>NC_056751.1:793716266-794061266 GCF_019279795.1 Protopterus annectens | reverse complement strand
AAACTGTAAGCTCAAGAGACTCAAGCTTTTCTATATTAAAAACATAAATAAATAAACAAACAAACAGATTTCGTAGAGTTTCAAGAGTTATGGTAACCTTCATGACATTAACACCACCCCTAACTCACTGGTAGCCAATAACAGACTTTAGAAAAAGCTTTTCTGAGGTCTTATTGGCTCCCAATGAACTATAGCTGGTGCTAGAATCTTTAATCTCATGTTTTTTATTTATTTTTCTAAAACCTGCAGAAGAATCCAGAATATGGTTTAACAGTGATTAGAGCTGCACATAATATCAGGAAATGCCAAAGCCAGTGACATTTAATGTCCTGTGCATATCTGATGCAGGAAGTGTTCTTCAAAGTGAGACTGTCCTGCACAAATGAACAGATCACACAGTCGATGATTTTATTTAAAGTGTGTGGGGAGGTGGGTTTTGGTGCCCTTATTCAACTTCTTTGCTCAAGAATTCTGGACAAAGCCAAAAATAATGGGGAGACAAAGTCCAGAATTCATGGACAAGTTTCAAACACTACTCCAGTGCATTTGAAAACTTAATAGAACAGTAGGTTTCATATCAGCATGCATTTTCTGAGCAATAAATAGTATGGCATCACTCACTGTAACCCTCAGTATTTTACCAGAAAATTAAAAACTTTATGAAGGACAGGGCACAAATATGAGGCGACATCAGGGATAGTTGAGAGGTATGTCCAGTGTTAAAATAATCTGTATTGTAGGGACATCATGGTTACAGTTAAGAGCCTGGCTGCACATTGACTCTTTGATAGTCCAAAGGTAGTGTCTATAATGTGGATTGCTAGACATCCTGGGTTTGTCTAGTCAAAAGTTTAAATTTCCCTTCAATACTTCATTATTTGAAATGCCCTTGCTAAAGATTTCTAGTGCACGCGTGTTTGTAATTTGACATTAAAACACCATGCTAGTTGTTACCTGGATGAAAAGAAAAAGTGGTTTGCTTAAGGGACATCCAAGGGGCCTAGTTGCTTAGTGGCTCTTTTACAGCCCAGTATCAGTGAAAATGCATGACTTTTTGAAGGTTGCTGTGATCTGGAGTTTGATTCCCTTGCCCTCCATTTACCTACTGAATGAGTTCAAACAAATCACTTAATCAGACAATACTCCAGGGTTGAGTCTAACAAATGTCAATGTGGATTAATTCTCTACTCCAGTTAACAAATACAAGTAAATAATTTCAACAGTATCTCGGCTTTCGTGTGTGTGTGTGTGTGTGTGTGTGTGTGTGTGTGTGTGTGTGTGTGTGTGTGTGTGTGTGTAAAATGACCTTAAAAATGCAATACTAGTGGTTTCCTAGCTAAAAGAAGCAAGCAGTTTTTTTCACAGACAGCTCAGAGCCCAGCTTGTTGATTATCCAGAGTGACAACAATATAGACTGACTCAGGTTTTGAGTTCAAGCTCAGTCAAAGACCTTTATTTTCCTTTAAACCATGACCTATCTCCAAATGGAACAGTTATTAAAAAGTTAACTAAAAGAGAGTTCTCTTCAGCTACCCTTGTTAAAAAAATCAGGGTTCCTGATTAGAAATACATCTGAGTCCACAAGTATAATTTAACTGGCATACATTTTGCTATAGTAGCACAGAGTATGTCAACATTGATGAATGAGAAATGTGTCCAAGTTATTTGTGCTTTTCCTTTCCAGAAATAATTTCCTGACTGCATTAAGTGCCGTAGTATGAGACGTGCAGGATAGAGCCAATTCCGAGAAATGAGTACACAACCGTGGGGAATAACGTAGTTAACATGATGTGCAAATGACCATAGAATGATATGCAGATGAGCACCGTTAAAGAAATAAGACCAACTGCAAATGCAAATGAGTATAAACAATATGATAGAGAAGTTGAGGAATTTATAAAAATTGTATGACAAGCCACATCAAGCAAGTGAATCTGTACACTGTAATTTCTTGGTGAACAGACAAACAAAGATGCTAGAAGTAGCATACATATAAGCTGAACAGCATATGTTAGGGGGTCTTCCCACAGTCAGTGTATGTTGTCACCCTTTGAGTCATAGATGGGTCAATTCATGGCTAATCTACCATCATCTCCATGACAGGCACATAACTGAATGGTATTGTGTGAACTAAGACCCCATATGAGTGCTTGTAGATGTCTTTACATAGAACAGTGTGGAATGTGTGGAATATCCATTCCTATGGACACTAAGATATGTGAAGTACTGACCACCCTTTCTACAGGACTTTTACCATGGCTATTAGGGGACATGGTAGGAGTTTCACAGGCATCTGCTTTATGAATCCTTCAACAGTTCCTTCATGTCATATTGTAGCATGTGGAGGATTATACATGGATGTCCTTCTATATCACTGTTGCAGTATTCTTTACTAAAAAGATTCCCTGTCATGGATAGTCTAAGGTCTGGCCGGTATATCAAAGCCTTTAGGAGCCTTATAGATGCTGTATATCACACATATGCTCCCTGCTCAAGGCGTAGGGCATAAAGGTGATGTACGGACATACAAGCCTCAGAGCTTCTTTGTCCCCAGTCAAAATGCCATCATTGATCAATGGTCAGAACACTTCTTCTTTTGTGGTGGTTACTGAGCCATTTTCAGATAAGTGCCCCATTGAGGTTTCTTCTTATTTAACTCCCTTTTCAGATTTGTGGGTTTACATGACATCTAGAAAGAGAAAATGTCAATGTGGGATGCAGATTCCCCATAAAGATCACCATAAGCAGTGTCGCTTCTGTTTGGGTGCTTCTCAAGACCATACAAAGTGTTCTATTTGTCAAGTGTTTGTTCCCAAGACCCTACATAGTTGTCTCTTCTCCTTGTCCATTTAACTGAAAAACAAACATCTGAAATTGTTGGTGCAGGGTGCTATGGTGGAATCCTCCCATCCTGAAGGTCAGACACCTGCCAAGAAAAAGGCCAAAACAGTCAGATCTAATTTGGCTGCTGTCTCACGTCCCCCAGATGTTTCTCTTGAGGCTGGTGAAAGGCCAGAGGATTGCCCAGTTATTACATTGGATTACTCTGCTATGACTGTTTCGGAGGATGGCATGGATCTAACTTCTCACATATCCTTGGAGGCTCTGATGACATCCATTCCACATGTTAAGGGGGAACCTTGGCTGATCATTTCAGAGGGACCAAGGGGCATACTGCAGACACTTGTTCAGAAGGAGATTCCCACTACTTTAGATGAATGTAGGCAAGAGTCTGAACCTCCTAGGGTGTTTAGGACAGACGTTCCCCATAAGAAAAATCAAAAAACAACAAGCATATTTCCCCTGCTTCTAAAGATCCCCAACGTGAATGGCAGGATCTTACCAAGGGGTTGTTTAATGCTTTAATAGCTTTGAAGCCTCCCCAAGGAGTTTCTGTATCTGCCCCCCCCCCCTTGGTCATCTACCCTTCTCAAGAGGCCCAGGGAGCAGGATTCCTCTGATAAGGACTTGGATTTCTGAGGAAGAGTCTGTGGCTTATTCTTCTCAGATCCATTCTCCCTTGGATTATGGCTCTGAGGAGAATATGACTCTATTAGCCCTGACTCTCCCTTTGAAGAATTCTTCTCTGGGGACACTATTTCTTGTATGCTGGAATTTTTCCAATGGGACTTTTCTCAGGTTTCAGACATTTAGAAGAGGTATTATGAGCTTCTCCAGATGGACTCTGCTAAGCCCTCTGTTGTTCCTTCTGTTTTGGCTGCCCTTTTGGATACTTTTTCAGCAGCTTCTGTGTCTCCAGATTCTCAACTCCCAGCTCCTAAGAAGTCTGACAGGTTTTATAAGGTGTCTGAAGAGTGTAAATGTTTCTATAAGTGTCTATCTTCTGATCCTTCTGCAGTGTCTGTCTCCTCTGACAAATCCTCTAAACTTTTACTTTCTACTAAGCTACTCCCTTCTGACAAAGGCAGAGAACTATGGAATGGCTGGGCAAGAAGGTATATACTGCTGCCACCTTAGCCTTTTGGGCTATTAACTACCAAACCTATATGACCAGGAATGTTTTGACTCTTCTTTCTCAGGCCTCTCAAGCTATCTTAGATCTTCCTGATTCTGAAGGGAAGGTCTCGGTCCTCTATCTGCTGGGCTCTATCTCTTAAATGGCCTGTCACTCTATTAAATGTAACTATGATGCAGCTGATGCCTCCTCTAGGGCTGGTACCTTTGGTTCCATTTTGAGACGTTACTCTTGGCTTCATCTCCAGTCATTACCTGATGACATTAAGGCCAAACTCCTGGATGCTCCTCTGCATAATAAGAACCTGCTTGTTAATGCGGCTGCTGAGCTTTTCAAGTCTCTGCAGGATAAGGGGAAGGCCTTGCAGGAATTAAAGCATGTTTTTGTTTCTCTAGTTGCTAAGTTCAGGAGGAATTATCCATCTAAATCTGCTTCTGTTAGCAGACAGCCTTGCCCTGCTCCCAAAGCTAAAAGGCATTCTTGGCAGGTTCCTCTTGCTAAATCTACTCAGATACCCACTTCTCAGAAACCTCCTTTTCCAGGCAAGCCAGGTTCTATCTGATTATTTGATTCCCCCTTCCATTAGCCACATTCCCTTATCTCTTTGTCTTTTCCTGTCCCTTAAAAATTGGTTAAGGATCACTCAAGACTCTTGTTTTCTGTCCATCATCCATCAGGGATACTTCATGGTGTAGAAATCCCCTACTCCCTTTCTGGACATACCTCAACCTCCTCAGGAACAGCTTCCATTCTTCCCAGAACTACTTTAGGGCCTTCTGGCTCAAGGTACCATTCAATCTGTGCTGAGAAGGGGGCTTTATTCAAGAATGTTTCTAGTTCTCAGGAAGCAAGGCTCCTGGAGAACTATTTTAGATCTTTCTCAGCTCAACACATTTCTGAAGATCCCTTCCTTTCAGATGTTGTCCATTCAGACTGTTTTTCCTCTTCTTCTTTTTCTCCATGCCTTTCTTGTTTCTCTGGATCTCAAGGATGCTTATCTTCACATCCCAATTCCTCCCCTTTTCAGGAAGTATTTTCATTTCTCTGTTTCTTCATTGCATTTTCAGTTCTCTGCTTTATCCTTTGGCCTTTCTACTGCCCCAAGGGTTTTCACCAAATGCCTTGCTCCTGTGATTGCATTTTGCAGGATGAAGGGGGTTTAGATATTTCCTTATCTGGATGACCTACTCATTCAGGCTTCCTCCCCGAGACCTTGCTTCAGCACCTCCTCTTTATTGTTTGTGTTTTGCAAAGTCTGAGGTTTACCATCAACTTCCAAAAAACAGTCCTGGTTCCTTCTTAAGATCATGTATTCCTCGGTTGCAGGCTTCAGACCATAACTATGCTGGCTCTTCTGCCTCCTCCCAAGGCTCTTTTCCTTCTCACACTTTTTCATTCCCTTCTTCATCGGTTTTCTCTTACAGCCAGAGAATTTCTGAGGGCACTAGGGTTCATGATCTCCATTATTCCTATGCTACCTGTAGCCAAGCTTCACATGAGAAAAATTCAGTTTCCTAAAGCCAGTATGGCTCCAACACTGTCATCCTCTAGATTTTTTAGTCTGTCATCTTCCTTGCCTCAAACTTGAGCTTCAGTGCTGGATTCATCAGCTGTCATTGAATGCAGGACTTCCTTTTCAGTCCCAAATTCCCTCTCAGAAACTTTTTTCATATGCCTCAGACATGGGGTGGGAGCTTCTTTTGGTCCTCTCAAGGTCCAGGGTCTCTGGCCCCCCCATCAGAGGTCAGACCACATCAATATCAAGGAGATGAGAGCTCTCCTTTTCACCCTTCAGACCTTTCATTATCTTTTTCTTCCAGGGCCTCTCAAAATATTTACAGATAATACCACAGTGATGTGGTACATTACCAAGCAAGGAGAACACAGTCCTACCTTCTTTGCAGGCTAGCTCTTCAAGTTTTGGATCTAGCTGTCCAGTATCAAGGGATTCATCAGGCTGTATACATTCTGTGATGAAAGGAGGTACTGCCAGCACAACTAGCTGGAATTTTGTAAATAATTATATGTCATTTGTGAAAATCAAAATGATTTATACGAGATGCTTGCATTACAAATGTATTAGAACTGTATGTCACCTGTATATCATACTGATTTGTACAGACGTGTGTGTTGTAAATGTGTTTATAAAGTGCTTGAGTCTGGACTGTATCCACAGTCTGCCTATTGCAGAGAACAGAAATGTACATGCAGTACTGTAACTGTTTAAATGTATATGTTTTAACAGAAGAAACTGGAGGGTTAAGTTCAGTCTAGCAAACTTTAGAAAAATATCTGAAATTAAATCACTTTATATGCTAGGCCATGAAGATGCTATCTCACATGTTTCATGGGAGCCAGAGACACAAAGTCTGTACTAGGAAGCTTTTTGTATTGTTTTTGGGGCAAATTAATTGCCACTCAGGAAGAGTGGAAGTGTTTAGTTGTTTTACGACCTCCAAAAGCTCAACAGATCTGAGAAAAAGCCCTTGTGTGTGTATTTTTACGGGTATGTGCTAAACACTGCCAGCTGCCAGCAATGGGGGGTTTGTGTGGGAACTAGAAGTCAGATGACCAGAAATGATGTAATTCTGCAAGCTGTCCCAACAGTAATATTTTAGATATTATTTGGAGAAGTCATTTAGAGAGACAGAGCATTTTGTATTCTGTCTTGGACAAGAAGAGCCATTCACCACATCATCTGCCTTCCTCTATTACTAAGTTATTAGGTTATACAAATTCTCTTAGATTCAGTCATGAATATAGTGAAGCTTAGTTTATATATTGTTTTTCTTCATTTGTTTGAGACTGTCCTTCAATATTGTTTTAAATGTTTCCTGTGGTTTTGAACTCTGATGTCACTGTGAATGGATATTTAGTATCATCTTGTTCTTTTATTATTTATTATTAAATATATTTAAACCTTTCATTGTGGCTGATCTTTGCAGAGATAATTAAGTTTTGAGAGTATTTGCATATTTATTTGGTGACACTGTATGGGCCCCTCCTAATAGCCTTACTCTTGGTCAAACTACCATTTGTATTAATAATATTAACATTAATGTTAATATTAAACAGTAAAACTGGACACCCTTTGTTAAGGGCCTTAAAGATGCTTGTGAGGAGTTCTGGTGGCAACTACCTTATAATCTGGACAAGAGGGGGCAGAGCTAGTAAACCTGTGCCAGCCTTTACCAGATGTGTGCGTGTGTGTGTGTGTGTGTGTGTGTGTGTGTGTGTGTGTGTGTGTGTGTGTGTGTGTGTGTGTAAATCAAATCTCCAAGACTGAGTGTGTCAGCTACTTGTGCAGGGACAAGTAGCACTGGTTGGACAGGAAAGAGTGTTGGAGGACTTGGCTTGGAACCCTGGCTAAGGACTCAACTCCAGTGCCGGTGGAAAGCTAAAGGAACCAGCCCCCATCTGACTGTGTTCCCTGTGTGCTAAGGGAAATTGCACTTGATGCAGAGAGCTGCATCTGGAAATACTGTATGTGTACCTGTTATCCTCCCAGTGAATGTCCCCTCACAGGTGCCAGTGGTGAAGACTGAGGCTCCTTGATTACTGGCCCAGAGGTGGGATATCCACATCACATATTGGTTGGCAGTGGTGGGTTGTCACACATTCCTTCAGAGCAAAGCATGGTGGCAGACTCTCTCAGTAGGTCCAAAACATAGACTCGTGAATGGATGTTTCACAGAGATGTGTTTCTGGACATTGTCTGTCAGTGAGATACTCTCCATGTAGATCTTTTTTGCCTCCCCTTTCAATAGACAACTTCCTCCTTTTTGCACCAGAGTAGTCCCAAATCCCTGACCTGGAAGATGGTTGCCCTAGCCATTTCTTGGAAGGTGATGTTTCTTTATGCCTTCCCTCCCCTTCCTCTGATTCTGAGAGTACTGCTCAAGATAGAGTAGGACTCTCCCAAAATCTTATTAGTGACTGCTTTTTGATCTAGACAGCATTGGTTCCCTCTTCTTCTGCACCTAGCCAAGGGCAATCACCATAAGTTACCTCACAGAGTGGACCTACTCACACAATACAAGGGGTTTCTCCTCCATCCACACTTGCCACTCTTCAACTGATATTGTGGGTGATAGGATTTTGATCCCTTTTAGGCATATTTTTTTCTGAGGATGTGTGTAGGGTTCTGCAAGAGGCCAGGAAACCCACTACCAGGAAATCCTATTTGTCTAAATGGGAGAGATTTTCTGTTTGGTGCCTTGCTCATAACTAGGATCCATTTTTTGTGGAGATTCCTCTTTTTCTGTCTTATTTGTGTGAATTCTGCCATGCTAGATTAGCAAATTCACCTGTTAAAGCTCACCTTTCAGCTATTTCTGCTTGTTTGCCATTAACTCCTCCTCTGGCCTCTATGTTTGAGGTCAAGCAATTTCTTAAGGGCTTCCTTCATATCAGACCTCCCAGGAAGCCTATTCCTCATTCCTGAGACTTTAACTTTGTCCTCGAAAAACTGACTCAGGTTTCTTGTGAACCTGCAGCTTCAGCTTCCTTACAGCCCTTACCTCAGCTGAGGGTGTTTGAACTACAGGGTCTTATAACCATTCCTCCTTTTTTAGTTTTTCATAGGGACATGATGTCTCTTCAGCCTAATCCTTCTTTTATGCCCAAGATGGTTAATGAATGGTCTTTTAATCAGTCTATTAATTTGCCCTCCTTTTTTCTTTCTCCGTGGTCTGCTATTGAGAAGGTTCTTGACACCTTGGATTTGCATAGACAGCTCAGATATTATTTGGATAAGACTAAGGCCATTCGTAAATCTCAGCAGCTTTTTCTTTTCTTTCATCCCAGATCTCTATGTTTGGCTGTTTCTAAGCAAACCATTTATTCCTGAATTTCTAAGATAATTTCTTTTTGTTACTCCTTTCATGTGGACAAAGCCTTTATGCTTCTGTAAACGCTCATTCTACCAGGGCCATGCCTTCCTCTCATGTTGTTTTTCAAGGGACTGGATACCAATTCCACCCTTGAGGCTGCTACTTGGACCTCTGTCCATACATTGACTAAGTATTACAAATTGGATGTTGTTTCCAGAGCAAGAGCTGGCTTTGCCATAGCTATACTGCATGGGTTTCTTGCGGGCTCTTCTGGGCCTTCCTCCTCTCGGGTTTCCTCTTGATCTTTTATACTCTCCCTTTAGTAAAGAATACTGCAACAGTGATATAAAAGGACATAGTAAAGTTGTGTAAAATCTTACCATACCAGCAGATGTCCTTCTCTTCATTGTCACAGTATTTGCTCCTTCCCTCCTCGCCCTACCATTATACTCTTCATTTTTTCTTCTTCTTCTGGCTGCACATGTTCCTGCAGTTTCCTATGGCTGAGGTTCCTCCTGGGGCTATTCATTTCTGAGGCTTGTATGTCCGTACATCACCTTTACACCATACACTTTGGGTGGGGAGCATGTGTATAATGTACAACAACTATAAGGATCCTAAAGGCTTTGGTATACTGCTTGGACATTGGGCTACTCATGTCAGGGAATTCCTTTAGTAATGTATACTGCAACAGTGAACAGAAAGACATCTAAGATTTTACACAACTGTGCTTTCTCATTGACTGCAGAGCAGAGAAACACAGCATGTTGGAATTCTATGAAATTGCCCATTTATCTGAGTTTCTGGGGGTCAGTGCCTCCACCCACATTGCCATCAAAGTACCAGCTATTCGAAATGGCTTCCAGTTTGTCAAATGGAAGGGCTTTCACTCCATCAGCTAAAAGGTAGTGTGCAAAGCATAGGATATTCTTTGCAATGTGTCTGAGGATAGCTCTGGTAGCATGCTGAAGGTATATCTAGTTATTGTGGTGCCCTTTGTCATCCTCAGATCTGGTGTAGCCTCCTCAAGTTTAATTTAAGGAGCAAGGAAAAAAACTCTTCAGATACATACATGAAAAACAAATAAAAAAAATCTTCTTTCATTTTAAACTGTAGCAACCATCTGCTGCAGGTTATGCCACACACAGAGTGCCAAAGTGCTTTATTTCAGACTGAAAATACAAAAAAACAGCAATTACTTCATTTTAAACTGTAACAAAATGTGTTCTAGATTTGTAGCAAGAAGACACCACATACAAAGCAGTAAAGCACTTCAGTTCAGATCACAAATCTAATACCAAAATTCATTTTTTAAGAGACAGAATTGCACCGAAGACCAGCCAGCATCAACAGATTGCAGCCTCTATTACTTTATGCTCAGGGCAGCTATCCCCTTTTGCTGCTGTAGCCATACTTCTTACTGCAGTATGCTCCAGAGACCTTTTTTTTCTCATCAGTGCTATATTTTATGACACGGTGTTATGCAAACAGCTGCAACATGGGCTCACCATTGGAGTGCCAGACAAACCAAAGGCAGCAGTAAAAGAGGTGACAGTCAAGGATTCGTTAGTGGAACTGGTTGCTGGGGAACCACATCAGAGGCAGAGGCAGTGGCATCTGGTCCTCAACTATGGACCAGAACAGAGACACCAAAGAGTAAAACCAATGCACCCAATACACCACTCAGGTAATACAGTACAGTGCATTGACTGGTTATACTGTGCATTATTCTTTACAATCCATATAATTCATAAGGTTGTGCAAGGCACAGTTGTCAACATTTGCACAAGCAGAGAGGAGCACAGTGACCGGAATTAGCAACAGCTACATAGGTGGAAGGAGAAAGGAGCAGGGAATGTGAAAATGTTTTTGCATTACACCACTGGAAGAGTTGAGGAAGCTAGGTATATTGTGGAGAGATGGGATGGAGCTTCCTGAAGTGGACAGGTGGCCAAATGGGCTAAGTGCCAACACAGTACTGATGCAGGGGGACACAGATGCAGTAAATGGTGACGTACTTGGTGGGGTAGGGATGTGACAGGTGCTGTGGGTCTACAGGTGAGGGAGACACAGACTGTGGATGACTAAGATGAGTGTCCCAGTTTGTCATCTACACCTACCGGCAAATATGATGTGATACTGTATGACTATGACTGCCTTGAAACGGAATGTGCAAGACTGCCATAGAGGCTGTGTCCATGAGGTGAGCTCCATCATGCTACTGCAGGCTCACAACCAGGTGGTGGCAGCAGTGAAGTGGCACTTCTTGACCTTGAGAAACCTGCCCTGTGGACTACACCTATACTGGAGTGAGAGGAGTGGTGGCCACATATATGATGATGGCCATGACAGGCCATGTTTCCATAGCGCATGGAAGCCGTCATAGCTACAAATTTACCTTTTAACTCCCTCAGCAAGTAGTATGCTCCCTGCTCTTACATGTAATAACATTATGCAAGTATTGCAGGTCCTTTCATACTTTGCTGCATATGACAAGCAACAACCTAATCATCTTCAAAATGGCAAAGGTGACTTCCATCTGAGACAGGATCACTGACCAGTATATCCACCAATTTATGCCCACTATGACACCTAGGTCAGGTAATGAATGCTGTCCACCAGTAGACCACTCCCTTGTTCCTTATGCACACTCAGAAGTAGCACCGCTACCCACTGTAAGAGCAGGTGATGACTGTACACCTTGTATTGGGCTTCCATGGATGGCCTGTCCCTTCACAGACAGTGGTGAGACATGGATGGTGTCCATAGCCACCAAAAGCTTGTGAATAAATGTCAGTGACAGCATGCCCTCTAATGTAATATTTGCTTTTCAGTGACGCTGTGTTATCTATGTTATGTTATTAGCAGGCTGCCATCACTGTCACGCACTGTGCTGTACTGACGTCAGGCATGTCTTGTCCTGCTATGCCTGACTACATGTTAGTAGCACATCTAGCCTGGCTGCAGTTTTCTTGCAGGTTTTGCTAAATGGTTTGTCTGTGTAACCTTTTTACCCTTTGGCTTGGATGTTAGTTGGGATATTTTTCAAGCATTATAATGTTAGTGCACCTCAAGCTTGATTTGAGTCTATGTATTTCTAAAGTATAGCCAAACAATCCACTTCTGCTGTACTGACTAGGTCACTAAAATTGTTAAAACATGCATGTCCACAGCTTGTGAGGTTTGTCTGGATCTGTCTGAACGTAACCATGAAGACTTAAAAATTAAAAAGTAAAATGTCATGGGCATTCAGAAGCCATGTAGCTGAAACACTGTATGCCCTTAAGGTTTCATTTGCATATATCCCATGGGCCTCCATTACATGAAGTTTAAGGTATTACACAGTGAAAGCTCTAGCTTGGCTGGGATTTTCCTACAGTTTTTTCATGTTTATAAACGAGCGGATGCTACAATCCCCCAGGCCATTGCTACAGCAGCATTATAGGTACATTCATTACAAACATAAAGAATGCATGCATACTTTGTAGTGCAGGATGCAGTGATTAGCATGCCTGACATACCTGTGATGGTGTAGGTTTACCATCTGCAAACTCATGTCAGTGATGTGTAACAATACATTGGTAGTGGCATATGGTTATGACATTTTTGTGCAGTCCAGAAAGAGAAACACAATGTTGCTAGTCTAGTCCAGCTCCAACATCCTGGCCTCCTCTAGTTATTAGGGTTTTGTCACTGTCTGCAAACAGGGATGCCAAGGCCTCATCTGTGTCCATGGGCATGGCATATGATGGAATTCCCCCACCTGTGTCCATTCTCTCCACCAAAATAGCCTGAACATTTTTGGATCATGATATATCATGTAAGTGACCCTGCACAGATCTGTAGTTCTGTTATAGTCACCAACAACATTCAAATTCATCACAAGGTTCTGCATCACACAGTCCCTGAAGGAAATGTCAGTATTGTATGTATTTGAAATCCACTTATCATATGAGTGTAAGGCTTTTAATAGCACCCATGTCTTTGCTATGGTAAACTTCTCTTGCCACTGTCACTATTTTATGGTGCCATTGCAATACCTGTAGGAAGGAAAATACACCTCTTATCAGTGCCTGGGCATACATTTGTCATCTATCACTCACCTATAATTGTCCAATATCTATGCTGCAGTTGTAACTTCAACATGTGGCATGCCTGCTATACAGGGTTCTCACAGATGACATCCCCACAGAAAGCAAGTGGGAACAATTTAGAAATAGACTGTAATGTCACCTGTGGCCTGTGATGTGTCCATACAGTACCTGTAATCCTGAGACAATACTGAATTGTGTCCCAAGTGCACACTTCCACAGCCTGACCTATGTAGCAGGCTTGCCTCTCCCACTCACTCTTCTCTGTGTATGTCATCAAAACCCCAGTAGCAGAGCATGTTCCTTCTGTCTGTGTTAGCATCCAACATAACTACTCCATAGATTCCTGTCATTGTGCATTCCAGCAGGTGGGCTGGGGACAGACTGTCCAGTGTGCTTTTTGCTCCTATTATTCTTATAATTCCTTTCTATCCCCCTTGCATTTTTAGCTTCGGTATTTGCAGGTTGCTAGTGAACAAACTCAAAACTCAGTTAAAGTACACATTTTGTGTCCTCAGCTGTTGATAGCCCATGGTCCCTTACCACAACTGCTGCAGTCAGCATTTCTGCACATATAACACTCTGAAATTTTCCATCAAAAAATGTACAGCCTTGTATGTATTGCACACAGCCAGGATGTGTGGCACATTTTGGCAGAGCACCATATATATCATACCTTACAATACAAACTGTAATACAAAATGGACCTGTAATTCATAGGTTATAGTGCACCTCAACAATATGAAAAGCATTTACAGTGTTACACAGCTGGCATGACAATTGTCAAGTTCATGCTATGCCTGCATACCTGGCACAGCAATAGACAGTAGCATGGGCACAAATGCATAACAAAATAGAGGCATATAACAGCAGTGAGAATTTATGTAATGGTAATCAGAAATATACAACATACTGAACAATACATACTGCTGAAGACCTAGAGGGGAGACTGACAGCACATGGGGATTACACATGCATTTTGTATTACTTTTGGTGTTGTAAGGCATGATCTATGTGCTACTCTGCCAAAATGTGCCTCACATCCTGGCATTTGTCACACTGTGTATAATACCTGTGTATGCACTGTTACTTTCTACAAGGCTGTACATTTCTGTGCATAGTTTTATTTATTCTCACCTTGCTTCATTTGCCCATGTCACACATACTTACTTAGCATTTATAACCTGTGACATTGTCTTACCCAGCAGTGACAGGGCAACATCCACTCATATACCCCTATCATTATTCTGTAGTCCTATCATAGGAGCTCCCTAGGCACTGATATCACCATTACTGTGTTGACCTCGTTTTCTATTTCCAGGGCCTGTTATACAAAAGTGTATCACATCCTAGTAATCATTTCTGCCTTTGTCCTGTTCTCTTCCTGCTGGGACCACTGAAATTGTATTATTTTGAGCAAAGGATTGGAAGCCTTTTGTAGGGAGAACACAGAGCTATAGATACAGACTTTCAGAGCTTTTGAAGGGAGTTGCATAAATCAGGAGAAGAATATGTGTGAGTAAACTCTTACTGAGAACAAACCTGGAGAGTGTATATGCTGTGTGGTATGGGTGTGTGTGTAACCTGCATTAGTGAGACCGAACCTGGAACTTTCATGAACCTGTATTAGAGATTTGGTGATATGATGCCTTTTCAGGTAAATCATTGGGCAATACAGTCAGTAATATTATTCATTAGAGTTTCATTCAGAAAATCTCCTATCTATGCTCCATCCTTTTTCCTTTTATTCACCAAATCTGTATTTCTTAGCCAAGTCCAAGGAGCACTGTCAGATAATACTCCTGGTCACCCCTGAAAAGGGACACTTTGTACAGTGAGTTTATCTGCGTGACACATTGATAAAAGAAAGTAATATTTAAAATCTGTGCCTTTTTCCTACTCACTGTTTTGGCTTTGTCCCAGTCCTTGAGTTCTTGAATTAAGAAGTTGAGAGATGTTTTGCCCATTCCTTGTAAAATTTGTGACTTTCTATCAGATTGGCAAAGACTGAAATCATTAAATAGCAGGTATATGAGTTTCAGACTTTGTAACCTTCGGAAAATGCTTGCTAATGCAAAGCTTTTTATTCTAGCAATACAATAATACGCCTAGATAACAATAAGCATATAACAGAAACATTTAAAATCTGTTTCTGATTTTTGGGTCATTGTCTCTGATTATGATTTGTTTTTTAAACAAAAACATCGTTATTAAATTATCACTTAAGACATAGACAATCATACAGTTATATAAATGAAAACAAATCATAGTGACATATTTTTAGTTGCAGTCATTATACATCACAAATGATCTTATATACAATCATTATCGATCAAACATAACATAACTTATTCAATTCCTGCCTTCCCTTGAATCTCATTTCTCCCCCTAAACATTATTCTCTGTGTATTGTTCCCACAATTCCCATTTTTTATATGTAATTTGCTCCTACACTTTTCCAAAGATCTCACTTCCAGTTCATTTATCTATGTTACTATATTCACTACTTCCAATACAATTGGTTAAGACTTTGATTTCCATTTTCTAGTAATTGCTTTTTGACAGCCACTATAATTAGACTCAGCAAGTCCTTACCATGTCTAGGCATTTCAGATCCTGTATCACAGCTAAAAAAATAATTTCCTTAATTACACCAGTTTGCTTACCAAGTATTTCTGACAGAGTCATCTGTAGGGTCTGATTCTGATTCTTGAACTAAGTTGAGAGGGCAGGTGGTGATTGCAAGTTCCACTGTATAGTTTTGACAACAGCAAACTGTGATGCATTGCTGACCCACTATTTATGAATGTATTCATTCATCTGTTCTCTAGCATATATCTAAGGTGTAAAGTCATGCCAGTGGTTTTAACTGATGGTTTTGTGTGTGTGTATAAATACTTGGCTCCTGCAGCCCACAGTAGTAATGCTGTAAAGGAAGGAATTGATTGCAGTAAACAGGAACATCATCATATGAGCCATGTTCTTTGGGTACGATCCTTGGTTTCCTTGTTTTGTTGACCATGGCATGTGTTTATTTGGCTCTGAATAAACTGGACAGCAGGTTGTGTATGAGTTTAATGTTAATAGTTTAACTGTGAATACATTTTTAACTAGCCTAAGCACATGGGCAAGAAATTAACTGTGTTGGGCTACAACAGCTTGTCTATCTGGTAATGAGCTATGTCTGTAGTGCATGGTTTGATTCCCTCAACCTTCATTTGTCTGCTATGTGACTTTGACAAACTCACTTCACCAAACAGTGCTCCTGGGCTGCTACTTAAAAGGGACACTTGCATCCAGTGGGATGTCACAAACTGTCAGCAGATAATGTGTACATTTGTTTTTGGAATTTCTGCACTCTTCTTATATTTGGTAATTAGTACTTCATTACATGCTGTTTGACTGAGTCCCAGCATGTGTCTTATAGTTTAATGGGCTGCCCAATGAATTTTCAATAAATGTGAGTTTCAAGGAAACAAAAGTTTACTGTTGCTCATGACAAGTCTGTTTTCGATGTGAGATTACTTTGCTTTGTTAGCAAATGGCTGTCAGTGTTTTTGCTGTAAAATATGAAATACATTTAAATTAAATCCAAATGTCTATGTTTATTGTAAAAGTAAAAAAAAAAGAAAACTATTTGCGCTCTGACAGTCATGAATAGTGTTTTACGATAATTGGGGAGAGACAGACACGTAATAGGATATTGGTATGGTTGGAGGGAGCAGTCCATTACAATGCCTAGGGCCCCATTTGACCATGATCTAGCTCTGGTGTCTTCCCTTGTGGCTGTCCTTATACTCTCTACCACCTACATGTTCTAAACCCACGATCTATTTCATTCACCCTTTGCATTGGTGTTTTACTACAAGCTCTCTGCCCTAGAGACATTGGTAAACCCTTTTCAGCCACCCCCTTGTTTAGACCTCTTTTGAATTCCTCCTCAGCATGTCCCATTTATTTGTGTGATGAGGTCTCTGTCTCGACAGCGCATAGCTCATGTGATGTCCGATCTTTGGTCCATGAATCCTCCCTGAGAAGATTCGTCGGACATCCAGTGCCAGGAGTGGGTACAGATTTTTCTGAAGAGGCGGGGAGCATGGGTTATAGGAGCTGATGGGCTTTAACCGGGTCTCATACAGCACATGGCTTTACCTTCGATATGGCTGCCGCCTCTGTTTTGGGGTCTTTGCCATTGCTTTACACGTCTGTTTGACATGCTTCTGCAAAAGCACAGGCCAGATCAGCCTTTTGATGGACTGAGAGTACTGAGGGTTCTTTACTTTTCAGTTGCGCCAGATGGCAAGTTATTCACACTTATGGGGGCTATGGTGCTGTTTTTCAACCACTATGGCCAACATCCCAGCAAGTATGAGAGATCAAGATCGATGATTTGGGTCCCCTTGTGGATGAGGGATGGGTCTGTACTAGATGCTTCACCATGATGGTAATCTAGAAAAACTTTTGTAATGTACTAAGGGCCCATGTATCTACTTTTTCTATTTAGCTGTTTGGCCATGGCCAAATTGGGTATTGTCTGTCCACTTGTTTCCCCTTTTGGGAACTACTTGTGACGGCATGAGTTTCAGATTATGGCACCCTTTTGCCAGTTGGGGTTTTGCTTACTGCCTTTACCCTTTGTGCTTTAGTCGGCTGGCCTCCACAGTTGTATCAGTTTATGCAGTCATTTTGGAGGATGCTTGTGTCGGCTGGAGTGTTGGAGCCACCACCTTTGCCTTGTACTCGTCATGGCTGAACCCCAAGGCCTGAGTCCTTGTTCTGCTCTTCTTGGACCAATACGAACATCTACAAGGCCCAGCATCCTTTATATTTAACTTGGTGAGCTTTGGTATATTTAATGAAGTGGGGCAATTTATATCAAAATATTTCTTTATATGTCCAGGTGAGTTTGGTGTTGTTTGCAAAAGGGGTATTATACAGGGGTGACTTGGAGCCAGCCTTCCCTCCTGAATTAAGCGGCAGGGGTATCCTTATGATGAGTCAAACCACAAGGAAATCAAGTTGGTGACCTTCCCCAATCATGTAGTTTATGAGGTCGATGATGATCCTTTCCATATTTTTAGATAGATCAGTGTTTTTTTGGCTCCCCAATATTAATTTTTCCAGGAGGCGCTAGTTTCCCACCTTTAGGGAGAATGGGATCACCGCTGCTCCACAATGTTGACCAGGCTCCATGGGCTTATGGGCGACAGTTTCCAGGATCCGCTGAGGGCACCTTGGGCTTTTTATGTTTGGGAGTTCATGTACTGGAGTTCATGTGGGGTTAGTGCCGGGGTTTGATCTTGTGTTTTTTGCTTTGGATTTTGCTTTGGGACCTGGAAGGTCCCCTGGGACGGGGGCAGTCACCTGCTGGGCTTCTTACATGCTGCATTTTGCCCTTTTTGGTGGGCTCTTCTGCTGGGCGCTGAACCTGTCAGCTGGGATGTTTTGTTCGTGTGGGTTTGTTGAGAACTTTTTTGTCATTTATTCTGGGAATTCTGGTGGGTTGGGTGTATTTTGTGTCTTTGGTTAATGTGATTATAAAAAGTGTCCTGTGCAATTTTTTTCCAAATTGGCCTTAGAAAGCCTTGTGTAACCTGTTATTTTTGTGTAGTGTTGGTTTTTTTTGCCTAATTTTTTTGGTGTTTTGCCTTTTTTTTTTTTGCTTATCATCTTCGTAGCCCTTTTTTGTTTATGTATTGGTTCATTAGCTTTTTCCTTCTTCCACTTGAGGTGCTTTCTTGGTTTTTGGTAGGGGATTTATTTGGGATCAGAATTTGTGTCATGGTTTTATTTGGGGTCGCATGATCTGCGTTTATAAGAAGGTCTTTCCGGTCTTTTATATTTTTTCCTTCTGCCAGGGGCTTGAGATTCCTAAAATTCAGTGAAGGAGAGTCTTTTTTTTTGAAGTTTTCATTTTTCTTTGTTGGGTGGGATGTGAATATGGGTAGAGAAGTTTTTATGGGGGTGGGGATGTGAATATCCGGTGAGATTCTGGTCTGGAGCATGAGGGAGTGAGTTGGAGATGATTGGTCTGGAGCGATGTTCCCTCTTTCTTTGGTGGTAGGTAGGGTATGTATGTGTTTGAGTTTATGTGGTCTACATTCCTTTTGGGTTAGGGGAGGCTTAGCTTGTGTAGCCTGCTCCCAGTCTATGTATGAGTAGTTAGTTGGCTAGCCAGTAAATGTGTTGGGAGAGACCTTCACTTGGCCTGGTCAGTGTTTGAAGGCCGAAAGGGGTGGTCCAGTTTGGGGAGGGTGGGGTGGGGCAGGCACTGGACTGAGAGGCAGGGTTACCCACCCATAGTTGCACATGGATAGTCTCTGATGCTTCGCTGCATACAGCTTCTGGAGGTGTGTGGGTTGCTTTGATACCATCTTGGAGGTGTGGGTATCTTTGATGAATTTGTTACTCCCCCTAAGTTTTGGGGCCTGGTATAAGTCTAGTGTTGTATCAGTCTCGGGCCCATGTGGAGGTAGCTGTGGGGTTTGTTCTATCATGTGTTCCATGCTCGTAGGAGTTTCGAGGATAGTTTCTTGAAGTGCGTTGATGATGTTGAGTACAGCATTACTCTTAGTTTCTATTCCTTGTGATACCTATGGAGGTGGGTTTGTCTTTTTTTTGGAGCTTGCCTAGGTTTGTCTTTGGTCCTTGGCACCTTAGTAGCAGAGCCTTTGCCAATATCTGAAAGCTATCAGGTGACAGGTGCAAGCCGTCTTAGTCGAATTAATGACTCCCAATCGAGCATATCATCCCAATCTGACAGGTATTGGATCCCCTAAGTGAATTGTTACTTTTGCCAATTGTTGAAATGATTGAGATCATCTTCTCTTCATTTTATATTGTGGGTTCAAGGAGGGGGTCATACTACCTGTCAGGTGCCTGGGCATAGCCCTTTATGTCAAGCTACATGCTGTTTCTTATCTATCTTTTCTCAGGTCAGTTCACCTCAGTCATTTCATCCAGCACTCGACATGGCTGAGTCATATTCTTATTTTGCCTGCCTGAGTGTGAGTGTTAGGTGTGTGTTGTGTGGCGACCTAGGGGACAGGCAGGCTGCTCCCCCTCTCCCCTTGTTCAGCCTGGAGCGGGACGCCCAGTGCCCTGAGATAGAGTCACACCTATTACAAGTGTATCAGGTGTGTTGTTTAGTCTTAAGGGCTGTGACTGTACATCTGGGATTCCTTCCCCCTCTACACTTTTTTTCTTTACATACACAGCAAGGTTACCTGTGCCCCCCACCAAAAAAAAAATGATCCTCTTTTATACCTCTTAACTGCCCAGATTTTTGTAGAATGTCCACATTTTTCTGGTCTGTTCCTCATAAAATATGTGGTTTTCTGGATTTTTGTGGCAAATCACACTGAGGATTTAATTCACTAAATGACAGGCATTTGAGTTTCAGACTTTATACCTTTTAGGAAATACATGATAACATAAAACCTTTTATTGTACCAACTTTCTAAGTTTCTGAGAGCAATATTTAAAATGTTTCCTTATTTTGGGGCTTTACCCCCCCCCATTATTTTTGGCTCTGTCCATATTTTTTTGCTAAGAAGTTGAAAGGTAGCCCCTCCTTCCCTCCCTATGTGCCACTTTTCCCTTCCCATTGCCTGTCTACAGTAGAGTCCATTATCCGAACTAATTGGGACCTAGGGTAGATCGGATAATCAAACATATAACTGAACCGGATAAAAAACTTCTCAAATCCTATTTTTTTCTACACGCAGGAATATACTTTTCAACCATTCAGCAAATTCAGTGGACAATAAAGTTTATTTTTCACACACAAGCTGGCTACATGCTCAAAAAACATGCTCAAGCGAATACTTATAATGTTTACATATTCAAACTTTTTATGATATTTCCTACCTGAAAACTTGGGAAGGCTAGTTTGGATAACTGACGTTTGGATAATCAACTCTCTACTGTATTTATTCCTCTGCTTACTCTTCCCTCTTTCTGACTGCTTATCACTCCAGTTTCCTCCAAGTGTGGCCCTTGTATGATCTTGTCAGTTACAGCTATGTTGTAGAATATTGTGGCACTTTATGTGTGCATCACTGTGCATTGTGGTGAGCACACTACATGCATACCAGTGAGCGTAGGTCAGGTTTCCTCCTTTTAGTAGGGCAGTGTATATCTTTACATGGTGGCTACCAGTTTGAGGAGTTTATGCAACACTGTCCCTACCTTGTCTGTGATATGTAGACACTTCTGCATACCGAATTGGCGATGTAGTAGAACAGTACCTCCCCAGGTGTGCAATAGCAAGTTCATTCTAAAACCCCGCCCACCATCCCATAACTTGTTGGAGTAATGAATGCATATTCATGCTGATGTCTTCAAGGGTCACAGGAATAAAAACAATATTACATACCTCTCAATTGTCCCTGATTTTGACTCAAGTTTTAGCCCTGTCCCTCTTAATTCCTCCTAAAAGAGGTGACTTTTGGAGAAAATGTGATAAATTACACAATAAATTATGACAACAATTAGAGATACAGACTTTTTTACTTGAGAAAATGTATATTAATTCATATTATTTTAATCTATCAATGCCTCAAGTTAATAGCACCGATATTTTAAAAGTGTCCCTCATTGTTTTATTATTTATTTATTTGTCATTTATTAACCGGGTTAGTCCAGCTGAGCCAAAGGCCCGTTTTCAGTGGAGACCATAGAAGAAAAGCTCCAGAAAAAAAATACATTAACATGCATACATTCAAAAAACAAGAATATTACGCAGTTATATCATACATTGAAAAAGCAAGAAAAATTACATCGTATATCCCTGATTATTTCTCAGTTTGTCCCTGATTGGTTGAGAGCTACGTGTATATATATATATATATATATATATATATATATATATATTTGGGACCCTCCACCCCCCAGGCCCCCAGCAAATTAAATATACCAACACCATACCTCTCAACCTCTTAGAACAATACATCTGGACAATGCAATATAAGGGGGCGAAGACCCATAAAATATTTTTCCTTTTTTTCTTTTTCTTACTTAACTCCTTAGGTTAACAAACAAACAGGTTTTGCAATAGCATGAATTTTCTGAAGGGTGTGAAGTCTGAAACTTAAATGTCTGTCATTATTTTCTGACTTCATCCCTGAATGATTTACCAATGATTTTCCAGAACATGGCAATTTTATTAAAAAACAGACAAAAAAATGTGAGGAAAAATATGGACATTCTGCGAAAATCTGTACAGTTGAGCGGTACGAGTCCAACACCTAGACCGCATGGCCAGTTGTGATGGGAATCACATAAGCCACGCCTGCTTCTGCGCGGAAAATCGGGGGAGGCACAGTTTTACTACGAAGCTACATTGCACAATTATAACTGTGGTATTAATCTTCTTTCTGAAGCCTGGGCTACATTAAGTGATATACTGGTAAATCCAAAATAGTGCTTGATTCAACTATAGCGTTTACTTCAAACTGATACCCTTTTTGTTAAACTGAATATAGAAATTATATGAAGTTTATATGGGAGTAATTAGCCGGCCTTAGGCATAGGTCAACTAGGCTGCCTAGGACGCCGTATTAGCAGGGGCGCTTTTCTAGTGTTTATTTAATGTAGTTAGACCATGATGGGGCAACGGGTGATGTGGTGGGGGGCGCCATGGAGCCCTTTTGCCTAGGGCACCAGTTGACCATTTCTCCCAGAAGCTTTTGGACATTAAAATTACTGCACACGCCCACTTTTGAATTAGAAGCTTTCACTGAGGAGGCTGGCTAACTGAGGTAACGTCATGACCTTAGAAGTAATATGTAAGCTTATTAAACATTTTCAAGCAAACAATTCAAAAGCCCGTGAGAGTGAGGTTTATTTGAAGGCGTGGCACATTGATAAACTAGTAAATAGAAAAAGCGAAAAAAAGTGTACTCCCAGTCCGGAACTACTGTTAATACTAAAGTATCATTACATTAGTACTATGATGTTTTTGTCTTGACAAGGAATTTACAGAGAGTTGTGAGAAGATGTGTGTTAGTGAGTGTGAGGCCTGGCGGCGAAGCGGTAACTATCGTTGATTTTACTCAAGCTTTAACTCTGCCCCTCCTAATCCATCCTAAAAGTGTGGATATTTGCATTAAAGCTGGTGAATTACTCTTAGTAAGTAGTGACAATAATTACAGTTACAGGCTTCTTTTATTTTAGAAAATGCATATTAATTCAGATTCGCTTATTTTGTTAATGTCTCGAGTTAAAAAAAAACCTATTTTAAAAGTGTCCCTGACTGGTTGAGCGCTATGAATCGTAATGCTTTGTCGTAAAAACTACAAGAAAAACCTAGCCACCTAGAGTGTTTACTGTGTGATACCTTAAACCTCCTGTGTAATACAGGCCCATGGGCTATATTTAAATAAGCCCTTAAGGGCATCGGGTGTTTCAGTTACATGGCTTCTGAAAGTCCATGACTCTTATACTTTTTTCTTTAAAAGTCTTTATGGATTTATTGGCTATGTTTTTCTTGTAAGTTTTACTGATTTGTCTGTGTGACTTTTATACTCTTGCTTGGAAGAATTACTGAAAACGTTTTCAGAAGGAACGCTTCAGAAAATGCTTTACCGATAGCAATATGGCTTTTGTAAAATCGTTATGTTATGCGTGACATTGGGTCAATTGAAAGCTGAAACCAACTGGGTGGGAAGTAAGGTGTACCTTTTACCCAGTGAAAGTTGCCGCTGCTGTTCTGTGGTCGGGGAGGGGGTATGTTCGCCCTTTACGTGAAATGCTGTCTATATGCTCTGCCTCTAAAGTGCATTTTAGGTTTTTACATAATCTTTTTATCTAAGTACATAACTTATGATTAAGTAAAGAAATTCAGTGGTGCTGTTCAGCTTAAGTTTTCCTTGCATCCTTTCGAGACACATTTCCTGACCAAGACAGCACAGTAATAACCATTTAGAAAATAACTCCGATAAACCAGGGCCCAAGGGATGTATTTTGGAGCATTTTTCTCAACTTTTTAATCCAGTGGTGTCTTAAACAAAACACGAGTAAGAAAATAATTTCTTTTTTTCCCCGTAGGTTCATAAATTAGTACTAGGCTAACTGCTCTTATGAGCTATTTTAAGCCTAGCCAGTTACCCCATGTAAGGATGAAATCCTGCATTTTGTAAGGTAAACACCTTAACCATTATGCCAACCTCCCACTTCAAATCACCCCGTCACGTTTTGAACCTGGGCCCCTGTCAACTACAGCCTACTGTACTAACCCACTACACCACACAGATCTTCACCTGTCCCATATTTCTAACTCTACTATCACACCTGTAGACCACTGCATTAACCTGCCACTCCACACAACTCAAGGAAATACACAAGTTGTGCCCAAGGCTTAATAGACAAATATGACAAAATAGTAGCTCACAGCAAACTAACCAGCCATTTGTTGTCTGGATACAGAAGTCCATTTTGGGCATATGGCCTGCCTCCCTAATCCCCCCCCCCCCCCCAAAAAAAAAAGACATTGTCTATGCATCCCTCTGGTGCTTGACTGGGATGAAAGCAGAGCGTACTTCTCAACCTCTTGGAGGAAGAAATCTGGACAAAGCCATGAATAATTGGTGGACAAAGGACCAAGAATGGGGACAATTTTGAAATATTGCTCTAACAAGCTTAGAAAGTTGATAGAATAACAAGTTTTGCTTTAACACACTGGTTCTGAAGGGCATGAAGTCTGAAACTCAGACCTGTTATTTTACATCTTTAATGACTTGTCAATAATTTGCTAGAAAGTCACTATGATATGAGCTGCAGCTGCAGGCCAGGAATGAGAGTCAATAATTTGGACATTCAGCAAAAATCTGTACATTTGATAGGTATGAGGCAGAGGTTTATATTGCCACAGTCATGTGTTTTAAGTGAGTGCTGACATACATATATAGCATGCCTCCTCACTCCTAACCATCGTATATGTGCCCAATGCGAAACTGAAGAAATAAGGATTACAGTAATGTATTCTACTGTGTTGCTCCTAGACAGTACACTGCCCCCTACACAACTATAGTAACCTTTTTTATACACCTTTGAGGTCTGTGAGAAAAGTAGAAGAAACAATGACCACACTGTCCTCGGCCCAAACAAAAGCTGCAGTGAGCTCATGTGCAAACCTCTATGGCTTGACTGGAATGAAAATTAAAGTAACCCCCCCCCCCAATAATCTGCAGCAAGTTTTTGTACACACACATCTGAGCAGGGCTGATTTTAGAATGGGCACAGTTGAGAGGAGAGCATTGTCAGCTTTATCCTAACAAGGTCAGCCCTGTTCAGGTTACAGAGTAATCAGAAAATTAATACATTTTTCCTAACCAGTGACTGCTTTTGTGGGGCCCTCATGGAGTCAAGGATGATTAAGTGAACACCTTGTATCAATTTATTCAGTCTGGAAAGTGGGGGCCACCAGGCTCCTTGAGGACTGAAGTCTCTGAATGTTCTGATATATTTTATGCATTACTTTTGAAATATAATTGTTAGCTACATTTTTCACTGATATCCAGAAGAATAATGTATGTGTCCTGGCATATTGGGTGTACGCAGAGGAAAAAAAAATCAGTGATACGTTTTTACACACACACACACACACACACACACCATAGCAATACTAGTTGTGTACTTATTTCAGCAAATAGCAATACATTGGGCAACACTGGTACTGGCACACCACCTCAGCGACTACTGCTGTCCAGCAGTTGTCGAACAGCAGTAGGGGTAAGACACTTTTATTTACCTCTGTGAGGAGTAATGCATACCTGTAACTGTCTCTGATTTCACAGATCTTCCCTGATTTTTCTCACAGTTTTGCTCTATCCTTCGTAAGACGTTTGATTTGCTAATAAATCATTTAGGAATACAGATAGCCAATAATATTTATTTGTCATTTGTTAACCGGGTAAATCCATCTGAGTCAAAGGCCCGTTTTCAGTGGAGACCCAAGGAGAAAAGCTAAAAAAAAATACATTAACATGCATACATTCAAAAAACAAGAATATTATATAGTTATACATTAAAAAATGCAGGAAAATTACATAGTTATATTGTTGCACATATTTGCAGTAACAGACGTTACATGAAAATTATGTAAAAAAATAAAATGCTGAGTGATCTGCCGATGAGAGTTTAGAGAGAGAAAAAAATAATTCCAGGCATCAGAGGTTTGTACTTCTTATTGTCAAAAAACTATACATGTTGCTGCAAAGGGTGTTAAAAGTAATATTTAAAACGTGCTCCTGATTTTGAGCCTTTATTCTGCTATTATATGTGGTATTGTGCTGAATTCTATTGCAAAGAAGTTGGAAGTTTTAGTAGCTGGTGTTCTACCAGTATTTATAAAACTCCCTGAAAGAAAAAAAAAAAAAACATCCCTGAAGATCGAAAGCATCTGCTGCTCTTAAAATACAAGGTCTGCTCTCAAATCAGTCACTCCAGTCTGCTGATCTTTGCTGCTGCTTACCGTGCTTATGTTAATTATCAGCTTTATCCTAACAGGGTCATACCACAGTTCTGTTCCGGTTAAAGAGCATAATCAGGAAATTAATATATTTTCCTCATTTTTCCTAACCATCATCTGCTTTTGTGGGTCCTGCACAGTCAAGGATGCTTAAGGGCTCCCCTTGCAGCCATAGGTATTGCAGGTACCTACAGCTGGCTATGTTGTTGGTTTTAGAGGAGCGAATACCCTCCAAGCAGCATTTAACTAAGCCAGAGGCACCATGTTAGTGGTAAAATATTTAATGGGATTGTGAAGCCTGTTACTTGATAAAACACTTACTATAACCAGAGATGGTTTTGAAATTTAAAGGCGATATAAGTAAGAGTTATTACCTACCTGGTTTAGAAAGTATATAAGATTGCTGTACTAGCTTTTGTTAGTTTGATAGTCGGGTTGCAAAATATATATATAAGATGACTTGCTGTGGTTAGGGGCCTCCAGTGACCGCAGGGTTTGCTGGTGCCTAACGCCGGCTATGGTTATAGGAGATGCATCTGTTTAGAGATGAACTTCAGAAATGACTAGAAGTAGGTACGCACAAGCAGGGGTGTAGCCAGGCATATATATATATATATTTTTTTCTGAGCATCGCTAAGAAAATTTTAGCTTTTTCAGGATATGTCTGTGACTGCCTAAATGAGTATTTCCAACAAAGACTGCATAACTTGGTTATATAGATTGTTTTTGGATCAAAAATTGTCTTTAGTGGGTTTAGAAGAAACGGGTAAAATAATGCACTGTGTTTGTGTTTTTTTTACGGGGGTAACATTTTGTGACGTACACATTTTTTAATGCCAGATGGGCCAGGAGGGGGACAGCAATAAGCGACTGTGAGTACAAAACAAAATTGGCTGACCACTTCCTGCACACAAGGGGGCGAATGGTGGCCACGTTAATATGTCGGGTACAACACATGGTTAGGAATGCCGCAGGTTTAGAAGTTTTTATACTGGACATTTGTTGACTGTGAGGAATATATATGTCGTCGTCCCCCCCCACACACACACACACGCACACACTCTTGGCTTGTTATGGCTGGTGGACCCCAGCCATAAACAAACTATACAATAGGAGGAGGAAGCTACTAAATGATAGAGCAAAATCCCAAAAAGGGAAGGCATCACTGATCAGTATTAGCAAAAAACTACGGGCACTCATAAAATTGTCTAAGGCCAGCTTTGAGAGAAAAATTGCACAGGACACTAAGGATAATCACAAGGCTTTCTTTAGTTATGTTAGGAACCTGGGTGGTAATTCCCAGATATGCTCAGAATTAGTCCAAAATGACAAAAAATACACTGAACCCACAGACATTGCCAACATCCTAGCTGACAGGTTCAGCAACCCCCACCAAAAGGGCAAACATCTATCCCAGTAGAGTGCTGCCCCCCTGACATCTCAGATGCTCAGGTAAGAGCCGCCCACTCCAAAGCAAAAAACACAGCATCAATGGGACCAGACGGTGTCCCGGCTGCGCCCTACATGAACTCCAAGAAGAGCTAAACCCAAACATAAAACTACTGTTCAGTCTCAGCCTTACTACAGGATATGTGCCCAAAGAGTGGCGTACAGCAACAGTGGTCCCTTTCCATAAAGGTGGTGCCTCAACGGATCCTGGAAACTATCGCCCCATAAGCCTGACTAGCTTGGTCTGCAAAGCTATGGAAAGGATCATCATGGACCTCATAAATAAAGATATTGGGGACCTACAGACACTGGATCCTACCCAGTTCAGCTTTGTTAAGGGCAGATCCTGCCTCTTAAACCTGGTTGATTTCATTGAAACAGTCACCAAGGCCATTGACGAGGGGAAGGTGGTCCACACAGCCTACCTGGACCTCGCAAAAGCCTTCGATACAATACCGACTCGGGCATTATAGATAAGCCCACCAGCTTAAATATAAACCCCTATGTCACTAGAGGGATTGCAAACTGGCTCAAGGACAGAACCCACATGGTTAGAATTGCTGGAGCCATGTCAGACTCCAAACCAGTTACAAGTGGTGTCCCACAAGGCTCAGTCCTGGGACCTCTCTTGTTCGGTATATATTTCTCGGAGGTACAGGCCAACACGGAAGGACTGTGGCTGACCAAGTTCGCAGATGACTGCAAACTGGGTGCCATAATTGACTCTCCAGCTGACACAAGCATCCTCCAAAAGGGCCTCATAGAAACAGACAACTGGTGCCAGAGCCATGGCCTCAAGCTAAATGCCAAAAAGTGTGTAGTCATCCCCTTTGGCAAAAACAAAAGTGCCCACAAATTACCACATAGGTGGTAATCCATTAAGTACAGAAGAAGTAATTAGGGACCTGGGGACCCAAGTTGATGGCAATCTCTCATTTGACAACCACGTGGCCAAAGTGGTTAGAAAAACATTTTATATAGCCCACCTAATCATGAAGGGATTCTCATCTAGATCAGGGGAGGTCATCGTGCCTCTTTACTCATCCTTCATCAGACCCATAATTGAGTACAATCCCCCTTTTGGGATGTACCTTACCAGACACCTGCAGCAACTGGAAAGACCCCAAAAGTACCTCACCAAGAGGATCAAAGGGCTCAAACAGATGCCATATGGTGCCCGGTTAAAGAAACTCCAACTCTACTCAGTGGCATACCGCCTGTTCAGAGCCGATCTGTGCCTGACGTATAAAGCCATGTCCAACCCGGAATTAATGGACATGCTGCACCTCAGAAAATCCAAATCCCATCGAGCTATGCGCTCGAGAGACTTGAACCTCAGCACTGAAATAAATAGGACATGCTGGAGGGACAGATTCATAACCCAGAGGCTACCTTCACTCTGGAATAAAATCCCAGTCCAGGTTAGGCAGAGTCCCCCATTGACTCTCTTCAAGAGGAATCTTGATGAGTGGATGGGAGATCGTAGGTTTACCGCGGGTATCAATTCTGTGTCACTGTTAGACAGAGGCACAGTATACTAACCTCGAAAAAGGGCATAGCAAAATAAATTTAAAATGGGTGGCGAAAGCCAAACACATTCTGGCTAGGCTTATAAATGCCCTAGGGCAGATAGCCTAGTATGAACCTATACATAGCTCTCAACCTTAATGTGGAGCACTTTCTAACAAGGTCAACTTGGAAGCACACAGGATGGTTAAAATGTATGACTTTTTAAATGTTGTTCACCGTAGACATCAGTTAAACAGTTCTTAATACTGAATGCGTGACTTATGATGGCACTTCAAGATAGAATTATGTTATGAGCAGGAACTTGAAATAGTGTTTACATGTATGAAGCACAGGGCCTTGAGATTAAGGAAAAGTAGTATTTTGTTAGGACTGCATTTGTCAGGCTACATACAATTGATGGGAATGGGACTATGTACAATTAATTGGAATGATACATGTATTGAAGAGAGGTACTTAACATGTTTTTGTAATATTTTTGTTCATAATGATAGAGAAAATATTTATGACTGGACATATTTTAGTTATCAGATGCATGCTTCAGATAACTATTTCATATTTCACCTTACAGCTGTAGGCTTGATGTTTTCAGTAGATAGATATTTCAGTAAGAAATGTAGAATGTATGGATGAACGGTGCGGTGGTGCAGCGGTAGCGTTGTTGCTTCACAGCAAGAGGTTCTCCCATTCGATTCTCGGCTGGAGGGCAGGGAGTGCCTTCTGTGTGGAGTCTGCATGTCCTCCCCGCGGCTGGGTGGGCGTTTGAAAGACCTGTGTAAATGGGCGTGCCTTCGTTGAAGGTTGAACGTCGAGCTGGCACCTCGGCGTTTGTGAAAGTCTACTGCCAATCATTAGCGGACCGAAGTTCCGCTGTTGCGACCCCTAACCGGGAAAAGCTGAAAGACCAACAACAACATGGACGAACGGTGGTGGGGGGAATTTAAGAGGAGAGGAATTAAATGTTTATTTGCAATGATACACAAGTTCTAGAAGGAGAGAATGAGAAAATTCCAAGACATGAGTCCGAGTTTAATGGAATAGCAACTTAAACAAGAGAGATGGTTCCCTGGAAATCAGCAGAATGAGGGAAATAAAAGAAGCATTAGTTAAAACACCTTTATTATGAAATAGAGGCAACCTTAAAAATACTGAAAGTTGTAGAATTCTTTTTTTTCCAAAATGTTTTTATTCATTTTATAACACAATAACTTAACAGTATAGTAACAAGAAAAAGCAAACTATATACAATGTCCATCTCCAGAGGCAAAGTTTTTTTTCTTTAGTTCGAGTTGTGGGTGGCAAGTAGAGAAAGTTATTGAAAAAGTGAGAATACTGAGGGTGGGGTGTTAATAGTGACCAACCCTGAAGATTTTAGTTGAATTTAGAAAGTATTAATGGTGAATGTTTTGTGGGAGAGCATTGTAAGGAGCAGTTTGGAGAAAAGAGAGTGTAGGAAAATTAGACGTGGCAATTGACTTAAACTCAGAACAGTTGATGGCTAGAATAGCTAGAGTGAAGACTGAGCTGGTGTTAAAAAGTATGAAAAACTGTAAAACCGTGTGGAAATGGGTTCCTAAAAGAATTAGATTTGAAAATGGGAAGAAGTTTTGTATAAAGCATTACAGTTCTCCTTACCACATTTTTGTAACAGGAGTGTTACCTTAAGGTTTGAAAGAATGCAGTGATAGCAATCTTACTTTAAGGAAAATAAAGACAATATCTAATTCTTATGCAAGCCAATCTTTTTATTAAACCATGACTATAAGTTTATGTTGGTAATAGGTTCATAGGTAAGTACTAGGCTATCTGCCCGAGGGCATCTATAAGCCTAGCCAGAATGTGTTGGCTTTCACTGCCCCCTTAGATTAGTTCCCTGTGCCTCAGTCCAGCAGAGCCATTAGCTCCCTGCGCCTCTGTCCAGCAGAGCCACTGCAGTGACCCCCGGGGTAAATTTCCTGTTTCCCATCCACTCGTCAAGGTTTCTTTTGAAGAGTGTTAGTGAGGGGCTCTGCCTAATGTAGATTGGAATCCTGTTCCAAAGCATGGGGAGTCTCTGGGACAGGAATCTATCCCTCCAGCACTTCCTATTTATCGTTGTGGTGAGGTTTAGATCCCTAGAGTGTGTGGCTCTTGGGGATTTGTTTTTTTTTTTTTTAGCTGGAGCATGTCCATCAATTCTGGGTTGGACTTGGCCTTGTATGTCAAGCAGAGATCACCTCTGAGTAAGCAGTATGCAGCCGAGTACAGCTGGAGTGTCTTCAGTCATGCTGCATAGGGCATCTGTTTGAGGCCTGTAATCCTCTTGGTGAGGTACTTCTGTGGTCTTTCCAGCTATTGCAGGTGTCTTGTAAGGTACATCCCAAATGGGGCATTGTACTCTATGATGGGTCTGATGAGTAGAGGGGCACAATAACCTCTCTTGTTCTAGATGCGAACCCTTTTGGATTAAGTGGACCACATAGAAGGATTTTCTAACCACCTTGGCAATAAGATTATCAAAGGAGAGATTACAATCTGCTTGGGTCCCCAGATCCCTTATTACATTTTCTGTATTTAGGGGACTACCACGTATGTGGTAGTTTGCGGGTACTTTGTTTTTTCCATAAGGGATGACTATGCACTTTTTGGCATTTAGCTTGAGGCCATGATTTTGACACCAGGTATCTGTCTCAGTGAGACCCTTCTGGAGGATGTCTGTATCAGCTGGAGAGTCATTTATGGCCCCCAGGTTGCTGTCGTCTGCGAACTTGGTCAGCCATAGTCCTCCTGTGCTTGCCTGTACCTCTGAGAAGTATATACCGAACAGGAGGGGGTCCCAGGACTTAGCCTTGGAGAACGCCACTTGTAATTGGTTTAGAGTCAGATCTAGAACCAACTCTCACCATGTGGATTCTATCTGTGAGCCAACTGGCAACCCATCTTGTGACATAGGAGTTTATGTTCAGGCTGGTGAGCTTGTCTATAATACCAGAATGGGGAATGGTGTTGAAAGCCTTTGCGAGGTCTAGGTAGGCTGTGTGGATCTCCTTTCCCTCATCTAAAGCCTTGGCAACTGTCTCAAAGAAGTCCACCAGGTTTAGGAGGCATGATCTGCCCTTAACAAAGCCAAACTGGGTAGGGTCCAATGTTTAAAGGTTCCCAATGTCTCTGTTAATGAATTCCATGATGATGCGCTCCATAGCCTTGCAGACCAGGCTAGTCAGGCTTATAGGGCGATAGTTCCCAGGGTCTGTTGTGGCTCCACCTTTGTGGAGCAGGATAACTGTTGCTGTGTGCCACTGTATGGGTATGTAGCCTGTAGAGAGGCAGAGTTTGAACAGTGTGTTTAGGTGAGGGGTTAGTTCATTTTGGCGCTCGTGTAAGACACAGCCTGGGACACCGTCTGGTCCCATTGAAGTTGTATTTTTGGCTTTGGATAGGGCTGTTTTAACCTGTGTGTCTGTGATTGCCGGGGCTCTACATTCATCTGGTATGGTTATGGGACCTTTTAGGGGGTGAGAGGGGGGTGTGAAGTTTGCACTAAACCTGTCTTCCAGAATGCCGGCAATATCAGTCGGTTCAGTGTATTTTGTGCCATTCTACAGTAACTCAGAGCAGATCTGAGAGTTTCCACTTAGGTTCTTGACATAGCTAAAGAACGCTTTGTGGTTATCTTTGGAGTCCTTGGCAGTTTTTCTTTCGAAGCTAGCCTTGGATGATTTTATGAGAGAGCGTAGTTTCTTGCTGATACTGATCAGGGGATTTCTTTCCTTCTTGGGATTTTACTCTTTTCTGTACTAGTTTACTCCTTTTATTGTATAGCTTGTTTATGGCAAGGGTCCACCAGACTGGTTTCCTTTTCTTGGAGGAGTGAGTCTTGGTTTTGTTTGGGACAGCACGATCCATGCATTCTTGCAGGTGCTCATAGGGCGCCTTTGTAAGGGATTCAGCAGCTTGGACAGTGTTGTCCTTTAGCATGGGGGCTGTGAACCTTTCCACCTCGGTCTTAAGTAACGTGAAATTTGCTTTTGAAATGTTTTTCACAGTGGTTTCCTTGATTGGGGGTGGGGGCGGAATGTGGATATCCAGAGTGATTAGTCTGTGGTCTGATCTAACCAGTGAGGGTTTGACCTCCAGTGTAGAACACCAGTCTCCCATGTTGGTGATGACCAGGTCCAATATGTTGTCACCTCTGTTGGAGGTGTTGACCAGTTGATCCAGGGCGTTCGAGTTTATTAATTCTAGGAAGCGTTGGGCGAGGGATTTAGTACTTGAGTAGTTCTCCCAGTTAATGTTTGGGTAATTGAAATCACCCAATATTAGGGAGTTTGGTAGGACCTTCATATTTTCCAGTGTTGAATGGGGGTCCTGGGTCATGGTGGGTGATCTGTAGCAAGCTGCAATTTGAATTGCAGTTTTGCCCATTGTTAGTTGCACATGGATGATCTCTGAGGCATTGTGCTGTGCCACTAACCTGGAGGTGTGGGTATCCTTGATGAATATGGATACACCCCCACCTTTTGTGTTTCGGTCCGGGTTCTGTGGCCAAAAGGTATGGTATGAGTTATAGCCTGGTAGTGCTGGGGTGCTCTCTGCAGCCTTAAACCAGGTTTCTGTTGCTGCACAGATATCGATGTTCTCCATACAGAGGAGTGCCTCGATTGCATGCATTTTGAGGTTTAGACTTCTGGCGTTGAGTAGCATTACCCTCAGTTTTTGGTTACTTGTGCTATTTACGGTGGTGGGTTTGTCTTTTGAGCCTTGCTTAAAAAGGCACTATGGGGGCAGCAAAAGCCTTGGCCAGTATTCGAAAGCATAAGGGTGACAGGTGCAAGCCATCTCTTGCAAAGCAACGTGGCTTATCGAGCATGTCATCCCAGGTGGACAGATACTGGATCCCCTTTGAATGACACCAGAAACTTAGCCAATTGTTGAAATTGATAATTTTTTCTTTATACTGTGGCATCATTCTTGGTGAGGGCAGGATGCTACTCGGGGTCAGTGTCATACCGGCCTGGGCTACGTGATCAGAGAGCTCTTCCATATCTCTCTTCATGTAGTCCAGGGAGGTACGTCTCAGCTCATTCACACCAACACGGGCAATGACAGAGTCATATTTGTACTTGTTCTGGAATGACCTGAGTGCTTGTGTTATGTGGCGGAACCTGGCGGCCGACAGGCAGCTAACTGTAACCTTCTCCTTGTCCAGCGTAGATAGTGGGACATCAGTGTGCCTGACTATAGAGTCGCCTATTACTAGTGTGTTGGGTATGTTATTTTGCCTTAAGGGCTGTGATTGCATGGCACACTGATTGTGTGAAGTATGTGTTTCATGGTTTGTGATGGGGTGTGGAGGTTGCTTGGGTGTCTGCTTTGGAGGTCTCTGTTGCTTTTGCAGATTTTTATTTAGAGCCTCCAAGTATGTTTTGTGTATTTATGTGTGTTATTTGCCGGTGTTGGTTTAGTAGGTCTATGTGAGACTGGTGGTGTGTTGCAAGTATTTTCCTTCTCCTCTTGATTGTCAGTTCCAGTCTTGGGTTGAGAGAGCTTTGCCTCCAGTTTGGCTGTATAATTGCATCTCTCGCATATATTAGTGTTTGGTGGTAGGAGGAGAGGGTTGTCTGTGTATATGAGGAAGTTGTAACATTGCCTCAAAATGCCCAGATTCACTAGTTGGACTGGAGACCACCTGAAACTGCCCTTTGGACATGCCTGAATAGGTAAAGTGAGCTGTTTTACTGATTAGCTGGTAGGGTTCGAATAGAGAGCCTTGTCCTACTGGACAGTATAGGGGGTCTAGTGCTAGGGTTAATTAGTGCTTGCTATGAGTTTTGAGCAAGTGCTGGGCTGTGAAATTAATGGTTTGAGTGCTTAAGTTGAAAGTTTGTCTAGTTCCAAGGGAAAAATTGAAGTGTAGACTTCGTGGAGTGGGAATAGTTTAACCCTAGCTAACTGGCACTGCCCGGTGCACAAAACCGTGCAAATGCGTTTTTTATAGCAGGGAAATGAAAGAGAGAAATTAGCCCAAAATGGCCAATAAACTCCTAATTTCTGGCCTACAGCAAACAAGGCGCACACATTTCAGAAAGAAACAGATCAAATAAGCAGGCACAGTAAGCCTTTAGCCAGAAATTTCCAGCTCAAAAGGGCAGAATCTAGCCTCTACTCCCACAAGAATGCAGATTGCATACCTTCTTAATGTAAAATAACTGGCCTGGAGCCCAAGTGCTTAAACCAGAACTAATGCGCTTTTCGAACAACAGACACTGAGCCATCAATCTGCAGTTCCCAACTTAGAAGGATGTAAGCTACCTGTCCTGCCACAACAATGCAGTCCACAAATCTTCTTAATGTAAAACAACTGGTCTGAAGCCCAAGTGTTTAAACCAAAAGGCTTAGAATAACGGTTACAATTTAATCAGGCTACTACCAAGCAGTAATAACTGCAGCAGAATAATAAAATTGAGTACTTTTAAGAAGAAGCACAAGCAAAATAAGGTAATAAAGTGGGAAGAAACACAATTACAGTAAAAGCAGATGAATAAAGTGCAATTTTTTTATATAACAATAGAAAATGAGCAAACTGATTTAAACAAATTACCCATTTAACCAGTAAAAAAACTCAAAACTGAGCCCTGTTCCAGCAGTCTTCAATCTGACAAGTTCTAACCACACATTCCTGCCACTAGGGTGCAGGGGAACCTTCTCCAAAAAAGATGACCTTGATTAGTGCTCAAGTTATACAAACAAAGGTAGATTCAGCAGGCCTGAATCTAGTCTATGCTACAGCAGACAAGGAGCACCAATATCAGAAAAACAGTTCAGATGAGGAGGCACAGTAAGCCTTTAACCAGAAATTCCCAGCTCAGAAGGGTAGAATCTAGCCTCTCCTCCCACAAGAGTGCAGACCACAAACCTTCTTAATGTAAAATAACTGGTCTGAAGCCCAAGTGCAATAACCAAAAGACTTAGAATAACAGTTACAATTTAATCAGGCTACTACCAAGCAGTAATAAATGCAGCAGAGTAAACACTATTTACTACTTTTAGGAAGAGGCAAAAGCAAAATAAGGTAAAGAGGGAAGAAACACAAATACAGTAAAAACAGATAAAGTGCAAATTGTTTTTTTTTTTTATATATAACAATAGAAAACAAGCAAACTGATTTGAACAAATTAACCTGCGGTGGTGGTGCTGCGGTAGCGTTGTCGCCTCATAGTAAGACGCTGTCCGGTTCGATTCTCAGCTAGAGCGTCTTCTGCGTGGAGACATGCGTGAATGGGTGTACCTTCATTGAAGGTTGTGCGTCAGGCCTGGCAAGTTGGTACGTAAAAATCAATTGCCAATCATTAGCGGACCGGAGTTCCGCTGTGGCGACCCCTAACCGGGAAAAGCTGAAAGACACAAACAAACCCAATTAACCAGTAAGAAAACCTCAGAACTGAGCCCTGTTCCAGCAGTCTTCAATCTTCAGGGCCTAAGTGGGTATGCCTACTCAAATGTTCTCTCTGTATTAGGCAGGATGAGCTAATGAGACTAGACTAGGATAGAGCTGGGATAGGGCTGAACAGATGGGAATGGTAGGAGTGTCTGAAATCAAAATATGATCTCACTGTACTCAGTTGAGTGAGCAAATGAGATGGGCCCGGGAGGAGTGTTCAAACACAAATTTACAGGAAGGGTGGTCAATTTCAAAGCCACCAAGATTAATACCACAACAAGAACAGGGAGGGTGAGTGGGGAAAACTAACTGCAGACAGAGAGAGAGCTCACAATTTTCAGTAAACAAATAAATAAGCAGATAAATGCAGTACTATTTTAACACAATATTCAATTAAACAATAAACAGAAAAAATAAAATTCAGTACTATCTTATAACACTGCAAGTTTGTACTTATCTCATCTTGTAATAATGTTGATGTAGGGTATGCAAAAGCTAACCAAACAGCTCAAGTATGCAACTATTCAGCAGAAATAATTTCAGAGATAAGGGACTAAGACTTTAAGGCACAGATAATCCCTCTAGGCTAAGACTTCTACACCAAATAACAATGAAGTGAGAAGAATAAACTAACTGCAGACAGAGAGCTCACAATTTTCAGTAAACAAATACATAAGCAGATAAATGCAGTACTATTTTTAACACAATATTCAATAAAACAATGATAGGGATCAGACTGAGCTTATAGTGGGTGGGATGACTGACAGTTTAATCAGAATGGTATATGAAATATTTAAGTATGGTGGTGAAGGAGATGGCTGTATTAAGCTTTCAGATGGAGCATCACAGCATTTGGTCATGTCAGGTGGGATTATTTTTTCTGGGCCTGAAAATATGGCATTCTAGGAAAGGTTCAGGAAGTAGTTGGTGAGCAGCTATAAAGGAATCTTAGCTTAGATTAAAATAGGTCACTGGTTATCAGAAAGCTTATGTTGGTCAGAGGTGCAAGACAGGATTTTCCATTATCTTTGCTTTTGTTGGTGATCTGTTTAGAACTTCTGGCATTAAATATAAAGCAGTCAGTGGTAATGGCACAAGATTGGACAGTATACCTGTAAATTATCTTTGTTTGCTTGCAGATAACCTATTAGTATATTTGACTGACCCAGATGAAAGTACTGATAGTTTTGGGGAAGTTCTTGGGCTATAAATAAAAAGACAGGCAATAAGGGTAAATTATCCGCTTTCCAAGCAAGTGGGAGAACATATCTTGTCAATGGGCAAAAAGACAGTTTTACTTAAGTACACAGATAGGGTGTTATAAAACTGTCAGTCTTTATTATATTTCAGAAGATTTTAGATAAAATGTTAGATTATGAACAAAAACATTGCTAAATGGTGGAAATCAGTTTTGTTGAATTCTGCACAGACCGTTTGGACTGTAATGGCTAGTGTTCTTATTGGTGTTAAATGTAGTAAAAAGATAGATTTTTATTTTTTGCTTTTTGTCCAACCTACAATCTATCTGTCCGTGACCACCAGTCAGCTCATTTATACCCCACAAGGTGAAAACTGGTTGTGGAGTCTTTTTCTGTTAGGCTCTAACTCTGCTCCTTTGTGGCCAGCATGGGTACCTGCATCACTGTGATGGTTTGCTGTGCTCTTCTCCTTGATGTGAGTGCTCCCTCCCACAAGCTAATGAAGGATGCCATCACAGCTTGATAAGCAGAACCTGTACATCTTAAGTCTGTTTTGCCTGCAAGCCTCCACTTACATTCAGTGAAAAAGCCACCAGGCCTTCATTTCCTTCCATAGAGTAGGCAAGCCAGCATCTGTCACTCATCGCTGACCTTCTCTGTCTTGTTGTTCCGGCACCTGTGATGCTAATTGAACTTGGGTTATTTGGGTGATAATTAGGGCTTTATTCCTGTAGGCTCAATGCAAGATGAGGCTGCCTATTTTTGAGCCAGATAATTATTATAGCAAGCTGCAGAAAATGGTCTTAAAATTTCATGAGTGGAAGTAGCCCAAAGTCTGAATGAAAAATGTTAACATGCCCACTAGTTTTGTGAGGATTAGTGTCCCAGACTTTAGTAAGAATGCTAGAGCAATAGCTGAGAGTGCTATATAATTTGAAAAAAAATCATGATATCAAGCTAAGTGGAAAGATGATTTATTGAGAAAAATGAGGGGCTTAAAGTGGTTTTATAAGAAAGCTGAGGATAAGAGATTTTGTAAAAAAAAAGTTGTCTTTTAAAGCTGTTAAAGAACTATTTATGCAGGCATTAAAAGTGATGAGCATGGGGAGCTAGGGAAAATAATTACATTTTACATTAGACTTTTGCATAAGAAAATTAGAAATGAATTTGTGAAAGCAGATTATGGAAGACTGAAGGTTATATTTAGTTAAATAGATGTGAAATATGGAGGAGATTGGATAACAGATGTAGAATGTGAAGCATTAAGGAGGAACCTTGAAAACTTGAAATGATCCATAATGAAGAAACACGACATTTGCTGTTAGGTGAGATGGGTTGCAGAGACAAGAAGGGAATCTCCATCTTAAAACAGAGTGGTTAAATAATATTTATAATATAGGGAAAAAGGGGTTGTAGATGAATGGCTGGATTAATGGGAGCATGATAGAGAGAATATTAGGAAATATCAGGGACAGTGGGTGAGGAGTTTGTGTGTAAATATTCTTGAAGAGAAATGGAGTTTAAGCTTGAGAGGGCGGGACAAAATCATGAAGTGTAATGGAGGTCACATATTAGTGCAAAATTGTAGTTGGAGGGTGAGACCACAGTTATGTAAGGTTTCTAGTTTATGCTAAGGTTCTTTGGAAGTAACATCAATCGTTATGGGGAGAATAAAGTGGATGGGACTGCGAGTGTAAATGTAATGCTCTGTGATGGTGGTGTTACTGCTGGTAAAAGACGCAGTGTAATTATATGCTTTTTCATCCCTTCTTGTGTGTTCTATTTGATTTTGTTTTATATGTTGTTTTTAACACCGAGATTTTTTTGTGATACCTTTATCTTGTTCTGCATTTTTAAAATGTTGTTGTTGTTGTTGTTTCTTTTGTTTTTTTCCGGTTAGGGGTCGCCACAGCAGAACTTCGGTCTGCTAATAATTGGCAGTAGATTTTTACGGTGCCAAGGTGCCAGTTCGCCCAACCTTCAATGAAGGCACGCCCATTCATGCATGTCTTTCGAACGTTACTCGACCGCAGGGAGGACATGCAGACTCTACACAGAAGGCGCTTCAGCTGAGACTCAAACGGGAGAACCTCTTGCTGTGAGGCGACAACACTACCGCTACACCACTGCAGAAACTTGTTAATATAAAATGGGTGTTTGGGGAGCTAGTATATGTGTAAGGAGGAGACCAGTAATGTAAAATATCTGTTAAGAGGAAGACCTCAGCATGAGAGAATAGGGGTCTAGCCATCAATAAGTAAGGGTCTAATGTCATGTCAAATAGGTGAAGACAAATCACTGCAGTAAACAGAAACAATAGCCCCCTCAGGAGTTGTGATTTTAAGGGAATCTGACATCCAGTCAGTGTAATCAAGTACTCCAAACAGAAAGCATAAAAAAGTGCTCCGATTGGAATAAAGGATTGTTGGCTTAGTGGGCTTTTCAGAGTAGATGGATTCAGGCTAAGCAAAGTTAAGAGGCTGTGATCCAACACAGGTCTTTTTCTCTGGTATGTAAGTATTGTAGAGAAAACATGCAGTAGATTCTAGCCAGAGAATAGAAAACTTGCATGCGTTTCCATTATCCATTGGCTTTAACCATTTGATGGAAAAAAAATTTGAACCAGAAATCGAGACATCTCTACCTTTTGCCCCGTCAGTGTTGCTTTTGGAAGGCACTGTAACCTCTCTGTGGAGATTGTAAACATCTGTGTTGTAGCAGAAAGTACTGTGGCAGTACAAGGTTACAGTGTCTTCCACACATTTAGACCAACAGCAACACAGATGGGCAAAAGGTGGAGGTGCTTTGATTTATTGTGGCAACAAATACAGTTCCAGGTTAGTTAAACATGATTGTCTTAAAGCTGATCTGCATCAGGTCTCCATAGACATTGTTCGTACTGTGTCCTGGCCAGCTACAGGTCACCCTCTCTGATCAACAAAGCTCGCAACTTGTACCTGGACCTACTGGAGGCACTCAACATCCAGCCAAACACCCTGTTTATGGGAGACTTTAACACCCCTTTATAGACTGTGAAACGTACACTGCCGCTAACTCACAGCCGCAGTGTTTCTTGGCCTTAGTACAAACACCCTTGACCAGATCGTGTGCACTTCAACCAGGGGCTCAAACTAGACCTGGTACTCACCAACATGGGAGAGCATTGCATCCCCTCCTTTGTCACGTCCTTATTGGTGAGGTCGGATCAGAAAACTGTCTCACTTGAAATAAAAATCAACTCAGAAAACATGACTAAACCACTAACAGTTAGGAGCTATTCTAAATCTTAACTACATCCTGTTAAGTGGCAGTTTGTCAAAATTCTGGACTCCCACATACCCCAAGAGCACAGCTATCTATGCAGAATTGTTAGTAGAAACCTGCACAAACATGTCAGTTGCTGCCTTGAGGCTACCATACCTACACAAAATAAATCCAGATCTAGCACCACAAACAAACCCCACTAGTGGAATCCTAACCTTATCAAGGCATACAACAACAAAAAAGTCATGGCCAAAATCAGAAAGAGCAACTCTCAAAGAGACATGAGCCCTCCAATTCTACTCGGCCCTCATCAGACCAGTAATTGAGTACAGTGCTCCCTTTTGCACGTACCTCACCAGACACCTGCAACAATTGACCACACATGTTTTTCACTAAGATATTACAGGATACATAAAACAAGTCTTGTGCAGAAAAACTGAATGCCCTGTCGCTGGATTCTGTCTCGTGCTGTTTGCTAAGGGGTGACCTGTGCCTGGCTTACAGGGCAGTCTCTGACCCAGCCCCGATGGAAATGCTACACAGTAGTAAATCAAACTGCACGTGGGTCACTCGCTCCAGGGATCTTAGCCTGGCCTTTGACATGAACAGGTCATGCTGAAGAGATAAATATATCTCCCAGAGACTGCCACGTCTTTGCAACAAGCTTCCAGTTCATGTGAAACAGAGCCACTCCCTGAACTTTTTCAAATGGAACCTAGGTCAATGGATGGGTGACGGCATATTCACTCCTGGGGTGGTGCCCATGTCCCTCTTCGACAGAGAAGTTGGTTTTAACTACCATAGACCCATATCTGTGTGAACGTTACTAATCTAACCACTGACAGTTGGGGCAACTCGGGGCAAATATGGCTAGGCTTGTAAGGGCTGTAGGCTGTTAGCTTAGTAACCTTCTATGAACCTATAATTCAACTAAACAAGAAACAAAGATGTCTAATAAGGTCCAACAAGGCCATTTATGAGGTCAGGATAGCCTCTCAGGCTAAAGACAGTTAGAAAGTCTTCAGCCTTCTTAGGAACCTTTAAAGGTAGAACAAAACAGGTGGTAAATGGTACAACCTTTACTGATTAGGGTGAGGCAGCAAATCTTCTAGATGATAAATTTAGCTCTAACCTCACCCCCCATTTAACATATCCTGCCAAGTATCAAAAGGGAACGGGGTCCTGGTGGTGCACTCTAAGGCTAAAAGCTCTGCTTCATTAGGTCCTGGCAATATCCCTGGTTGCCTCGTAAATAGCCTCAAACATGACCTAGCAGGACCACTAGAGGCACTGTTCAACTACAGCCTGAAAATAGGTTATGTACTGAGTAAATGGAGGGTCGCAAAGGTTATCCCTCATCAACCGACTCCGGGAACAACAGACCCATCAGTCTGACAAGTCTAAATTACAAAGCCATAGAATAAATTATGAAAATGATCAACAAAGAAATTGGCAACCTACAGACACTGGACCCATTCCACTTTGGATTTGTCAAGGGAAGATCTTGCCTGGACAACCTGGTAGGCTTCTTTGAGGGGGTCACCAAGGCTATGGATGAGGGAAAAAGGTGCACACCACCTATCTTGACCTGTCCAAGGCATTCGATACAGTACCCCACTTTGGTATTGTTGAAAAACTCTCAGAAGTAGGCATAAATCCCTACATAACTTGCTGATTGGCTGCTGGCTGACAGGACACGAGAATTCAGGATTGTTGAGACCACTTTCACCAAGAGACAAGTCACCAGCTTAGTACCCATGATGCTGTATTAGGCCTGCTCCTGTTTGGCATGTACTTCTCAGACGTCAAGGGTAATTTCTAAGACTTTTGGCTCACTAAATTTGCAGATGACTGTAAATTGGGAGCCATCGGAGATTCCCTCTATGACAGGCATCCTACAAGTGGGTCTGACACAAACAATGATTGGCAGAGCCATGGATTAACCCAGAGAAATTCATTATAGTGCCCTTTGGGAAGTCTTCCACCCAAGCTAATTACTCAATTGATAAAACATCCCTAAGAGTTGACCTGTTAGTTAGGGATTTGGGAACATATGTTGATAGTAATTTGTCTTTCGACCAGTATGTAGGAAATATGGTAAGAAAATCATTCTATCTCACCCAACCCATCCAAGGCCAAGTAAGTTATAGTACCACTCTACTCAGCCCTTATCAGTCCCTTCATTGAAAATAGTGCCCCCTTTGGAATATACCTAAAGAGGCACCTGCAACAGTTGGAATGCCCTCAAATATTTCTTATCAGGAGAATCCAAGGTATGAATACCCTGTCCTACACAGATTGCCTTAAGGCACAATCTCTTTACTGAGTCTGCAACAGGTTACTGAGAGTTGATCTTTGCCTGGCACAAAAAACAGCACCAGGCACACTAGATCCAAAGACCTGAACTTTGCCTGTAACATAAATAAAACATGCTGGCGAGACCAATATGCGTCTCAAATGATAATTGTAGTATGGAACCAGTTTCCCATCCTCATGAAGTGGAGTTCATCCCTGACCCTTTTCAAGTGAAACCTTGATCATTGGATGGGAAATTGTAAATTCACCTGTGGTCTGACCTCCATGTCTCTCTCAGACTGGGGCCAGTAGTAAGGTAACGAATCCCAAACTAACATATCTCCCACACATAACCCTTGACTACCTACTTATTAACATACCCCCACCATATAGGCGTCCAGTGTACTTGAGGACAAAACTGGGTTGGGTTGCATGGCTGGGCTTACAAAGATCTTGGAAATCAGTATGAACCTTATACTGGAGGGAGCCCGGACTGAAATAGAGAAGGCTGTACTTTAGCAGTAAAGCTTGTGAAAGAGACGGGTAGGGCTTCTGTAATTGTTTAGGGTGACAGAGCTTTATAGTGCTGAAATGTGGTATACTGAGCTTGTTAGAGCCCTTAACTATTTTATTTATATATTGCCCTTGTTTCACCTGTGTTAGGACTTGCTACTCTTTTTGTCCTTGAATCATCTCAGCTTGGACCAAACAGCACGTGAGTGACTTGGAGATGACTGCTGATGCTTTTTTTGTGAAATGAAGGATGGATCAGACCTATCATGCCTGAAATGGTTTCAATTTGTCCTGCTTTTTCTAACTAATTAGCTCTCTGTTTTTCCCCTGTTGCCGAGTGACACTTGCCTCTTCAGGCAGTTATTTGCTTAAGTAAGAAACTTAGCTGTATAGTATTGTGCCTTGTAGTGCTGAGCTGTTGTGCTGCCCTAAATGGATTTTACTTTATCTGTGTTGCTTCACCTGAATATGGACTGGTTGCATGCATTCATTTGTATTTTTCTTATAGCAGCATATTCTTTGCTTGGAATTATCAGGCTGGTCTATGGTGTTCTGTGTTTGACTGTTTTTCTGAAATCTTTCAGATTAAAACTGAATCACATGATCTGTTCATTTGTTTAATTGTAAAGCAGTTGAAGGCTTCTTCTACTTAATTTTTGTGGTAGGCCATCAGTTTGGTAGTCACTGATATCTGATCCTATACTGGTCTCTCTTGGCGTGGGTTCGCAGTTTGTTCTGTTTGCTTCTGCTGTGAGCCAGCTGATTTTAAGAACTCTGAGGCAGTGTAGCAACTTCTTGCTTACTGACTATCACATTTATTATGTGCTCATGTGTGAGGTCTAAATGCTTGTCAAATTTGAAGTCCAACCCCTCTCACACCACACGTCAGCAAGCGAGTTAACAATATGACTACAGTCACTTAATAGACCCATTTTTGCTGAGGTTATTAAGAAATTGTTATCTAAGCCACCAAAACTTTGACTAAACCTTGGCTCTTGTAATTATCAATGTGGATCAGATACTGGAAGCTGCCACCAAAATTAAACTAATCTAACACATCTTTACTTGCACCCACAACTAACGTGAGTCAGACTTGTTCCATTCTTGTTCCCATAAGGATTCTTGATGCTATAGCCACATATGGTAATATGTAATGTGTTAATAGTAGGCAATTCTATAGTAAGGCACATTAATGCTTCACTTGCCTCTCTGTTAACAGAGCTGGGATGTGACCAAAGCCCTTGGCTTCCTTCGTCCTAGGTATGAGAATGTTTGTTGTCACCCATATTTGGAGTGAATGCCCTTTTGTTTATATATATCCTGAGGAGAGATTCAGAGATTTAGTTGAGTATGTGTATGGAGGAGGTATGACAATTGTCTTGAGCAGTATCTTGACTTTATTGAAAATGGTATCTCAATTTCAGACAGAAATAATTGATGTTATCAAAGGGCTTATTAAGTGGAGTTGTTCTGGGAAGATCCATTGTTTGTCAATATGGCAGGTGATGAGTAGCAGGCAAGCCTGCTTTGCCAGGGATGTCCTTAACCTCCTCTCCTTAGCTAAGGACCTTTTCTGATATCCCATAGTACCCTTTTTATGCAAAGTTTGTTAGACATTCCAACATAGCAAATTCCAGTTTAACCTACATTAAGGTGGTTCTGCTCAATGGTAGATGTCTGAACAATAAATTGCCTGTTTGGAAGGGCTTTGTGATGTTTGAACATGTTCTTATATATTTGGTACAGAAACAATACTCTTTCTGTAACAGGTTGAACTCCTACTACTATTATCCCCTATTTAATCAGATCTGACTGCCAGACTGTCATCTTTTCTCTCAAAATTCTTAATAAAATTGTCTAGAAATTCATCAGTATTCAATGATCACGCCAAAGCTGACCTTGTTTCCCTGTTGAGCTCTAGATGCATATGTACTGGGGGAATTTCAAATGTTCTTTATTTCTTGCTAACACAGTCTTTAAAGCCATATTTACATGTGATTTTACAGCCACCTTAACTAGTAAATGGCTAAATCGGTGCCTAATAGGTGTTAAGTTTGGTGGTAAATTCAGGAGTAAGACCCTATGAGAGAACTCACAAATAAACTTATAAATGAAGAAGAAATTGTATACCAGTCAGAATGAGGAGTATAAGCAAGTTTGCAGACAGGGACAGCCTTGGGACAACTGGTGCCCTAGGCAAAAGGACTCCCACAGCACCCCCCCTTAACTACCACCCGGTGATCCCATCCTGGTCTACCTACACCATCCAGATTACTTTTTTTTTCTCACAGTTTGTCTTACTCTTCAGTTCTTCCTATATTCATTCAACATATTCTAAAGAAACTATTTAACATGAAGTTGTTCAATCTCGCCGTTCATTCTTCAGTGATGGGTTCGGAGCCGATTTTTGGCTCCGACACAGCTGTTTAGCAAAGCTCAAAGATTACCAGTAGTTCAAGACCAAGCACCTTATCCCATCATGCACTGCTGGAATTACCTCCAATCTAGTTTGCCGCAGCACTGATCTCTTGGTTTCCAGCGTTGCTCGATGTGTGTGTGTGTATATGTGTATATATATATATATATATATATATATATATATATATATATATATATATATATATATATATATATATATATATATATATTTTTTTAGATATAGTTAGACTGTTTAGAAGTGTTCCCCTTTCCCTTTTATAGCTTTGCTACGTTATTCGTGACTTTTTGCTTCTTGGCCTTGGCCTGTAGTAGTTTAGACTAGTTCGGAGTATATATTAATATTCTATATTGTATTATATTTAGAGTGGCCCCTTTGGGCGTTTGTCAAAGTTGATAGTTCTTCATATTTGTTATTTTTCTAATTCAAGATATTATATCTGAACATAAGGCGAAACATTCAAAGTCTGGCTTTAAAAAATGTCCAGACTGCGGACAAAAAATGTCTGTGACAGATGCACATGTTCAGTGCATTTATTGTTTGAGTGAGGTGCACCTTCAGGCATCCTGCAGTATCTGCCACTCCTTTTCTACTAGGGTGCTGGCTGAGAGGAAGAGGAAACTCATAGATCGTGGTATCCTTAAGCACCCCTTTGTAGAAGCTTTGTCTGACCAGGATGGGGCCAGCAAATCAAAATCTTCCTCTGAGTCTAATACAAAAAAATCAAAAAAAGTGAAATATACTGTGACTTTGGCTCCACAGCCTTCAGAGCCGACAGTCTGTTCTTTTCGGAGCCGGGACTCTGGCTTGGAACTGGTCTCCGAGACTCCCTCTTCTCCACTCGGCACCATTTTTGCTTTCTTCCCAGGTCATCTGTTAGCTTTTCAGATTTGGATATGGATCGACTGGTACAGAAGCTATTACCGGCACCAGGACTAGCTAAATTGGTGTCAGAACCGAAGACCACACTTCCTGGGTTGGCTACTCCTCCCCCGAGCTGTACCGGTCCTTCGGAGCCAGAGGAGGCCGACTTGATGATTGTAGAACCCTTGGAACCGACGTCTGTTCCAGTATCATTGGCTCCATCTGCTCAGATGTCCTCGGTGCCGACTGAGGATTCTAGGAGCCGACGCTACCCTGTCGGATCCGGGGAGGATAGTCGCATAGACTTGTCGGTGCCGACTCTTCCTCTTGGGGCTTCGGCTCGGGTGAGCTCGGCTCCTGGCTCAGAGCCTACAACATCAGTGCGGGAGTGGATCGTGGTCCCTTCGGGTCCGACTCCTCATCGGAGCCGTGATGCTTTCGAAGCCATGAGGCGAGTGTTGTCTCCAAAGACTTCCTCATCACCAGGTTTGGCCTCTTCTTCCCTTAAAGTGCTTGTGTCCGCTTCTGCTACCATCGGTCACCCCAAGGGTAGAGACCCAGAACCAGAGCCTCAGGTAGCCCCACTGGGCGCTCCCTGCTCTTCTGAGATTTCCCCAGAAGTCCCCACTGAGGAAGTACCCTGAAGGAGACTGTTCAAGAGGAGGCACTTGGACTCCCCACAGGAGTCCCTGACATCTGACACAGACTTGGAGGAGTCAGAAGGGTTCCCTCGATCCCCCTCTAAGGGCATCTCCTTCGTGGAGATAATTGAGATCCTTAGGCAGAGGGGTGATTGGCAGTCCAAAAGCCCTACTGCGTATGAGTCAGTTCTTCTGAAGGCTTTTGGGTCTCAAACTTCCACTTCCTGGGTGTCTTCACCCTACAGTGAGCTTATGCAGTTGGCCTCTCGTAGGTCGTGGGAGTTGCCGGAGTCCATGGTGCCTGTTCCTCAGAGGCCTAATAAATTTATTTCTGCCCCCATGGATAAATCCTTTCTGTCCAAAGGAGTTCCAGTTGATGCCATGGTGGTGGCGGCGGCAGCCACAAAGAAGGAATTGTCGGAAACGTCTACGTCTATCCATCCTCCTAACAGTGAGTCCAGGATCATGGACAGATATGGGAAACGCATGTTCAGTTTAGCGACTTTTACTCTGCGATCACTGAACTATCTGACCCATTTCACCAGACTGCAAAGAGATCTCCTTAAGGAGCTGGGAGATTCTCTTCAGGGTACTGTAGCTGCAGACATCTCTGACAAAGTTTCGGCCCAGCTTGCTTCCCTTAATTCCATTGTGAATGCGTCCATGCGCCTCATGTCATATGCAGCTGATGGTTCGAGTAGGGCTGCAAGTACAGGGATTGCTGTTCGCAGGCATGCCTGGATGATGTGCCTCTGTTCCTTCACGGAGCCTTTCAAGTCTTCATTTGTAAACACCCCGTTTGACGGCTTATCCCTGTTTGGGCCAAAGGTAAAGGAAACATTGACCAGGTGTGAACAGGAGGGAAAGACTCTGTCTGCCGTCGGAGTCTGTTTTTCCACCCCTACTCGGCCTTTTCTGAAAGGCCAAAAAGGAGGGAAGATGTGGTTCCGGAAAGCACAAGGACCCCTTCAGGACACACGTGGAGAACCTCCCCCCAGGGGCAGAGGAGGGGGTAATAATGGAAGACGCCGCCCTCGTGGCAGAGGGGGGTCCGCAACACCAGGGTGACGGAGATCACTTCTCTGGCCAACCCTATCAGTGCTCCTGAGAGGAGGCCCGACTGTCCTGCTCTGGAGGTGGTCGTGGGTCGCTTATCTTTGTACCCAGAAGCCTGGCTAGATATCACAAATGACAGATGGATACAAAGCATCATTTCCAGAGGGTATTTCATACCGTTCTCCGCTCCACCCATTCCCGTCAAGAGAATCACAGACGTTCCACCTAGTTACAGGGAACAAGCCAACCATAGAGGTCCACAAGTTGCTAGAAAAAAAAGTCATCCAACCAGTCCCAGCAGACCAAACAGGATTCGGAACTTACTCAAGATTCTTTTTGGTTCCAAAGAAAACAGGGGACTGGAGACCCATTTTGGCCCTAAGCAAACTGAACCAGTTTGTAAAAAAAGAGACTTTTCGGATGGTCACGCTTCAGTCCATGCTCCCCTTTTTAGGGAAGGACAATTGGATGTGCTCGATCTCAAAGATGCGTACTACCACATAAAAATGTCCAGACCATCCAGAGATCATCTACGTTTCTGTCTGGGAGCCAGTTACTACCAGTTTCGAGCTCTGCCCTTTGGTCTCACTACAGCCCTCAGAGTGTTTACGGAATGTATGGCAGTGGTCACAGCTCACCTGAGGCGTCTAGGATTCCAGGTGTTTCCGTACCTAGACAATTGGCTCCTTACCTCCACCACCAGGCATCAACCGTTTCAGGCAACAGAATCCACTCTGACACACTGCAACCACTTAGGCATTACGGTCAACTTTGAAAAGTCTGCCTTGTCGCCATCGCAGCATATCGTCTTTATAGGGGCATAGTTAGACACTTCAACCACCACTCTGTCTTCCAGTCGAAAGGGTATCAATTCTTCACCAACACATCACTTCACTGGTGTCAAAGAACAGAGCTCCAGCCACGGAGGTCTTGAAAGTACTAGGTTTGATGGCGGCAGCAATTTTAGCCATTCCATTGGTGAGGATGCTTATGCAGATTCTTCAATGGCTCCTGTTCACTCAATGGTCTTACCAGGAGTTGCCATTGAACCATATGATTCTGATTACAAACTCTTGCAAGAGGGATCTTCAGTGGTGGTTGACGTCTCTACATGTCACAATAGGACGCCCCTTTGTACTCCCCCCTCCAGTAGCCACTGTGACCACGGACACTTTCCTGATAAGGTGTGGGGGGGCATTTTCAAGGAAAGACTGGCCAAGGCACATGGACGGATCAAGAATCACATTTGCATATCAATATCCTAGAGATGAGAGCAGTACTTCTGGCGTTGCAGTACTTTCAGGACTCTCTCCCTCTAGGGACAATTGCCATACAGACAGACAACATGTCAGTGGTCTGGTATTTGAACAAACAGGGTGGGACCAAGTCTTACCCCCTTTGCCGAGAAGCCCTCCGAGTTTGGCAGTGGGCTGTGTCATCCCAGTGCTTTCTGTTGGCAACGCACATCCCGGGGAGACCCAACTTGATAGTGGACAAGCTGAGCAGGGCAATTTTCTTGCCACACGAGTGGTCCCTCAAACAGGAGATTGCGGACAGGATTTTCCTCAAATGGGGCCAGCCTTGCTGTGATCTTTTTGCCAGCCACATCAACATCAAATGCAGAAGCTGCTTTGCCTGATAACCCCTCCGAGTGAACCCCTGAGGGATGCATTCTTACATGATTGGCCCCTGGGTCTCCTCTATGCATTTCCCCCAATTCTGCTGATACCCAGATTTTTACAGAAAGCAAAGTCGCTGGGAAGGACTGTCATTCTTATAGTCCCTCATTGGCCTCGGCAGATTTGGTTTCCATTTCTTTACCATCATCTCTTGGAGGATCCATGGATCCTGGACCCAGTTCCAGACCTTCTGACACACCTGTCAGAGGACCTCCATCCTTCCTTGCGGTCACTGAAGCCTAACTGCTTGGCTGCTCCAGTTCCCCATATAGGCAGGATTCATAATCTTTCAGATGACACAAGTCAAATTTTGTTGGCTTCCCGCAAACCTTCCACCAGAAAATTGTATCGTAGTAAGTGGAAAAGATTTTCCATTTGGGCTTCTAACAAAAACTTTGATCCTTACCAAGCTCCATTGTCATCCATACTAGAATTCTTGACCGAGATTTTTCACGAAGGAGCGGCAGCTTGCTACCATTAGGGCCCAGTTAGCAGCTGTATCTAATTTTTATCTAGGTATTTATGGACTGAATATTATGCAACACCAGTTATCCAAGGCCTTCCTCAAAGGTACCTTTCACATGGGACCTCCAGTGAAGGCTCCTTATTCTCCCTGGAGCTTGAATTTCATGCTGTCCCGTAATTTTCTTTCTCCCTTTGAACCAGCATCATCTTGTGAGCTCAAGTTTCTGTCATGGAAAACTATTTTTCTAGTGGCCATTGCTTCTGCCCGTAGAGTGTCAGAGCTTCAGGCATTATCTATCAAGCCCCCTATATGATTTTTCATCCTGACAGAGTATCCCTTAGGACTAAACCCTTCCTTTTTACCTAAAGTATGTTCTGAGACAGACATCAGTCAAGTTATTGTTGTCTGTTTTTTTCCCCAACCATACCAACAAATTAGAATACATGCTGCACAAACTTGATGTTCACAGACAGCTTAAATATTATCTGGACAGAACAAAAGACTTCAGAAAGTCAGACCAGCTTTTTGTTTCATTCTCTGAAGCCAGAAAAGGTAGACTAGTGGCTAAAACAACCCTTTCTAAGTGGCTTTCAGATTGTATCACCTACACTTACTCATCTGCTAATAGGCCTTTGTTGCATAAAGTGAAGGCGCATTCAACCAGAGCAGTCTCTACTTCTTTGGCCTTTCAAGCCAAGTTACCTCTTGATAATATCTGTGCTGCAGCCACTTTGTCTAAGCCTCACACTTTTATCACTCATTACAAAGTGGACAAGGCCTCCAGGAACAGGGCTTCCTTTGGTTCTACGGTCCTGAAAAATGTACTCCCATGAGTCACTCAGGATTTAGGGTGCTAGGGACACTACCCATCAGTGAAGAATGAATGGCGAGATTGAACAGCTTCACATAAATAAGTTATGTACTCACCATAACATTCCATGTGAGTTGTTCCTTCTCGCCTTCATTCTCACGTCCCTCCCTCCTTCCCCCACCTGGCTGACAGTTGACCTGGATACTGACTTCATCCTGGTTATTCAATGTTTCTTCCTATCTGGGGAGATTAGTCCTCTTACTAGGATATGGTACACGCAGCAAACAAGATCTGAGGTAATTCCAGCAGTGCATCATGGGATAAGGGGCTTGGTCTCAAGCTACTGGTGATCTTTGAGCTTTGCTAAACGGCTGTGTCTCCGAACCCATCAGTGAAGAATGAAGGCGAGATGGAACAACTCACATGGAACGTTATGGTGAGTACATAACTTTTTTTACTACAAAAAATAAACAAATACTGGAAAAGCACCCCTGCTAGAGTGACAGCCTAAGCGGCCACCTAATTGTCCTACGCCTAAGGCCACCCATGTCTGCAAGGCTCTTAAAATGCATCATTAGAAAGAATAAAGCTGAATGTGGATTAAAGGTAGACAGCCCTTTGGAAAATAACTGCAGTGCTTTTTTCAAATACTGTTAGATCCAATACCCAGTACTGAACCAAACTTAGAGTGACATTGGCTCTTTTGATTCTGAAACCATTGCTAATGTCCTAGCTCACAAATTTAGCTCAAAACACTTTTCTTTCCTGTTATCCCATTTTCCATTCCACTGAAACTTTTAGCACTGGTTCTGTAATTATCAATATGGTCTAGATCCAAGAAACTGTTACCAAAATTAAAAATGGCAGATGCATGGACCTAAATAATATACCAGACTGCCTTCTTAGCACAAAGCAATGTTATTCCTGAACCACTTTGTGAGCATTTTAATTATGGGGGAATTCAATAAAGCCTACATGATAATTTTGACTATGTGTGCATCGTGGTGCCCACACAGAGGTGAAGAGTTTTAGATTCAGTAAACTTTGCGGAGCGCACTTGCACGTGAACACAGAAACGTTTGTGGCATGTAAATTACAGCATAAATAGCTGAATTTTATGCTAATGAAGGAAATAAACATGGTTGAACAATTCAAACAACTGTAAAGTAACCGTGTTGGCAGTGTATGCAAAAGTTTACCTAATACAGGAGTCTACATGGAAACTAGAACTCATTTTCCATACATTTGTACAGAACAGACACTAACATGTAACCCCTCACACAGTATGACATTCCCAGACATGTTGGATGTTAGCAACAGGTCCTTATTAAGTGCCATGACCATAAATGTAGCTTTGCTCACCACCCCCAAGCGAACAGTGTAATCGTAACTAATGTAGACAGTTAAAACTGTAAACCCCATGAAATATAGAATCCTAAACCTGAATTACTGTATGCACATATATACACCTGAGTAATACCCTGCCATGACTGTACAACATTGAGCTCCGTCTCAGTTCCCCTGCCTACATAGTTACCAGCCATGTAGATTCAGGGCCGTCAACACAGTAAAGATGCAGATGAGGTCAAAACTAATTAGAAATGCTGAATCCCAAAAACTTGTAAGGATGTTCACTTCATGTAGGCACCTCCCCAGGGTTCGTTTTGAATGCATGGCAACGGTGAATGATGATATGGGGGGGGGGGCAGGTTACACTTATAGAGCTGTGCATGTAGGTCTGTGAAGTGTAAAAGTTCATGTAAGCAGTGTACAATTCCCAAGTTCTGTGTCATCCTCTATATGGTTTGTTTAAATGTATCTTATCTACCTGCATTACATTAAAATTTCCTTTTTAATTTTTGTTCTTGTTTGCACGATGTCGCACTTAGCACAACCATTGGAAAAGGAGGAATGAACGGCACATTTCTCGATACATATCCTATAACTATTCCTATGGCAGCATGTGTATGTCTAGGGCTAGAGTATAGAAGGTCCTGGGTTCTACTACAGGGTCTGCTGTCTTCCCTCTACTTTTTGAACTGCATATTTGTATGATATCACAGGCATGGACAAAACTAATAACTTCCCTTGTATTCACCTTATGTCAGCATCCATGCATCCCACGGCCATAGGGTGTGCATCATGCACCAGTGAGCACTGAGTTCATATATTCAGTAAAGTAGCATGCATTTTTTATAGCTGCTAATTGCAGCATAAGCAGGTGATTTCAGTATGGTGGACCTATTCAACAGGCTGTAAAGCATCCATATAGCCTACATTCTGTTTTTCCCTGCATACTTCCATACCTTGGAAGTAGCCACAGCTGCATTTGCAAGGCAAGTCCTGAACATAGAATGCATTCTGTAGTAATATTATGGCATACCCTTCTATATCTTAACTTGGTGCAGTAATGGAAGCAAACAGTGGTAGAATTATCCAGAAAGTACCTTAACATGTGACAGCGAACACTTATTTTACTCATGTGTGTCCATAACTAAGGTTTTCTTTCTCATTCCTCTTTCTTCATTGCTCTTTTTGTGTGATGGACAGCATAGCGTAAATAGTGTAACCGGGTAATGGCTGTGTTTATCAGATTTGTGTGAAGAGAGGTGGACCACCTGTAAAGCAAACGGCCAAAAATAGTAACTGGATACATTCAATTAATGTCCTTGGCCATCGTGAAAACCCAGCCTGTAGAGATGGTACTGGCTTCTTGTACAGAGTGTATTACTGCTGTGACATTGCCATTTACAGCAATGAAGTGGAGTATACGCAACTGTTTTCTCAACATTCTTGTGGCAATAGGTGTAAGTGTAGAACTGCCATACACACAGTCCTGGGATTGAGTACAGTATATGCCATGTGGTATGTTTACTGACGTTAGCAATGCTGCTCGCATTTGCTCACTGCTTACCAATGTGCCAACTGGCGTAATTCGCATGCATGCATGCTTTGTTAATCATTGCGCAAATCTGCTCTTTGGATCTGTATATATATGATGCTTTTTCATTGGTGTTTATTGTCCATTTCCTTTCTGTGACATAAAGCTGTATGTGGAGACATTGCAAATTCATGGTACATTCTTGGTATATGTCATATATTCACAGTACATACATGTGTTCCCCCCACAGCAATATAACCCTGGGGACTCCGTATATTTTACACACATTAATCAAGCACACTACAAAGTGTAATATATAATGTTGTGTGTTCCCTCATGGATAGGGCCAGTCAGTGGTGCTGACCACATTGATTTGCTAAACTCAAACATCCAACTATGCTCATATTTGAGAATATTATATTCTATACATTATTTTTAATTTTAAAAGATTTAAAATTCAGTATTTTTATGCTTCAATTTATATATATTTTTAAATTTATATTTTGTTATATATATATTTTTAATAACATTATATATTAATGTATTTTTTATGATGTTTTTCTTTAAGACCTGATTGTTTGATTTAGGTGTTTTAATTGATACTAGTATATAAGCTGGGGGGTTATTTGATCATGTTGTCTGATGAAGTTACCTTTTTGTAATGAAAACGAGTGTTACTGTGAGTTACTTGCGTTAACCTGAGTCATTAAACTTGAGTTTGGAGTATACTTGGATATTTATTGGCGCTTTTCTCCACCAAGTGTTGGTTTTCAGTTATTTGTTGTCTTACCAACATTTGCTTCTGGTTTCGTTTTTTGGTTTTCTCATGGAAGCTCCGTAGGAGAATACTATCGCCGATATCCTAGAACCCACCTTACGCACTGAAGTAGGTGAAATACATAAGTTGACTGGTCAACTCAGTCAACTACTTGACATTCTGTTGCCTTTAGGACAAGGTATACAACAGCTCCTTTCTAAACCTTGTCATGCTCCGAATACGGAAACTGTTAATATTTCCAACAACTTAAACACCATTCCGGCGCATGATTTGCCTTCTTCCAGCAGCAGAGGACGTCATCTAACTGCTACAGACTTTCAAAATACACCGCACATTTTTCAGGCTTGCAGTGAAGGTCGTCGGCGTACCGACGATGAACCAGGGAGCAGTACTACACTACCTTCCACTTTTCAGGACTGGTACCAAGATATTCCCACTTTCGAACATCAGGGAAAGCAGAGTAAAAGGACTGACAAGAACTTTACTTTCCGGGAGTCGATGGCCGCGCTTGAGACTTCATTGTACAGGTACCGTAGTTTAAAGTTGGATAACATGTACCTCAATGAATGTCTCAATAAGCGCTTAGTTCCCAAAGGCCTACGGGTCTTTAAGTATCTGAACAATGTTACAGCAGGCAGCGAATTCCACACTGATCTTATACAAGCTTTTGACAAATGTGGCTTGGAAATTGTACGAGCTATTGTTAAGAAAAATGATTTGAAAATTGCTATGTTAGATCAGGAAATAGTTAAATATAATACCGCTGTCACTACTGATCTTATGTTTGAAGTTGAACTTGAAAACAAAAGATATTATCAGATTAGGAAGGAAGTGGATAGTAAATGTGATGAAATTTTGCAAAGAAAATATAAAAAATTGCACAGGGACATTAGGGAATATGAGGAAGGGTGTCCATACCCCATTCCATTTTCCAACAAAGGGAGAACACATAAAAAATACCAGCCAGTGTACAACACGGATGTTACTTCTCCTAACAATGAACATCATACATCCCAGACACAGGGATTAGATCCACTTCCCAGGAGATCTGAAAGAATAAGAAACCAGCGTAAAACTCACACTGAGCAATCTTTTTCCCCTCAGCGCCACCCCTATGGAGAGATACCGAGGAACAACAGGAACCAGTTCCCAACCCAGGTTCAGTTTTGGGAATAGACAACACTGAGGTTGATTCCAATTCTGATATTATTAGTTATATTGATCCTATATGCCAAAAGGGTGGATATACTATTTACAATTACAGCTCTTTACATATTACTGACATCTACTTTGAACTTTTTACAAAAGGTTTCAAATTCGTTCCAAGTAGAAGTAGTAATGTTACTCAAGTTATTATTGACCTCAAACTTTTTATAAGGAAATTGAACCTTGAGCACTTATTGGGAAACTTAGAATTTCCCATACATGACGAACTACACAGGAGTAGTACCTATAATCCCCCTTTGCACCCTCAACTTAAAAACTTGGAGAATAGGATAGAACAAAAAGTTAGGCATCATTGTAGACAGGCTAGATATGCTCCTAATTTAACTATCCCAGAAAGTACATTGTTGTACAACCTCAGACAAAACACCAACATCAGGGTCATGGAGCCGGACAAAGGGGGAGGAACAGTCATCATGGACCAAGTTATTTATGAGGGTAAAATGAACACGATTCTAAAAAATGTGTCCAGATATTGTCCTGTATCTCTCAACGAAGTAAACATAGCTCATCAAAGGATTGACTTGGCCATAAAAGATCTTTTGGATCAAGAAGCTATTGATTACAGCACTTATACATTCCTGGACAATTCCCAACCTAGGGTGCCCTCTATATTCGGCGTACCCAAAACACACAAGAATATACAGGATCCACCAATGAGACCTATTGTGGCCGCTCAAGGGTCCAAAATTTCTCCGCTTTCAAAATTCTTGGATTACAAACTTAAAAGTTTATGGCCCAAAACTACTCATTTGCTCAAGGATTCATGGGAATTCCTGAGACAGGTTACCCCTGAACTTTGGACCCCTAGTTTAAAGTTTTTGACCATAGACATTGTGGACCTGTTTTCCGTGATACCTCATGATACAGGTCTATCGTGGCTAGAGGAAGCCCTTATATCTAGTTCCAAGGCCAGTAACAATGATATTTTTGTCATTTTGCAATTAATGGAACTGGTCCTACACAATAATTTTATTCACTTTTCAGGTGAATATTACAAACAGACATCAGGGGTGGCTATGGGGGCGAACTGTGCTCCGACTTATGCGGATATTATACTTTCGGTCTGGGAAAATAAATATGTGTTTAATAGTCCGTTCAGCAAACACCGGGTAGCCTATTTCAGGTTCCTGGACGATATTTGTATTTTCTGGACAGGACCAGATGGTCTTATTGGGGATTTCATGGAATATTTAACTACTACCACCAATTTTCTTACATTCACACATAATGTTTCTGTTGATAGGGTTGAATACTTGGACGTCATGCTTAGTATTGATAGTGATGACAAATTTAGATCTTCCGTATACAGAAAACCGACGTTCTCCAATAGTTATATACATTATGACAGCTCACATCCTATGCATCAAAAGAGAGGGATCGTCAAAGGTCAATTTGTCAGGATTTCTAGAATGACGTCCAATGAACACGATTTCCTGTCAGAGTGTGACAATTTATTTCTTTTGTTTCAAGATAGGGGCTATCCAAGAGATTTTATAGGCAACATATGTGAACAAGTTAAAAATGGAAGAAAGGATAGGTTTTGGCCGATTTTGGGGCTAGGCAAGAGTGACAATAATTTTATTAAGGAAACAAATCAGTTAGAATTCACAAAGGCTTTTATTACACAGTACAGTTCCAATTCCAGCAATATTAGGGACATTATTTTTAAAGAATGGGAAACTTTTTCCGAAGTCACTGATTTGTGCAATTTGCATGGCAAAGATATGAGGTCTGTTTTCCGAAAAGGGAATAGCATAAAGAATATATTGGAAAAGGGTCCCTTTCAATATTATTCTACTCGACCACGTAAAGGTACTTTTAAATGCGGGTCATGTGCACAATGTTCTTACATTGTGCATGCTGAACAAGTATTTCTTACTGCCAAAAATAGAACTATCAAGGCTACAGCATATTATAATTGCAATAGCCAAAGGGTGGTGTATTTGGCTATGTGTACCATCTGCCCGGCATATTACGTGGGAAAGACCGAGCGTTCTTTGAAACGCAGAATTTATGAGCACACATATGACATACAAAAAGGAAACGATACTAATGCCCTGTTCAAACATACATCTGTATGTCCTAATGCAAAATATCAATTTTTTGTGCTAGATAGTATTTACAAGGATCCAAGGGGTGGGCCGTGGCAGGCAAAATTAGAACAGAGGGAGACCTCTTGGCAAATTACGTTGGAAGCTAATAAAGAGCCTGGATTAAATGACTATATATCTATTAAGCCTATACTAAAATTGAAAGCCATTACTATATAAGCCAAGATATATTTTATATTATGTATTAAATAATATTTTGTAAGAACATGTGGTTATATTATTTTATTTTATTTGAGAATATTATATTCTATACATTATTTTTAATTTTGAAAGATTTAAAATTCAGTATTTTTATGCTTCAATTTATATATATTTTTAAATTTATATTTTGTTATATATATATATATATATATATATATATATTTTTAATAACATTATATATTAATGTATTTTTTATGATGTTTTTCTTTAAGACCTGATTGTTTGATTAGGTGTTTTAATTGATACTAGTATATAAGCTGGGGGGTTATTTGATCATGTTGTCTGATGAAGTTACCTTTTTGTAACGAAAACGAGTGTTACTGTGAGTTACTTGCGTTAACCTGAGTCATTAAACTTGAGTTTGGAGTATACTTGGATATTTGTTGGCGCTTTTCTCCACCAAGTGTTGGTTTTCAGTTATATATTCACAGTACATACATGTGTTCCCCCCACAGCAATATAACCCTGGGGACTCCGTATATTTTACACACATTAATCAAGCACACTACAAAGTGTAATATATAATGTTGTGTGCTCCCTCATGGATAGGGCCAGTCAGTGGTGCTGACCACATTGATTTGCTAAACTCAAACATCCAACTATGCTCAATAAGGGTAATTGTGTTGTTACACAGCTAGGCTTGTACACACCTAGAAGAAACTCTACAGTTAGGTTACTGGCCTCATATGAACCTGTGAATCAATGTGTTTACGCAGGCCTCCCAAATGTTGTCCTCCACATGGCCTGCTGATTTCATCTGCCATAAGTTAACCTGGAGCCATGTAAAAGTCAGACTTGTGCCATGGCATTTCTGTAAAATACTGAGTTCTGTAGTCTGTATACTTAGGTAGGGGTTCTGTTCTCACGGTCATAAACTGTGTGTGTGATGTCACTTGACATTACAGAGATCCTTTTACACCAGCATGTGGGACACTGTTATCACCGTATGCTCAACAGACAATGCTGATGTACCACCACATACTCAACAGACATTTCTTATGTAATCAGCTATATCAGGGTATTGTATATACAATCATCCCACTGGGGCAGGATCAGACACTGGCTTGGAGCCTAGGCAGATGTCACCTTAAGTTTATAGTAGGTTACAAATCTGATGGCCCTAGGGCCTTTATAACCTAGCCATGTTATACCATTATTCCCTTACAGACCAACTTGTATGGTCTATATTTGCAGTGCAAGTATATGATCATCACCAACTGCTCTTATCCAAAAGGGACATGGGTGACAAACCCAGGGAAAATTTGTTTCCCCATCCAGTTGGCTAAGTTATGCTTAAATAGGTTAATTGAGGGGCTCTGTTTTATGTGAACTTGGATTGTGTTCCAGAGGAGTGGCAATCTCTGGGAAGCGCATCTGTCATTCCAGCATAGCCTGTTAATGTTGCTGGCTAGGTTAAGATCCCTAGAGTGAGCAAATCTTGTCCCATGTGACTTGGGTGTAGCATTATTGTTAGGCCAGACATGTCACCTCTCAGCAGCCTATAAGATTTGGAGTACAGTGACAGGTCCTTCAGTCTGTCCATGCAGGTCATGTGTTGCAGGCCTTGAATTGTCTTGGTGAGAAACTTCTGAGGTCTCTCCAGCTGGTGAGGTACATACACAGAGGAGTGTTGTACTCGATTAGTGGGCTGATGAGGGATGAGTACAGAGGAGTTAAAATATCCTTAGCTCTGTATGTGCTGCCTTTACTTATGAGATGTGCAACATACAAGACCTTCCTTACCACTGTGGACACATGGTGATCGCAGTTAAGGGTGCCGTCAACCTGTGTTCCCAAATCTCTTGCCACAGGGGCTACTGTTAATATTGCAGGGACTTACTTTTGCCCATAAGGGATAATAGTGCATTATTTAGCTTTTATTTTGAATCCGTGGTTTGACTTTAATCTTTTGACTGTGTAAGGCATTATTGTAGTACTTCAGTATTGTTGTGGTTCTGTATGATTCCACTCAGTTTGCAGTCATTGGTGAACATGGTAAGCCACAGGCTATCTATTTTCCCTTCAACATCTGTGAACTACATTCCAAACCGTAGGGGGCCCAGCACAAATCCTTGTGGTACACCAGTGGTAACTGGTGTGCTGCTAGAGGTAGAATCCCCACCTTTGACTGTGTGTGTTCTGTTGGTTACTCATCTTGTGACATATGGGTTAATTCCCATCTTTTTTTTTTTATTTCTCCAATTCTTTTGGGTTCCTAATACCATGAAGGGAATGAACCCCATTCCTAAGTCAAAGTATGATTAAAGTTCATGAAATTAGTATTGTTTCAATCTTTGATGTCAGTGCTGCTCGCAGCACCTGCAATGTGCCCAGTAGTGACTCCTCCTGCAATTCATATGGAGTTATGTGTATTGGTAAAATATCTAAATACGATTGTAGATTCTTTTATAAGACCTGTTGCTCCTTCTAATTTATTTGTTTATTTGCCATTTGTTAACCGGGTTGGTCTGGTTAGGCAGGTGCCCTTTTTCAGCAGAGACCCGAGGAGAAAAGCTCCACAGCATACATTTTACAATTAGTTACATATGTCAAATGTCCACAGTATGCAGTAAACAATCTGTTACTAACTTTATTTACAAGTGTGATTTACAGAAGTTTACAAATCTGATAAGAGTATGCAAAAAGATGACTATAGATGTTGAGCAAAAGATGTAGAGAGAGAAATCTTGGTTGTGTTAGCCTTTCTAGAGGAGGTATATTTACTGATTTTATAGATTCATAGGTAGGTACTAGGCTATTGGCCCTGGGGCCTATACAAGCCCAGCCAAAAAGGTACCCTGGCTTTTGCCACCCAAGAAAATTATTTTCCTGTGCCACTGTCGAGCAGAGCCACAGAGGTGATCCCTGGGGTGAATTTCCTATTTCCCATCCAATCATCAAGATTTTTCTTGAAAAGTGCTAATGAGAAGCTCTGTTTGATATAGATAGGTAGTCTGTTCCAGAGTATGGGAAGTCTCTGGGACAGGAATCTATCCCTCCAGCATGTTCTGTTTATTGTGGTGACAAGGTTTAGGTCCCTAGAGCATGTAGCTCAGAGGGATTGGGATTTCTTTAAGTGGAGCATGTCCAACAGCTCTGGGTTTGACATAGCTTTGTATGTTAGGCAGAGATTGCCTCTGAGTAGGCGATATGCCGTGGAATAAAGCTGGAGCTTTTTGAGACGGTCTGCGAAGGGCATCTGTTTGAGGCTAGTAATCTTCTTTGTGAGGTATTTCTGCAGCCTTTCCAGTTGTTGTAGATGTCTTGTGAGGTACATACCAAAAGGGGCATTGTACACTACTCATCACTTATTAGACCCATTATAGAGGGGAACAATGACCTCTTTTTCTGGATGAGAAACCTTTTGTGATGAGGTGTGCCACGTAGAAGGATTTCCTGACTACTGTGGCGATGTGATTATCAAAGGAGAGACTACTGTCCACCTGTGTCCCAAGGTCTCTTATCACACTTTCAGTGTTAAATGTACTACCGCCTATGTTGTAGTTCATGGGTACAGATTTTTTACCAAAGGGGATGACCGTGCACTTTTTGGCATTGAGCTTGAGGCCATGGCTTTGACACCGGGCATCTGTCTCAGTGAAGCCCTTTTGAAGGATGTCCACATCGTTAGGAGTTTCGATTATGGCTCCTAGTTTGCAGTCATCTGCGAACTTCGTTAGCCAAAGACCTTCTGTGTTAGCCTGTACTTCAGAGAAGTAGATACCAAACAGGAGAGGACCCAGGACTGAACCCTGTGGTACTCCACTTGTCACTGGTCTGAAGTCGGATTTGGAGTCTGCTACTTTCACAGTGTGGCTTCTGTCAGTGAGCCAGTTGGCAACCCATCTTGTGACATAGAGATTTATACCTAGTTTAGTGAGTTTATCTATAATTCCAGAGTGGGGGATGGTGTCGAAAGCCTTGGCAAGATCTAGATAGGCTGTGTGAACCACCTTACCCTTGTCTACGGCTTTGGTGACTGCTTCAAAGAAGTCTATCAGGTTTAGGAGATATGATCTGCCTTTTACAAACTCGAACTGGGTGGGATCCAGAGTTTGGAGATTACCAATGCCTTTGTTTATAAGTTCCATGATGATACGTTCCATGGCCTTGCAGACCAGGCTCGTCAGGCTAATGTGGTGGTAGTTCCCGGGGTCCGTGGTGGCTCCCCCCTTGTGGAGTGGGATAACCGTTGCTGTGCGCCATTCAGCAGGCACAAAGCCTGAGGTGAGGCTATGATTAAACATGGTACTTAGGTGGGTGCCATTTCGTTCTGTAGTTCGTGTAGAACGCAGCCTGGGATGTTGTCTGGTCCCATGGATGCTGTGCTCTTGGCTTTGGAGAGTGTGCTTTTTACCTGTGCAGCCGTGATTACAGGAACTTTGCATTCTTCCGGTATAGAGATGGGCTCTTTAGTGGGTGAGAGGGGGGGTAAAGTTAACACTGAACCGATCTGCCAGGATGTTGGCAATATCGGTTGGGTCTGTATATTTAGTGCCATTGTGCTGTAACTCAGAGCATATCTGAGTGTTGCCATTGAGATTCTTGACATAGCTATAGAATGCTTTGTGGTTGTCTTTTGAATCAGTGGCGATTTTGTTTTCATAACTAGCTTTGGAGGATTTTATCAGGGATCGCAGCTTCTTACTAAGGCTGACCAGGGAGCTCCTCCACTCGGGGGATTTTTACTCTTTTGCAAGAGTTTCTTCCTTCTGTTGTACAGTTTGTTTATGGCAGGGGACCACCAGATTGACTTCCTTTTTTTGGAGGATAGCGTCTTGGTTTTAATTGGTATTAATATAAAAACGTAAGTTGTTGCCTATAGTTGAATATGGTTGTTAGATGGGAGAATGACAGAAGAGGGAGGAAGGAGAGAAGGAAGGCAAGTCATTCTAGTAGCACATTATATTGGAATACTACTCCATACTACTATTGGAACTGTCTGGGTATCTTTCTTCGACATCGCTCTCATTTTGGCCTGCAAATCCTGGTATTTTATGACTTTGTCTCTTTCCATACGCAAGATGCCGTAGACACTGGGTGTAGCAATTTCAGTAGTCAGTGCTACTTTTGTCTTCTTTTCATGGACATTATATGTGGTTTTCTCGCATCTATCTTTTGAATTGTTGATAATGGGTAATCCCATGTGATGTAGACTTCATTTTCTATGATGCTTTGTGGTCATGTTTCCAGTGTTTTTCATCTACTTCAATATTGTAATTTTTGCACAATCCCCACCCAGTGCAACAGTGTTGCCACATTATTATGCCTTTCCGTATACAGTCCTTCTGCCATTAGTGTGTCACAAACAGCAACAAGGTGTGCAACTGTTTCACAAAACCTGCATTTATCTGTTTCTCCCACATGTTCAATGGACTTTGTAAACCAAAGTGTATGTAGTCCACTATCTTGGGCCGCCAGTATTAACCTTTCATCTTTTGGTTTGAATTCAATTCTCCTTAATCATTCCTGTGTTCGATCCTGATCAACATGAGGTTATTCCTGGAGTTTTCTATACTTGCAACTATATTTATGTATTTTCCACATTTCTTGCCTTCTCATTTCGTCCTTTACCTTATGTTTTTTCTTTTGTTTTTTGGCACATTCAGTTGCTGCCTAATTTTTATCTGCTTCTGGTTTGATATCCATTCCCGCTTGACGCTGGTATGCTTCTGCTAAACTAAGAGGGGAAGTCATCTTAGATTTGTTTTCCTCATGTTTCAAAACTTTCACTATGTTTGGGTCTTGTGATGTAAACAGATAATGTATGCGGTCGCACAACTGCAGATCTGTACATTTAATCAATTTCAAGGAGGCCCATACTCCCTTCGGAAAGGGGAATATATAATCTTTGGTATGCACTGATTTTTATAAATCATTTGATGAGCATGAAGCATCCTTCTTGTTTTCCTGTCTAATCTATCCAACACCTTTTGTGGCCAGTCAGTCACTCCAAGACTTTAAGTTAGGACAGGCAGAACAAACTGGTTTATAGCTTGAACTTTGTTCCTAGATGGCTACGCTGTTTTCAGGATTAATTTGAGTCTTCTAAAATATTCCTGACTGTTTTATTCACATTTGTTCATGTTTTATTGTTGATCCTTCATCAATTCCCAAATATTTTTACACTCCCTCTTGCTCAAGTGTTTATATTGCATTCTTGTCCAAACTGATGTTTTTGTGGTGCTGCAGCTTTCCTGCTTTAAAGGTTGCTTTTGCACATTTATGAAGACCAAAAGACATCCTTATATTATCTGAAAGTTTTCACTACTTGCAGTTGTGCTTTCAGTTCCTCATCTGATGAGCTATACAGTTTTAAAGCATCGACAAAGAGAGGATAAGTCTTTCTGGGAGCCAGATTATAGCCATGACCTAATCTGTTGAGCAGATAGCTTAATGGGTTAAGGGCAAGGCAAAAGAGCAGTAGTGACGGAGAGTCACCCTGGTATATCCCCTTTGGATTTTTATCCCCGGAATAATAATTTGTCCTTTATAATGGCTTAACTGCAGATTGGTCTGCACCAGTTTCATGGTCACTGTGATGTAGTTTATCATTGTAGGGTGTATCTTGTACATTTTTAAGCACTCTCCCATCCATGTATATGGGATACTGTCAGATGCTTTTTTGCAGTCTATCCATACTGTACGTAGATTCTGCCCCTTTTTATATTTCTCCACTCTAACTTTATTTAACAACAAATGATCCTTTGTTCCATGTGTCTTTTTTTTATTACCCTTTTGTTCTATTGCTGTAATTGAGTTTTCTTCTAAATGACTATAAACTCTGTCAGCATCGATTCCAGTGTATAGTTTGTACGTTGTCGGAAGGCAAGTTATTGGTTATTATAGTTTTTAGTGTAGCTTGCAGGTTCACTGTTAAGTAGGAGCATTGTTTATCCTGTTGTTAGCCAGGCTGGTGTCTGTTCAGGGTGCACATAGGTCTTACTCATGGCTAAATCGTGATGCAAAGATGTTAATACTTCTAGCCAGAAGTTAGGTACTGCATCTGGGCCTGGGGTTTTCCAATTAGAGGCTTTTTTTTTTTTTTTAACTCTGTTTCAATCTCTCTCTGGCCATTACTCCATCCCATTTCATATCCTGTATATTTGAACAACTTCTTTATTTTACTTCTTCCATCCATTTAGCATCTTTATGTTCCACAGGATCTTCATAAATATTTCTCTAAAATATATCTATTACTTCTTTTTTTGGGGGGTTCTAGGTTCAATTACTTTTACCTAGTTTCCCAATTTTCTATAAAAATTTTTTGGATCATCAATAAATTGCATATTTTGTACTTTTCCTTTATATATATCTGTCTTATCTTCTAAGTTTTTCTGCCTGTGCTGATGTTTTTAGTTTATTATTTGTGATCGTGCATAATAAATCCTGATCTGTTATAATACTGCACATTTCTTTTATCACGTCTGAGTATTTTTGGCGATCTGTTCCCTCTACTCTTCAAACTGAAGAACTGGCCTGTTTTACTATCATATGATAAGAGTCAGAACTATTGTGGGTGATGGATCCCACTTTACTTTTAAGAATAACATCTTACTTAGGATACAATTGTGTTGTAGATCTTTTAGATCTGTTAGGCCTCTAAGTGTTAAACAATGAACTTTTCCATGTAAAATGTGTAACGCTTGCAAATTTGTTTAGTAATATTGTTTTTATTCACCCTCTTACATCTAGGGAGTATAAGTTTGAATTTCATTCTGATTGTAAATCTAATAATTTAGTATGTATTGCACACACTGTGTGGCTTTTTTTGTAGGCAAAACTAAAGATAATTTGAAGACAATTGTGTTGCAGCATTTGGGTGATATTAGGAGAAACAATTCACTGATTGCTTTATTTAAACACAGTTTTAATGAGGGACATTATTTTAAATTTACCGTTTTAGAAACACTTGGATATATTAGAGGTGGAACTATTGTTAATAAAACTGAACTCATGGAGCTGAAGTGGATATTGTACCTACAGGCACATAGATCTCCAGGTTTGAATGTACTGTCCCCTTAAAACCTGTTTTACAGGCTCGGTCATTACATCATTGAATCCTTGATTGGTAGACTGTTATTTAAATTTGAGCTGTTGTTTTTTTTTATTGACTTTTATGAATCTGTTGAAGCACCATTGTGAGGAAGCGCTCATCCTTTTTACTTTGAATAAACCTATGCTTTAAGCTGTGGTGGTTGTTCTGTTTTATATTTCTTGGATTTTATTTGTATCAGACTACCCTTCAGTAGTTTGCTTTGTTTTGTTTTTTACTTATCTTAGTACGTCTATCCATCTCTGTTAAAGCAAGTAACTCAACTCTTCTCTTAGATAATTTTCTTCAAAATTGAGGGCACATTCTTTGTTTGCCATTTCCTGAGAGCATTCTATAGAAAGTTCTAGAGCTTCTTCCTGTGCCACCTTCTCTTCAGTTTCACCCTGTGTCATCTGTTGCTCTTTAATATGGGAACTCACAGGCTTATCAGTCCACGACATTGACTATATCAGAGTTGCCACACTTTCCTGTTTTTTCTCTTGTACATCTTCAGCTGAACCTTTATACTGGTTTCCTGCGGGAGGCTCCAGTGTCTTCATATGTCAACTGATTAGATGCTTCCTGCCCCACTGGTTAAATTTTCTACACTAAATCCTTTGCTTTGCAGGTAATATATAACCTCAGTTTCTGTTTCTTTAACTCATCCATTAATATTCCTCTCTTCTACTTTTCCTCTTTGTTTTCTTATTTTTTGTATTGTAAAATTTTCCATATCTGGATGTCTTTGCCTATATTTCTCTTCAAATATCTTTGGTGCTGCTGTTTTTGCATTGATTAGTTTTGCTTTCTCCTTTTTATAAATATTGCACCACATTAAATCTTTTTCTTTCCCATGTCCATATTTCTTCACGTCTCCTGCTACTGTTGTTTTTCCTTACTTTGGAGACTAGTTGTTTCATCCTCTTTTGATATGACCTGTGCTAGACTTTCTACACTGAATCCTTTGCTTTGCAAATATTCCATAATTTCAGCTTCTATTTCTTTAACTTCTGCTTGACAGATCTTCTGTTCTGCATTCCCTGTTTGTGATCTTATTTTTTTAATTGTGAATTTTGGTACTTTTCCGTTAAACCCTACCACTTCACGCTGCTGTATATCGCCGGTATTTCAGTTCCGGACACAAGTCTCTGTGTGACAAGAACTTCTGTACAACTGACTTGACAAGTGTCTATTGTTATGTTAGGCTTACAGAACCATTTGGTCATTGCAGAAATAGCTGCAGTCCACTGTTAAACCCCTACCAGTTGCGGGAGGTTTATTTTTTTTTTACACATTTCGGACAGAAGCTAGATTCCTTTTCACTATTTACTCAGGAGAGAATCCCCGGTCACTGTAGAAGAAGGTTAATGTAGGGGAATACCATTAGGAGAGAAGGTGAAAAGATTTATATTCTACCATGACTCCCCCATTAATATTCCAAAACGTGCACGCTGATTGGCCAGCGTGCACGTTGTAAATCGACTTATACTAATGGAAAAAGGTCCGGTCGCCCGGACTTTTTCCATTAGTATAAGTCTTTTTAAAAACACTGTCTCTCTATGTTAAAGGAGTTTAACATAGCGACACAGGTTTAAAAAAAGCAAAGGAGATCTCCATTGCTTTTTTTAAAGCTGTCTCGCTATGTTAAACTCCTTTAACATAGCTTACAGTGTAAAAAGCAACGGAGATCTTGCTTTCTCCGTTGCTTTTTTTTTTAAACCTGTCTCGCTATGTTAAATGGGTTTAACATAGCGAGACAGCTTTAAGATAAGCAACGGAGATCTCCTCCGTTGTTTATTTTAAAGCTGAGGATGAGGTCACATTACAAAAACTACGATCATGCAGCACCAGACAAGACATTCGTGTCTGCAGTACTGCCTGCCTGCCAAATCCAAATAAAAACAAAAACTTGACCTTACCTAATGAAAATGATTCTTTTCGCATCACATTTGCCAGTCCTGCATAAATGATAAAATAGCATAGAAACACAGCAGCGCAAAGACATGGTAGGGGTTTAACGAAAAGTAACCAAAATTTACCATATCTGGATGCCTTTGCCTGTATTTCTCTTTGAATATCTTTAGGGCTGCCTTTTTATGTTGATTAATTTGGCTTTCTCCTTTGCATAAGCATCGCACCATATCAGATCTTTCTTTCCCATGTCCATATTTCATTTTATACCCGTAAAACGTCTCTAAATTATGTTCTTTAAATGTTTGCACTTCCTCAGTCACTTCTGCGAATACACTCCATGTAACCTTTGCACAGAACCTACATAGAGTTTATTGAATCCTCGTGATAGCCTTTTCACAGTATATGCATGAGCTTTAGAGTGTAGTAGTTGTCTGTGCATAAGGTGGTAGTGTAATTTGTACAGGAAATGATTGTTTTATTAACCTCAGTAGTAGTATCCTTAAAACTGTGGAGCAGCTCTTTGCCAGATTCATTGACAGTAAAATTAGTAACATATATAATCATTCAGTCCTAGGGAGTTTGGCATTGTGAAGGGTAGGTCTTATTTGCTTAAGTTGACTGACTTTTTTTGAGGGCATAATTCATGATCTGAAGTAGGCAGACTTCATTCGTCTGCAACCTGTGGGTATCTGATCCGACCTCGGATCCGAGCCGGCAATTCAAAAGCTTAGGCTCCGAGCTCCTAGCTCCTCCCTCTTACCCATAACCCCTTGCCAAGCCCTGACTGACCTCAGATTTCGTTTGCCGCTTTTCAAGTAGCTACGGATTCTAGAGCTCCTGGCGTTTGTTGAAGAAAGATAAGATTTTTTGACTAAAAAAGTTTTGAAAATCTCTATTTTTGTTATTGATATTGTTAGTGTTGAGTGTGTATAGGCTTTCCTCTCTCTTTTATTTAATAGTTCTCGGGTTTTTGCGTAGTTTGTTTGTGTGTGTGTTGTGTTAGGCCTTAGGGTTGTGATGTCTGAAGCCCATAAGGCTGTTTTCGAATACCGAGTGTGGCCATAAGCTGTCCCCAGCGGATGGCCACACTGCAAGAATGCTTGGGGGTTGAACACCTGTCATCTGGTTGTACCATTTGTGCAGGGTTCAACCCCCCGGGCTTTGAGGGAGTGGAGGTCGAAGCTGGTGCTGGCGGGTATTTTACCTCCAGATACCGCCCGGCCTCTGCCCTTCCACTCAGCAACCTGTTGCTGTGGGTTCTCCCCTCCGGCTGGGACTCAACCTCCCTGTAAGTTGCCGGAGGGGAAAGAGTCCTCAGGGAGAGAGAGAAGGACAGGCACAGGGAGAGGCACCTGCGGAGGCGAAACTTCCAGTTCGGCTCCTCCATCTAAGCGGCCTCCCTGTGCCTTCTAGCTTTCCTCCTCCTTGGCTCCACTCCCTCGGTTCTCTCCTGGACCCGAGGAGGAGGAGGCTAGCCCTTCTAGGAGGTCTCCGAGGCGGCTCTCTAGGTCCGCTTCGGTGGCCTCCACCAGGTCAACTTTTTCCATGAGTGAAGCTGATATGGACCGGATGATGAGGAAATTCATCCAGGCCCAAATGCAAATGGGAGTGCTCCTAGCCCCCCCCCATCCGGGAGGGGCTTCGACCCCTTTTTTCGCCCCCTTGGCTCCTTCTCCGACCCATACCACGGGTTCGGAGCTGTCGGCGCCGGGCAGACTTGGATCCGGGGGTGGGTCGGATCCGATGGGTCAGCGCACCTCGGATCCGTCCCATCCCTTGAGTGCTTCGGGTACTTCGGACCCGACCTCTCGGAGCCGAGGGCCGAGCCTCGGATCCGAGGGAGCTGGTGTGTCTTCGCCCGTCCAGGTCGGAGCGCACCGGTCTCTCGGATCCGACGGTTTCGCTCCGACTCCGATCCGCAAGGCCGGATCCAAGTGGGGTCTGCTCGGGTTTAGAGAAGCTGGCTCCCCTCGGCTTTCGACGTAGTGGAAAGGGCACTGTTGAGGACGTCCGGACCCCGGTCCCTGCCACGGCTCCATCCCGCACTCCATTGCAGTTGGGCCAGGCCCCCACCAGCCGGTCCCAGGGACAGCCCGCCTCGATGTCCCAAGTGGTTCCCTCGGAACATCCAACTGCTGAAGAGTACTCCTCGGACAGCCCCCCCGATGAAGTACCTCGGAAGCGTAAGTGCAAAAGGAGGCACATGGACTCCCGAGTCCGTTACTGAAGACACAGACTTGGATGAAGGGAAGGCTCCCTAGGTCACCCCTGAGGACGTCTCATTTGGAGACATTATGGAGATGTTAAGGATCAGGGGGGGGTGGTCTGCCCCCAAGGCTTCCTCGGACGAGTCTGTGTTCTTGGAGGCATTCGAGGCGGGCCCTTCTACCTCTTGGGTGTCCCCTCCTGCTGACCCCCTGGTGGATCTTATTTCCATCAGAGCGTGGAAGGATCCGGACACCGTTGAGCCTATCCCTAAGCGCCCAGACCGCATCCTTTCCCCTCCGGCGGACCGCACTCACTGGAGCAAGGGCCCCCCAGTAGATGCCATGGCTGCAGCCACGAAGAGGGAATTGGCCCAGGAGAGTCCCTCCATGCATCCTCCGGGCAAGGAGTCCCGCTCGATGGATCGCATTGGGAAGCGAGTTTTCAGTTCAGCAACCTTCTCCTTGAGAGCGCTGAACTACATGGCACATGTCATTAGGATGCAGCGGGATCTGATTAAAGAATACGCTGCATCTCCCCCGGAGTCCATGTCGAGTGAGGATAAACAGGTATACTCCACCCGAATGGCCACTCTCAGATCAGTTTCCAATACATCTATGCGGCTGCTTTCTCATGCTACTGAGGGAGCCGCTAGAGCCAGCGGAGCAGGCCTAGTCATGAGGCGACAGGCCTGGCTCCGCCACTGTGATTTTGCAGAGCCCTTCAAGGCGACCTTCGAATGCCCCCTTCGATGGTTCTGCCTTGTTTGGCAAGACTGTTCGAAACATTAGTCCAGAGCGAAAGGACGGAAGACGCTGTCTGCCGTCGGAGTCCGCTTCTCAGCTCCCCAGAGGTCCTTCTCTAAGAACCAAAAGGGACAGAAGAAGATGTGGTTCGAAGTCGCAGCAGTCCCAACCTGCTCCGGATAACCAGTCCTTCCGTGGCAGAGGAGGACGGGAGGTCGCCGTGCTAGAGGCAGGGGGCTCCTGGCAACTTTGCCTCCAGGGGAGCTTTCTCCGATAGACCCCTCCAGCAGACCTGCAGGGTTGCCCGGCTGTCCGCCTCTGGAGGCAGTCGGGGCGGTTTTCGAGGCACCTGACTTCTTGGGAGTCCATAACAACAGACAGTTGGGTGCTTCGTGTCATATCCAGAGGGTATTCAATTCCCCTATTCAAGGTTCCCAAATCTCGCAGCCTCCCAGATGTTCCACCCGACCAAGGAGGCGGCAGCTGTCAAATCGAACAGCTGCTAGAAAAAGAGCTATCCAGCGTCCCCGAGATCAAACTGGATTAGGGTTTTACTCCAGGTTCTTTTTGGTGCCAAAGAAAACGGGGGACCTAAGACCAATCTTAGACCTTTCCCAGCTGAACCTGTCAGTAACCAAGCAAAAGTTCCGGATGGTCACCCTGCAATCTATACTTCCCCTCTTGAGGGAGAACGACTGGATGTGCTCCATCGACCTCAAGGACGCGTACTACCACATTCGGATGGACAGATGATCCAGGAGGTTTCTTCGCTTCCGGCTGAGAGCCAGTCATTATCAGTTCAGGGTCCTCCCCTTTGGTCTCACCTCAGCCCCCAGGGTGTTCACCAAGGTGCTAGCGGTGGTAGCGGCCCACCTGAGGCTCCAGGGATTACAGATCTTTCCGTACCTGGACGACTGGCTCCTGACGGCATCATCAAGGCATCTTCTGTGCTCAGCCAGGGATTACTTTCTTCAACTAGCCCCAAGGCTGGGCATCACGATCAACTGGGAGAAATCTTTACTGCACCCCACACAAGTTTTAGATTTCATAGGAGGAAGACTAAACACCAGATCAATGCGAGCCTTCCTCACTCCAGACAGAATTGCCAACCTGAAGTGTCATGTGACAGCGGTCCTGCAACCATCTCCAACTGCAGCTTCGGGTCCTGAGGGCCCTAGGTTCTATGGCGGCAGCTATTCCGCTTCTCATTCATGCTCGTTACGCATGCGGGTTCTTCAATGGACCCTTCAGGTTCAGTGGTCCCCTCTTTGTTCCTCTCTCAACGCTCCGATTGCGGTCAGCAAGGCGTGCAGGGACTCCCTTCTTTGGTGGCTTCTTTCTCCGGAGCCCCTGGCAGGGAGACCTTTTTGTGCTGCATTTCCCCGAGCCACAGTGACCATGGACGCTTCTTGCCTCGGGTGGGGGGGGCATTCTGCGGGAAAGATTGTCCAAGGCACGTGGAATCCCACAGAGACGTCATTGCATATAAATGTCCTGGAAATGAGGGCGGTGCTCCTAGCGTTGCAAGCACTTCACCACGTTCTTCCTTCAGGGACTATTGCGATTCAGACAGACAACATGTCGGTAGTCTGGTATATCAACAAACAGGGAGGAACCAGGTCTTACCCTTTGTCGAGAGGCCATGAGAGTCTGGGAATGGGCAATTTCCACCAAACGCTTTCTGGTAGCAACGCACATTCCGGGAAAGTCCAACATCCTTGCGGACAAGCTCAGTCGCACCATTCTTTCTCCACACGAGTGGTCTCTCAATCCTCAAGTAGCAAAGAAGATTTTTGCCGCCTGGGGCAACCCTGTTGCGATCTTTTGCCTCTCCTCAAACGCCAAATGCGACAATTTCTTCGCTCTGCTTCCCCACCAGGAGTTCCCGAGATGCTCTGGTGCATGCTTGGCCTCCCGGTCTCCTTTATGCCTACCCTCCACTTCCTCTGATGCAGAGGCTTCTGCAGAAAGCCAACAGTTTGGGAGCAGAATGATTCTCATTGCCCCTGCTCTGGCCTCGTCAACCTTGGTTCCCTTCGTATGGTCTCACAAAATCAATCCACCCTGGATTCTGGATCCAATTCCGGATCTCATCTCCCACCCTCTGGGAATGTCGGTTCCCAATCTGTGCACCCTGAAGTTGACAGCTTGGCTGCTCCAGTTCCATCCTTAATTAGGACTCCCGGTATCTCATCACCGGTCAAGGCCATTTTAGTGGCAGCTCATAAACCTTCCACCAGGCAGGTTTATCGGAGTAAATGGAAGAGATTCTCTATTTGGGCGGTACAGAGAACTTTGGATCCTTTCTCAGCACCTATGTCAGCGGTGCTGGATTTTTTAACAGACCTCTTCCATCAAGGGGCTAGTTCTTCCACGATTAAGGTACAATTGGCAGCTATCTCGCATTATCACATTGGTCATGACACAGCTCCCCTTATGACGGCGAAATTATGCAAAACATTTCTCAAAGGGGTTTTTTTGTTGAGGCTCCAGTCAAGGAGGTTGTACCACCTTGGGACTTGTCTTTAGTTCTGCAAGCCCTTACTGCTCCTCCCTTCGAGCCTGCAGCTTCTACAGATTTAAAGTACCTTTCCTGGAAGACTGCCTTCTTGGTAGCTATCACTTCAGCCAGAAGAGTGTCTGAGCTTCAGGCTCTATGCGCGTCAACGCTTTACTTTTCTTTCTTCCCTGATAGGGTGTGCCTCAGGACCAATCCATCTTTTCTTCTGAAGGTCTCTTCTGAATCCAATATTAACCAATCAATTAATTTACCTGTGTTTTTTCCCAAGTACTCAAACAAAGGAGAATACAAATTGCATTCCTTGGATGTTCATAGACAATTACGTTTTTATAGTCACAGAACAGCTGGTCACAGGAAATCAGATCAGATGTTCGTCTCCTTTGCTAAATTTGCTCTGGGTAAAGCAGTATCTAAAGTCACACTATCTAAGTGGATTGCTAATTGTATTCTGCAGGCATATGACACTTCAGGTAGACCTGCTCCTCAGAGGGTTACGGCTCATTCTACTAGGGCAGTTTCCACGTCAGCCGCCTTTAAGTCCCGTGTATCATTGGATGATATCTGCGCGGCAGCTACTTGGGCCTCGCCTCATACTTTTATTTCTCATTATAAGGTGGATGTTGTTTCTAGAGGAAGAGCATCGTTTGGCTCAGCGGTGCTCAAACATCCTTCCATGACGGCCCAAGATTCAGGTAGCTAGGGACTCTGTCCCACAGGTTGCAGACGAATGAAGTCTGCCTACTTCAGATTTAGAAGTTATGTACTCACCATAACGTTCCATCTGAGTAGGTGACTTCATTCGGATGCAACCATCCCTCCATCCCCTGACCTTTATAGAGCGAGTATTTATGCTGTTTTAGTGTACTGTAGTCAGTATTTTGAGGCAAACTCAATCTGAGGTCAGTCAGGGCTTGGCAAGGGGTTATGGGTAAGAGGGAGGAGCTAGGAGCTCGGAGCCTAAGCTTTTGAATTGCCGGCTCGGATCCGAGGTCGGATCCGATACCCACAGGTTGCATCCGAATGAAGTCACCTACTCAGATGGAACGTTATGGTGAGTGCATAACTTCTAATTATTGACTGGGTTTGTTCTGTTCTTGACCTTGCAAATGAATTTGATACAGTTCTTGCAGGCATTGTTGATGAACATAACCTAAATATTGATCCCTGGATTGCTCGGTGGATTGCTAACAGGACTGTTTGATCGCACACACAGAATGAGATTAGGTAGTACCTTCTCATCTAATTAAAATAGTTACCAGTTGACTTCCTCCAGACTGTGCTCTGTTCTCTTCCACTTCTGTGATGTGAATATAGATATCCAAGGTTTGTGGTTGGTTAAGTCAGTAGATGACTGCAAATTAGCTGCCACTGCCAATTTCCTCTTGGATGCTTTTTTCCAAGGAAGACTAGATAGTCAGGATTTGGTATTCTAACCATGGCCTTAGACTCACTACAACCATCAGAGATGTAGACACTTTTCTTAATGAATTGTAAATTGAGTATCAGTTATAGTAAGGAAAATACTTTTTCATTACCCAGATAATTACCTGAAGTGTCTTCCAAATCTGAAGAAGTCTTACCTCCCAGTGTATTCTTCCCTTTATTAGGCTAACCATTAAGTATAATGTTCCCATTGGTTTATATCTTAACAAACATGTATTCCATCTTTAAAGTTCTTAGTGTTTCCTATGCAAGAGAAATTGAAGGGCTAGGCTCCTTTAGCTAACAAGATATATTAAGCCTTTCACTTTTTTCTTCTTGTACAGACACTTGAAGATGTCTGTTTTGCCATTTGGGGTATGAAGGATTTTGTTTTACTAAGTCTTTTACCTCAAACACTGGCAGTGTTAGGAACACCTACTCTAAAAGTCTCAATGTATATGGTAACATTAATACCACTTCTTGGAGAGAGAGTCTCATTACTGCAACATTTCCTTACATGTGGAACACCCTTTCCTCACATGATAAATATTGTAACACCTTAGCCTCCTTCGTATTAAGTCTCAGTGAGTGGATGGGTTCACATAAACTTATCCAAAGGATTAGTAATAACACCCTTATCAAGAGGAAAGTTAAACCTACTGGCAGTACTTTTTAGGGTGCATGACTTGGCTATATATGGTTGTTCAAGCAGCCTGTCTAGCATACCTTATCAGGCTCTAAATGCAAGAAAGCTGGACAAGCCACATTTAATGGGATGACAAAGGCCCCAAACCAGGGACAAATGTTAAATAGTTCTCTTACAAATTTAGAAAGTTGTTGGCATAACTGATTTTGCATTAGGATGCATTTTTCTGAAGGGTATGAAGTCTGAAACTCAAATGTCTGTCATTATTTAGTGATGTCAGTTCTCAGTGATTTGCCAGAAAACCACAGAGTTTATGAAGAGCAGACCAAAAATATTCTGCAAAAATCTGGAGAGTTGAGAGCTATGCTGCCTAGTACTAACCTATGAAGCTGTAACTGAGGTGGTTTAGGTAGTGGCTGACTGTGAGGAAAGGATGAATGCTTAAAAACATGAATATGGGAAGGCAGTGCATAATATGGAGGAGACATGTCATGTAATATTGCTGAATAAGACCTCAGTGTGAGACAGCGAGGCATTCCGTCAGTAACAGTCTCATGCTGCAGCTGTACAAGTCAAAACTTGCTACATTAAACAGAATCCATAGGTCAGAGAGGTAATAGAGAGACAGAGAGCTTGGCATCCAGACTGGTGGCTTTAAAAGCACTTTAATCAGGCAGTGTAAGAAGCCACTCAAGTAAGAAAACAGGTGGGCTTGCTGAAGTCAAACCTTGAAAAAGTTTATGAAATAATGAGGGTCCTGTGCATGGAAAACACAACAGACGATTGAATTGCATACAAAAAAACTATTACTTGAAAACATATTCGCATCTGTTGTGTTAATGTTTTAAATGGAATCAAATACTGTAAATAACATATTTCACTTACCAAAGACTGAAGGGAGCATACACTGATACACGGAGGGTGTTAATGAAGGTGCAGATGGTGATTAAGAAGGAAAAAGAAAAAGGGAGCACGAAGGGAGTTTCTTGTTTACTTTTAAAATATAATTTCTAGAAGGTAATTAAAAAGCTGGTGACATGGTGCTTTCTTCCCTAGTAGGGACTTCAACAGAGTATGGGGTGAATAGAGATTTCCATTCAGAAGTACAGCATCAACAAGCATTAACTCGGGATTTATTGTTATGTAGTATCACTTCATGTATTTCCTTATACTTCACATTTATTTCATCTTAAACTTTGTACATGTCATGCCTGAGGACCTTTGACACCTGTGTCATACCATTTACTGAGATGCTTCTTATATTTTTTATTTTCCTCTTATTCTTTGTAATCCATAATTGTATATTACCAGTGTTTATACATATTCTTTTCAAGTATGTTTATAGTTACTGTGTGCATATGCTGCATGTAAACCTGTTTTCTAATACATCCGTTGTGTTAATTCACATCTTAATTTGATGTATGGTATATTTGCTGGATAGTCCAGGTTGTTACTTAAAAGGGTTGTATATCAGTTCACTCACCTGGTTATCTAACAAAAGTAAATATTGCCCAGCGTGATGTTTGAGGGAACTGTAAACGGGAAGCAGGCAAAGTAAGCAGCTTCAGTATGTTAGTAAACAGTGAAGCAAAATGTAGTAACTGGAACTAAGTAATACAGCCAGTGAAAGCGCCTGGTGGAGATGCAAAGCTAATCAGACTGGGACTCATTCATAGGTGTTTGCTGGTTTGAAGCTGTAAACTAGAAAACATCATATTGAATTGCCTGGCAGTTGTCACAGAGGGTTAAGGCTGTAGTTGTAGTTCTTTTGTACAGGGTTTGATTCATTTAGCTGTCATTTGCCTACTGTGTGACCTTGTGCAAGTCACTTAACCAGACAGTGCTTGGGAGCAGCTGGGAATTTGGTATAGGCCCCACAATGGTTCCCTAGACTGCAAGCCATGTAACTACCTATGAATGTGTATTTAAAAGAAACAGTCACCAAAAGCAATAGTAACACACAGTGAAAGACCTGTTAAAGGAGGATTGGTTAAACTAACTCTCTATGTTAAATGATTAACAAAAGTTTGAAAAAAAATAACAAAACATGCAGAATACAGGAGAATGATATCAGAGCAAGAAATCCAAGAATTAGTACTGGTCAAGTGAAACTTTTTTTTTTTTTTTTTATATATATACTGCTGCAGGACCATCCTGATATATCAACAGACAGCCAAATCAGCCCATTCTTTCCATTGGGTGAGAGCCCTACAAACCCATTCACTCATGCCAAGGAATCCCATTGGCCCATTCATTCTGTGGTGTGACAGCCCTACAACAACTCATTCATTCCATGGAGTGAGAACCCTACAATGTATTCATTCCCACTTGGGAACTCCCATCAGCCCATTCATTTTCTTATATCAAGATTCTGGTGTTAGGAAGTGGGCCAGATTGCTGGTCCTTTGGATTAGCCCCTGTCCTACCTTGGCAGCAGCTGTCCAAACTCTGCTGCCTGCTGCAGACAATGATCCCACATAAACTTAGTTAGCTGTGGGCATGTGCATTGTGGCAGCTCATTCTCATAATATTTTTGGTGAGGAATTTTTCACATTTTCAGGAAGCACTTAACTGGTTTGTGAATGTTTAATTCAGGGTGAATAAAGGAGTCAAGTCTGATATGCCACTTCATTTCTTATGATCCTGGGGGAGAGTTGTAGCCTCCATCAGAGGCTGAAGAGTACACTTTTTAAAGTACATGGAAAGTAAAGCAGAAGAAACTGAATGCTTGTAAAAAGCATTTTGACTTGTTTTTTTTTTCCATGTAGCATTACTTGTTGATACAGATGTTGTTCCCATTTCCATAATGTTTTGCTAATGTAGAAGCTCTCACAGGTTTTGCAGCTAGCAGTCATACAGCTGCAGTGGAATCACAAGCACTGATTTCCTCAGAACAGTACATCTTTGATAGTCACAGCTGCCATAAGAAAATGTTCTGGCAAGTTATTGGGATTGAGAAGTAGAGCCACTCTGTTACAACAAAAATTGTTTACGTTAAAAAAAAAATGCCCAAATAAGTGGGTAGTCCTATTATTCTAAGTGCTTTAGATTTAATGACATTCCTCTCGATCAGCAATAAGTGATTTGAACCGGTTTCTGGGCAGTCCCAATCTCTTGATAGGGTTTTTTTTTTATTGATATATGTGTGTGTATGGAGAGTGAAAGACAGTGGGCAGGGGCTATGGTCCTTGGCCATGAGTCTCGCATTTCATTTAACTGATACCAAACAGATTGAAATATAACATGGGCACTGAATTGAATCACTAAAACTTACTATGTGCAGCTCGACCTTAGCAGCATCCAAGATATATATACTGCTGCCCTGGGCATGGGTCTAGACCTTCCATACCCAAGAACAGGCTGTACACTAAACACCCAGTGATCAGGATCTTGGATCTAGCCCCTTCAGGCACCTTCCCATTTCCTCCTTCGTCATGTCTGTCTGTCTCTCTCTCACATACACATACACACAGCACTTTCCAAGGTAGCTTAGTATATTTCTCAGTTGTACATCTTTCTGTTTTGACCCAAAGTGATGTTTACCATCCTTCCCAGACAGGAAAACTCTGGTTACTTTTATACTCTTGAGAAGTAATCCCCAAATAACTGTAAACACAGATGGTAATGTAGAGCAGAGCAGTCTGCCCAGTAAGAAGCTAATACCACCAGTTGGTCAACATTCACAATAAGCTCCCTGACTTCAATTAATAACTGCATCAGCTACAAACTTTTAAAGGTAAATGAATAAATTAAATATTTAAGAGGAGTCCAGACACTACACACAAGAGTTAAATTTGCAGAAATATAATTCACAGAGAAGTTTCTTCCCACTTCCCAAAGACAGTACTGTAGGTGGATTGGGCACTCTAAATTGGCCCTAGGTGTGTGTATGCCTGCTCTGGAAGGTTGGGTGTCGGGCTGGCAACTCAGCGCTGTAAAACTCCACTGTCAATCGTTCTGCAGACCGTTGTTCCACTGTGGTGACCCCTAACTGGGAAAAGCTGAAAGAAGGAGATAATTCATAGAGAAATCAGAAAAATAATCAGTTTGAGCATATAAGTCTCTGTCTTACAGTTAAATGCTTCTTAACTGTATCTAACTGAAGAGTTAGAAAGATCCATGTACACTGTTTTGACTGTTCAGCCTGTGACAGATGATGCTACTGCAGAAACAAATTCACGGGTACAGAGTAGCATTTGGGTCTGTCTTCGTCACTTCCTAGGCAACTTTCACTGCAAAACAGTAAATTATATCTTTCAGTGCAAAACAGTAAGTGATATATTTCAGTGCAGCAGTCTGCGAAGAGATGTCATTTAACACAACTCTTTTAAACATTTCTCTTTATTGGAATCTTTCAGTAAGATAATGTCTTAGACAGATTTGGTCTGTCCTGTTTTAGTTTTTTTTTTTCTTCTTTTGTGCAGTAGCCCTGACATAGGAATAAAAGATGAAATTGTTACTGATTCAAAGCAAGCCAATACCTAGTCAGTGTGTTTGCCCCCCCCCCCCAAAAAAAAAAAGATACTCTTGGGTATTTGCCCTTTCCCCAAAAAATAATGTACAAGTGTACTTATCACAGCTGTATAAAAGAAAATATTTGTTTTCTTTCATACATTGTACAGAAAAAGCAGCACTATTCTTACATGCCTAATTCACATTCTACAGATCAGCTACCTCGTCCCTGAGTGCAGGCAGTTACATATTTTGTAAGGTTTATATGCAGTTCACAAATTCTTACAGTCTGACTCAAAACAGTGGCATATTTTATCCACCTGTACATATGCATACATGTTGCGGACCATTAAAACTGCAGATATAGCTGTCTTGGAAAATATTGATGTTTATTTTACAAAAGAACTCAAAATGCAAATTCTCAAACAAGCCTTAGAGCTAATAGCTCACAGCCTGTTCCTTCGAAATAGTTCTATGCGACTTGGATTAAAGTTTCTTTTTCAGTAGATCAAGACTCCTTCAGTAGGAACAAATTCCAGCTTACTGTTGGTGTCCTCTTCAAATTCACCCTGCGGTCTCCACCTAGAGCTGCTTCTGCTCCAGACATCAAATCCCCCTTCACAAAGGGCAAACTCTGCAGGGGCTGTCCTTCGCTCTCCTTTTATTCAGCTTTACTTATTCAATTAAAAATAAAATGGTATTACTAATAAAGCACCTTCCATCTTTACTCTAAAACATGTTCAGCTAAAGAAAATGCGAAGTTCCAGTTAAAACAGATGTGTTTTAGTTAGAGCAGATTCACTTTAACATTTATATATCCACTAGACTGTTTACGTCCATATTTATTTACAAACTTTTGGTTCATTTATACTTCATTTGGTCCACCATAATGTACTACAGTTGAGCTACCCAGCCTGAAACCATTGGTTTGTCTAGATGTCCTCGCGAGACCATTTATATTGTGATGGTCCAAACCCAGCAAGTGGTGTGTGAATCATGACTGGTTGGCACCAGTGTGGTTTGAAGCTCACCACTACCATCCTAAATGTCACATATTGTCACTGCTCCCAATATGGGATGATTAACTGGTACTCTGGTTTGCCAGAATGATGAACTACACAGCCCTTAAATCTACTTAAATCTACTCTATGACCTCAGATACAGTGGATATAAAAAGTGTACATAACCCTGTTAAAAGGTTTTTGTGATATAAAAAATGGGTACTTGCGTATTATCGCAACCACACACTGTTAGCATTCAAGGCAACATTCCATTCTCAGTTAAATAACATGTTGCTGAGAATGCCAAGAATGCTGGCCGTACGTGGTTGTCATAATACATTAGAACTTTTTATCCCCCACATCTTTCAGAAGTTTGCTCGCTGTATGTTTAGACAACACATAAAAAGAAAACGGCAAGTAGAATACTGTACGTGGTTTTAGTAAGCATAGCCCTCCCACTTGTGTACAGTAGAAAACACGTCAGTCAAACAAGGAAAGCCCAATACACTGCAAACCTTTTCAAAATGGAATATCAGCTCTAAAAAAGAAGGACACAACAATTTTAATTTATGTTCATAGGTAGGTACTAGGCTATTGGCCCTAAGGCCTATACAAACCTAGCCAAAAAGGTACCCTGGCTTTCGCCACCCAAGAAGATTATTTTCCTGTGCCCCTGTCAAGCAGAACCACAGAAGTGATCCCAGGGGTGAATTTCCTATTACCCATCCAATCAAGATTTTTCTTGAATAGTGTTAATGAGGAGCTCTGTTTGACAAAGATAGGTAATCTGTTCCAGAGTATGGGAAGTCTCTGGGACAGGAATATATCCCTCCAGCATGTTCTGTTTATTGTGATAACAAGGTTTAGGTCCCTAGAGCGTGTAGCTCAGAGGGATTGGGATTTCTTTAAGTGGAGCATGTCCAACAGCTCTGAGTTTAACATAGCTTTGTATGTTAGGCAGAGATTGCCTCTGAGTAGGCGATATGCAACGGAGTAAAGCTGGAGTTTTTTGAGACTGTCTGCGTAAGGCATCTGTTTGAGGCCAGTAATCCTCTTTGTGAGGTATTTTTGCGGCCTTTCCAGTTGTAGATGTCTTGTGAGGTACATACAAAAGGGGCATTATACTCTATAATGGGTCTAATGAGTGATGAGTAGAGGGGAACAATGACCTCTTTTTTTTTTCTGGATGAGAAACCTTTTGTGATGAGGTGTGCCACGTAGAAGGATTTCCTGACCACTGTGGCGATGTGATTATCAAAGGAGAGACTACTGTCCACGTGTATCCCAAGGTCTCTTATCACACTTTCGGTGTTTACTACTGCCTATGTGGTAGTTCATGGGTACAGAGGTTTTACCAAAGTGGATGACAATGCACTTTTTGGCATTGAGCTTGAGACCATGTCTTTGACACCAGGCATCTGTCTCAGTGAGGCCCTTTTGTAGGATGTCCACATCATTAGGAGTTTCAATTATGGCTCCTAGTTGGCAGTCATCTGCGAATTTAGTTAGCCAAAGACCTTCTGTGTTAACTTGTACTTCAGAGAAGTAGATACCAAACGTGAGAGGACCCAGGACTGAACCCTGTGGTACTACACTTGTCACTGGTCTGAAGTCGGATTTGGTGTCTGCTACTTTCACGGTGTGGGTTCCGTCTATTAAGCCAGTTGGCAACCCATCTTGTGACATAGGGATTTATACCTAGTTTAGTGAGTTTATCTATAATTCCAGAGTGGGGGGATGGTGTCGAATGCCTTGGCGAGATCTGAATAGGCTGTGTGAACCACCTTACCCTCATCTATGCCTTTGCTGACTACTTCAAAGAAGTCTATCGGGTTTAGGAGACATGATCTGCCTTTTACAAACCCAAACTGTGTGGGGTCCAGAGTTTGGAGATCTCCAATGTCTTTGATTACGAGTTCCATGATGATACATTCCATGGCCTTGCAGACGAGGCTCGTCAGGCTAATGGGGCGGTAGTTCCCGGGGTCCATTGTGGCCCCCCTTTGTGGAGTGGGATAACTGTCGTCGTGCGCCATTCAATGGGCACAAATCCTGAGGTGAGGCTATGATTGAACATGGTACTTAGGTGGGGTGCAAGTTCATTCTGTAGTTCATGTAGAAGGCAGCCTGGAATGTTGTCAGGTCCCATGGATGCTGTGTTCTTGGCTTTGGAGAGTGAAGTTTTTACCTGTGCTGCCGTGATTACAGGAACTTTGCATTCTTCCGGTATAAAGATGGGCCCTTTAGGGGGTGAGAGGGGGGTAAAGTTAGCACTGAACCTGTCTGCCAGGATGTTGGCAATATCAGTTGGTTCTGTATATTTAGTGTCATTGTGCTGTAACTCAGAGCAGATCTGAGTGTTGCCATTGAGATTTTTGACATAGCTATAGAATGCTTTGTGGTTGTCTTTAGAATCAGTGGCAATTTTGTTTTCATAACTAGCTTTGGAGGATTTTATGAGGGATCTCCGCTTCTTACTGAGGCTGACCAGGGAGTTCCTCCAGTCTTGGGATTTTACTCTCTTTTGCAACAGTTTCTTTCTTCTGCTGTAGAGTTTGTTTATGGCAGAAGACCACCAGATTGGCTTCCTTTTTTTGGAGGATAGCATCTTGGTTCTGTGAGGGATAGCACGATCCATGCACTCGTGTAAGTGCTTATAAAGTGCATTTCTGTAGGATTCAGCAGTCGTACCTCTATTGTCCATCTGCATGGGTGTCGTGAAGTTTGCCACTTCTGTCTTAACAAGCATGAAGTTGGCTTTGGAAAAACTTTTTATGGTTGTTTTCCTAATGGGGGGTGGGAGCGGGATGTGGATGTCTAGGGTGATTAGCTTGTGGTTGGATCTGACCAACGAGGAGCTGACCTCTGGTGTGGAACACTGGTCACCCATGTTGGTGATGACCAGGTCTAGGATATTGCTGCCCCTGGTGGGGGTGTGGATAAGTTGATCCAAAGCGTTGGAATTGATGATTTCCAGAAAACGTTGAGCAAAAGAGTTGGTACACGAGTAGTTTTCCCAGTTAATGGTCTCATCAGTGAAGAACTTCTCTACACCTCCAGGACTGCATGGATCAGGCAATCCATGATAGAACAAAAAGATATGCTCCAATTTAGTCAAAATGATACAAAAATCACTGAACCAAAGGATAACTATCCCTATGTAGCCTAGCCTCCCCCAGACATCTCAAATGCGGTGGTGAAAGCTGCTCTCTAAAGCTAAAACACAGCATCAATGGGACGGATGACATAAGCAGCTGTTTAATCTCAACTGTGATGGTAGGGTAGTTGAAATCACCCATTATTAGAGTGTTGGGTTGTACCTTAGTATTTTTCAGTGTAGCAAGAAAAGAGGAGTGGGAATCCTGGGGCATGGTGGGGGGGGGTCTGTAGCAAGCTACAATCTGGATTGCGGTTTTGCCCAGAGTTAGTTGAACTTGGATAATCTCGGATGCGTTGTGTTGAGCAACTAGCTTGGAGGTGTGCATATCCTTAATGAATATGGACACGCCTCCACCTTTAGTGTTTCGGTCTGGGTTTGGTGGCCAAAAGGTGTGGTATGAATTATAGCCTGGTAAGGCAGGGGGTGCTCGCTGGAGCTTTGAACCAGGTCTCTTGTCACTGCACAAATGTCAATGTTTTCCATTTTAAATATTTTTAATGAAATAGTTATATTAAGAACAGTATTTGAAAGTAATTCAGTATACTGCCAAACCCTAATTATTTTTTGGGTATTTTAATTTTTGAGGTGGAAATTTAACACCTATTGCTGTAAGAATTGATTGAAAGCAGTCTTTTTTTCTGCGCTGTTTTTGCTTCACGCCAGATGAATTCAGTGAGGTAAGAATCCAGATGGTGATGGGCAGTACCTCTTTGCTTCTTGTTCCTCCATTTTACAGAACCCCACATTCTTTCTACACCTTGCGTGTGGACTCCTGTTTCAGGGTCCACAAAGTTGTACTTGTGATTTACTGTTAAATACTTAAACCCCGCTTGTTCTAAATCACTACTTTGGTATGCCCGCCAACAGTCGGTGTAACTTATACTGCCCTCTTCAATATTTTCCTTTATTTTAATCAGTAGAGTTGAAGCAATTCTATCAGGAAGAGTGACTAGGAACGTTTCTTTGGTTTCACGACATATTCCCCCAAAAATCCATTGTTGTGGTAAAACACGGCCAACATTACTTTTTTTTTTTTTTTTTTGGTAAACAAACTTTCATCCACTTCTACAATATGTCCAGGACCACCGATTTTTCTTTTTAAACTCGCCCTCTATTTCAAGTACACATACTTCTCTTAAGCAACTGTTCCAATCTATTACAGTTTTGTCAGACATATCCAATTGCTCTTCACAAAAAGTAATTGAAGTCAGTTCAATGGACGAGCAGTAGATAAATCGTATGGCAGTAGTAAATGAAATCCTACTACCTTCAAACCAATTCCCATTTCGAACTCCTAGATGTTGATTGCACTCACGGATGTTACATTTCCAAAATATTTGTTTGCCATAATACTGTTTCATTGGATGTGAATTAACACACAGCTGACTATCGGGTAAAATCTTATACCCTTGTAATGGATTGATAGCTCCTTTTTCATTTTTCGGTAGATCCCACAGACGCATTATTATGGAAGTAGAATATTTGAAATGATGTACAGTTGAAGAAAAAAAACAGTTACATACTTTGTGCATGTTGAATCTCGAGACTAAGAAGTTAAATACTTCAAAATATATGCACTTGTAATTAATGACTTAATTTGCGTAGTGCTTTGTTTTTAGAGAACATGTTATGTCTTACTTGATTAAAAAACTGTTTAATATTTGGTTTAATATCTAAATAATTATTTTAAAATACACTTTGTGGTTGTCATATAACGTTAGTCTTTTTTTTAACATCTTTTTCATATGTCAGAATTTGTGGCATTCTCATCAGCGTTCTAATAACAGTAAATTAACTTCAAGCACAGACTGCCGTGATTCTGACATTGTGTGGTTGAGATAATACACGTTTTTCATGTAACCGAAATAAAGGCATTCTGGACAGCGTTCCAATAATAGTAAACTAACTTTCAGCCGAGACTGCTGTGATTCCGACAGTGTGTTTTTTTTTTTTACTTTAAAATACAGAGTACGTTCTTTATATCGTTATACATTCTGTTATTGTATTATATGTCAAAGCTGATACCAAAGATGCCACAAGAAGTGTTGAGAGCAGATATTGTGTAGAAGAAGCTTTAACAGACTATGATTTACATATTACACACATTGTCTGCATTCTCGGCAACACGAAATTACATTGAGAATGGAATGCTGCCGAGAATGTCTTCAATGCTGACAATGTGTGGTTGCGATAATACGCAAGTACCAAAAAATGAGACCACAATAAATCATTTCAAAACCTTTCCAACCTTTAATATGACCTATAACCTATACAATTCAATTGAAAAACCACAAATCTGTTAGGGGAAAAATATAAAAATAAAAAAATGTACAGTAAGCTGATAGCATAATTGTGCACACCCTTAAACTAATACTTTGTTGAAGCACCTTTTGCTGTAATTACAGCATTCAGTCTTCTTGGGTACACACCTGCCATCAATTAAAGAGACTCTGACTAACCGCAAATAAAGTTCAGATGTCGTAGTAGGATTTTCCTGACATTTACTCAATTGCCTGCTACAGCAAAAGCCATGGTTTGCAGAGAGTTTACAAAGCATCAAAGGGATCTCATTGTTGAAAGGTATCAGTCAGGAGAAGGGTACAAAAAAATTTCCACAGCATTGGATATACCATGGAACACAGTGAGTCATCAAAAAGTGGAGAAAATATGGGACAACAGTGATGTTGCAAAGAAACTGGATGTCCCTCCAAAACTGATGAAAAGACGAGACGAAAAGTGGTCAGGGAGGCTGCTAAGAGACCTACAGCAACACTGAAGGAGTTGCAGGAATTTCTGGCAAGTACTGGTTGTGTACTACTTGTGACAACAATCACCTGTATTCTCCATATGTCTGGACTATGGGGTAGGGTTGCAAGATGGAAGCCTTTTCTTACACAGAAAAACATCCAGGCCCAGTTGAAGTTTGCAAAACAATACATCAGGTCTCCCAAAAGCATGTGGGAAAATGTGTTATGGTCTGATGAGACCAAGGCTGAACTTTTTAGGCACAATTCCAAAAGGTACGTTTGGTGCAAAAACAACACTTCGCATTACCAAAAGAACACCATCCCCATTGTGGCAGTATCATGCTTTGGGGTTGCTTTTCTTCAGCTGGAACTGGGGCTTTAGTCAAGGTGGAGGGAATTATGAACAGTTCCAAATACCAGTCACTTTTGGCCCAAAACCTTCAGGTGTCTACTAGAAAGCTGAAGATGGAGAGGAATTTCACCTTTCAATACAACAGTGACCGTAAGCATACATCCAAATCAACAAAAGAATGGCTTCACCAGAAGAAAATTAACGTTTTGGAATGACCCAGCTAGAACCCATACCTAAATATAATAGAAAATCTGTGGGGTGACCTGAAGAGGGCTGTACACAAGAGATGCCCTCACAATCTTGACAGATTTGGAGTGCTTTTGCAAGAAAGAGGGGGCAAATATTGCCAAGTCAAGATGTGCCATGCTGATGGACTCCTACCCAAGAAGACTGAATACTGTAATTAAATCAAAAGGTGCTTCAACAAAGTATTAGTTTAAGGGTGTTCACACTTATGCAACCAGCTTATTGTACGTTTTTTTATTTTTTATGTTTTTCCCCCTAACAGATTTGTTTGTTTTTCAGTTTAATTGTGCAGGTTATAGGTCACATTAAAGGTGGGAAAAATACAGAAATGATTTATTCTGGTCTCATTTTTATATCACAAAAACTTGGCATTTTAACAGGGGTATGTACACTTTTTATGTCCACTGTAGTTCTGATAGCGACTAAAGAGAGGACTCAAGTCAAACCACTGTTACTCAACAGGTTAAAGCCAAAGAAAGTATAACATACAAGGGGGTAATAGAATGTGCTTTGTTGTTGTGGGTGTGGGCTTCTCCAGCATCCAGACCTGCACTAAGACAACACACTGATCACTTAACGGAGTTGAGTCTTTGGTTTAGCACCCAAGCTCATTTTTTTTACCACTCTCTCTCTCTGAGACAGTGTCTTCCAGTGCTCTTGTATCTATGGTGGTAACTGTTTTGCAAACAAATTATTAATTTTAAACCCCTACAGCTCCCAGGGAATGGTGTTAGAAGTCGCCACTTGTCCACAGCTTTCTTCCTGGCATAGAAGCTCTGTTACCACCCTATATTTTGTTAATGGGCACCAGTTGCTGGATCACTCTTGATTTAGCCTGTTATAAAATTATAAAAATTACTGTCACTTTTAATTGGCTCAAGTGATCTAGCGAATTAGAGATGGAAACCACAGCTAATGATGATAGTAATGCATATATAAATAATGAAGACTATCCACAGTAGCTTAAAGGTGAAGAATTAGGACTTAATAGAGAAAACTGTCAGTTCAGATTAAATGTGCAGAGATTACAAGTGTGCATAGAATATAAAATGTCAGTTTATTGATCGACTTTGTATTGAAAATTTTGATCTACTCCTAAATGTATATCCTAGCTGTCTTGTATGAAGAAATACTGTTCCTCAACAATCCTAAGTTAGAGAAACAAAACATGGTTCAAAAGTAAGCCTTCATGTATGTATCCCAGTCAAAGGCTAAAAGCTTTTCTGCTAAGACAAAACGGTTCCAAACACATAATCATTTCAGCACGTCATTCTGGTATGGAAACCAGGTCGTCGGATTACATAATTTCCTTTGCCACATAAAAGTAGATGTAATTGCATTATGTCAGCTTTTCCTATACATAGAAACAATGGACTATATAAGAGCAAATGACTAACTGTTTTTGTATCGTAATGACTGCTGCTTATTACAGTTTTTGCCATCTGCTGCTTTGAAGTAAACTGCAGTTGTGTTTTATGACCCTTAATTTCGCTGTCTCCCAACCATTGCGTGGACTTGATTAGATGCAAACAATTAAGTCTCTCCCTGAAAAATTTCAGCAACTTACATTTCAAGCACACTTTTTGCATTTCTTTCTTTCTCTTCCATTCTTTTGATTTTATTGTCAGAGAGAGAGTAGGGTCCCAAGGTTAGGCCTACTTTGCAGATTAAATCAGAGTTAAAATATAGTTTACAAAGGTGCCAACCATCTGCAGTAAGAAAGAAAAAATTGTTTTTCTAGCTTCAGCACCCCCCCCCCCCCAGTATCACGCTGTTTTAAATGGTTATAGCCCATTTGGCCATTTAGTGCTATAGTTACATTCTCCATTCTTTGTAGTATTTTCTCATTTGTACAACTTGGGTTACAGACTGCAGTGGTTCCATTTTGTTTTATGGTGGTGCTACACTGACGTTATGGTATGTGCTAGGCAAGCTGCTCTTGAGGGACTTTGTAAGCCTAGCCTATTTCATTTTTTGTGCTTGAATTCACTTATCCCATTTGGTTAGAGAATGGCTTTACCCATCCCATGGTCGATAATTAATCATACCCGTAATGAGAATAACTGGGATCATACGGTAGATAATTTGAGGGGACACATGCATAGGATAAAAAATTTAGAAGCTGCCTCTGCCCATTTAGTAGTACGAGGGGCAGTTCTAGGGTAAATTTTCTGTTTCCCATTCATAGGCGACTATGGACGGGGTTGAACTTATTTTATGTGGATAGGGAGTTTATTCCAGAGCAGTGGCATCCTCTGTGAGACATTCTTGGCCCTCCAAACCATTCTGTTGATATTGCAGAAGAGGTTTATATCCCTAGACTATTTCTGATGCCATTTGCCATGCTGATGTGCAGTAAGTAAATCCACTAGTATGTGGTTGGAGAAGGCTTTGTATGCCATACATAAGTAACCTCTTAGCAGTCTGCAGAATACTGAGTATGGTGACAGGGCTTTGAGTCCATCCATGTAAGTCATGTTATTTTTTAGGCCTTGTATAATTTTAGTAAAGTGTCTATGTGGATGTTCCAGTTGTTGCATGTGTCTGGGCAGCTGCATTCCAAAGGAAGCATTATATTCAAAGACTGGCCTAATGAGAGTAAAGGAGTACAGTGGCATCCCAAGATCTAGACACAATTCCTTTGTTTAGGTCATTGTCCACATAAGTTGCCAAGTCCGGAACAACTGGGTCGGCTATCAGGGGTGTATTGTGAATCTGAAGGAACTTATTTACCATTTCCTGTATATCATTTTGTTGTGACTGTAGTATTTTGTTGGGTTTTGAATGAACATTTTCTGCATTTAAATTGCCTTTAACTAGACAAGACAACGTTACTTTCACCCCAACTGAAGGTTTCTGTGCTCATTTGGAAAAATGTCGAGCATTTCTTGTTGCTGACATCTTCTAGCCCTTTTTTTGGCTAAAGTGGACATCATTTTCTGTATCAAAAATTCCCATATCAGCTAAAGCAGGTGGGTTCCTCTCTGATAAATTGTCTGAACAGAGGAACCAGGCAGGGGTGTCCTGTTTCTCCTTTTATTTGTTTTATAGAGCCATTAGCAAAGAAAATGCGGGACTCAGAAATTCAAGAATATAACTGGTATGGTAATCGAGAAAAGTTGGCTTTATTTGCAGATTATTTTTTGCCTGATAAAATCAGAAAAGGACATCTCAGTATTGTGAAACATTTTCAGATGGTTTCCAGTCTTTCTGGGGTATAAAGTTAATTAAGATAAAACCCATACATGAATTGGTTCAACAATACCTATATTTATGGGGACATGATAAAATGAAGTATTTTGGAGTATGGATTACAAGGTATTATGGCAGCTAAGGATATGTGAGAAGTGACTAAACAAAAGGTACTACTAAAACTGAGCAACTGGAAGATCTTGTTGATGGACATGGATAGCAAGATGCAAACAGTGAAAATGTTTTTAGCCCCCCTTAGTTTTATATACAGGTCAGACATTTTTCTCAACTAGAAGAGAAGTTATTGATAGTAATAGAGTTGAAGGATTTTATCTGGAAGGGGAAGACGGAAAGAGCCAAGTGGGATAAGTTCATTCTTCCAGTAGAACTAGGTGTTTTAGGATTACCTGATTTGAAGGGATATTTTAGAGCTGTACAGCTAAAGCTCATATACATAACACAAGCAGAAAGGTATAATTTTGAGTGGAAAGAGACAGGGATGAAGCAAGGAGAAATTCAAGAAATGAGAAGAGTGGGATTTTGTCTGCAGAAATGTAGGATGAATAATAGCCATACAGAATGTTATGTTGGGGTTTGAATGGAGAGAGAAGTCGGCAAGCAAGGGAGAATAGTATTGCTAAAATTGAATTCATCCTCAAGTCCTGGTGAGTACCTGTAAGAAGTGGACCCTGTTTTTTTACAAAATCTATCCTGGACAAAAGTAGTTAAAAAAATATATATAGCTGGGTGCACAAGACCCAGGATAAAAAGTGCCCAATCCTGGTAGGCACACTGGTGCCAGGACCAAAAACGATGACAGTGTAGAATCCTCAAAATACAGAAACATTCCTACAATGGGGCGGGCCAGGCCCAGGGGGAGGATGGCCCCCTGTTGTAGAAGGAAGTAGTACTTCACAAAAAAATGATAGGCCAGAGAGCAACCATAAAGGTGATAAAGTGGACTATTGAGGATAAAAAAACAAATATGTACTGTTACTATTATGCAAAAAGCCCAGAATTTCCAGACACAAGATATGCAAAATTGAGAGAAATTAGAGGAAAGAAAACTACTTCCCCAATAAACTGTCAGAAGTTTCAAATAAATATTTGTATTCATTAATACAACAAATTTGTGAAAAACAGTGTATAGCTCAAGAAACTTTGCTCTGTTTGGAAAATGAACCATCTGAGGACGATCAAAAATATAAACAAAATCTAGAGATTTTTGAAACGTGCAAAAAATATGCACATGAGAAAGAGAGAGGTTTGATATAGTGCAATATTTATGCAAAGGAGAAAACCAAATTTAAGGCAAGCCCCAAGGACATTCGAAGAGAAGTAAAGGCAAAGGCATCCAGATATAGAAGCTTTCACATTAAAAAAATATCACAAAGATGGAATGTAGAAAAGAAGATTAGTAAAGTAGAAGTTAAAAAAAATAGAAGCTAAAGATATGGAGTGACTGCAAAAGTGAAGGATTTGGTGTAGAAGGTCTAACACAGGTTACATCTCAGCATGATGGAGTGAGTCCCCAAAGTAAGGAGAAGCAGTAAGATCAGGAGACATCTGAAGAAAAAATATGGACATGGGAAAGAAAAAGAAGTTTAATATGGTGCAATATTTATGCAAAGGAGAAAGCAAAACTAACCAATACAAAAAGAGCAGCACCAAAGATACTTGAAGAGAAATACAGGCAAGGGAATCTGGACATGGAAAACTTTACAAAAGAGAAAAAGTAGTAAAAGAAATTAGTAATGGAGAAGTTAAAGAAATAGAAACTGAGGTTATGGAGTACCTGCGAAGTGAATGATTCAGTGTAGAAAATCTAATTCAGAAAGCACCACAACAGGATAGAGCAATGGATATCCAAATTAAGGGGAAACCAGGGAATGGGAAGCAATTGGTTAGGTGCCATATGAAGATATTTTGGAGCCTTCCACAGGAAACCAGTATAAATGTTCACTTGAAGCTGGACAGCAAGGGAAGGAACAGGAAACTGTGGAAACTCTGATGCAGTCAATGTTGAGGAGTGATATGCCAGTGAGTTCCCATATGACAGAGCAACAGATGGCACAGGATGAAATTGAAGAGAATGTGCCACAGGGAGATTTATTTATTTCAGTTTGTTAACCGGGAAAGTGCATTGGGCCATGGTAGCCCGTTTTCAATGGAGGCCCGAGGAGAAAAGCTCCAAACAGACAATATTTAAAAGTGATAACTAGTACAGCATATAAGAGCAACAAATTGTTATGTATACAGAAAGACAATATTATAAAAACATTGAACTATAAGAACCAAGTCAACCACTTATAAGATATTTACAAGAAACACATTTGTGCTCATTTAGTACATCATAATTGTAGACAAAAGAATTTAAGCAGTGGCAGAGTTTTGAGTAGGATAAGATAGAGATAGGTATCAGGATTCAGGTAGGATGGGTACAGATGCTATAGAACTATCTATAGAATGCCTGCAGGAAATGGAAAACAAAAAATGTTCCCTCAGTTTAGAATAAAATGAGCTAAGAGAAGAGTTGCTTGATTTCCTTGAGATTAGACATATTAAAATCAATGAAAGAAACTGACTGCAGAAGGTCAGTAAAACCCAAACAGTCAGACGTTTGATCAAGCAAATGAATGCAGTAATTAGGACTGCCCATAGAGATCCATGCACTATAACAGAAGCAAACAGGATATATTACTGTGCGGCTAAATTAATAACTGATAAATTTCTACCAAAAAAACACAATGTAGTAAGGGAAAGGAAGGGGAGAAATCGAATACCATCATGGAAGTATCGAATAGAGAAAACTATAAAGCAGTTAAGACACAAAGTGTTACTGTTAGAAGAATATAGAAGGAGCAGATCAACAAAAGTAGTAAGAAAGATAGATGTAATAAAAGGGTCTATATTATATCGAACGCTTAAAAAAGCGAACACTGATTGATCGACCTAATTTAAGCGAAAGCTTACAATCTCGAACTGTCAGAGCAACGATTTTTTTTCCCAGGGAAAAAAATCGCTGATCCAAAACACATACACACAACACAAGCACACCAAACAAACAGAAATCCACACACATACACCTAAAATCTGACACCTAACTCTACACTAAACTATGCACACACCACTAACTACCCACTTACTTTAACCCAAACCCTAACTCTAAGGTCCGTCACTATCGCACACTCACCTCACTTGCTCCCTAACTCACTTAAATCCGCCCTAACCCTCATGTCCACTCAATCACACACACACCTAACCCGAGCCCTAACCCTAACTCACCTAAATCACCCTAACACTCACATCCACACAATCGCACACTTACCTGAATCCGACTGGTAACTTTCCACCATAACACTGAAAATACCGAAGCAACAGAAACATCCAACCGAATTCTTTCCCTAGGAAAAAAATCGAGTTTCTGCTGCTTCGATATTTTGCAGTTTCGCAAAAATAAGTTTGATCAATCAGCGTTCGCTTTTTTAAGCATTCGAGGATATAATATAGACCCTAATAAAAGCAATGCACAGTATTAGAGCAGACCAGGATGTATAATGCACTATCGCAAATAAAGTTAAAATCTCAATATTAGGTGGAAAAACTTAGAAGATATGCAGATAAGGAAAAGTACAAAATAAACAATGTATTAGATGACCCAAAAAAGTTTTATAGAGAACTGGGAAACAAGGTAAAAGAAATTGGAAGACCACCAAAAAAAGAAGAAATAGATACATTTTGGAGAAGCATCTCTGAAGATCCTGTTGAACACAACGAAGATGCTAAATGGATAGAAGTAAATGGAAGTAAAATAATATGAAGTTTAAAGGTACAGGATATGAAATGGGATGAAGTAACAGCCAGAGAGAGAGTGAAACAAAGTTGAGAAAAGCCTATAATTGGCAAACCCCAAGCCCAGATGCAGTACCTAACTTTCGGTTAAAAAGTATTAACATCCTTGCACAAAGATTTATCCAGGAGTAAAAACTTTTTATGTGCACACCCTGAACAGACACCATCATGGTTAACAACAGGAAAAACAATACTCCTGCTTAAGAGTGAACCTGCAAGCTACCCAAAAAAATTATAGACTAATAACTTGCTTTCCAACAACATATAAACTATACACTGAAATTGATGCCAACAGAGTTTATAGTCATTTAGAAGAAAACTCGGTTATGGCAGTAGAACAAAAGGGCAATAAAGTCATATGGAACAAAGGATCATTTGTTAAAGTCGTAGTGGAGAACTGCCGAAAGGGGAAGAATCTTAAGTATGGCATAGATTGACTACATTAAAGCATTTGATAGTATCCAACCTTCATGGATAAAAGAGTGCTTTAAAAATTTGTAAGATACACCCTGTACTGATCGACTACATTACAGTGACCACGAAACAGTGGCAGACCACTTTGCAATTAAGCCATGATAAAGGAGAAATTATTCCAGGGATAAAAATTCAAAGGAGAAATTGTTATTCCAGGGATAAAAATTCAAAGGGGGATATTCCAGGGTGTCTTGTTACCTCTGCTGTTCTGCCTTGCTCTTAACCCATTAAGCTGTATACTTAACAGCTTAGCCCATGGCTATAATTTGGCTCCTAGAAAACAAAGTGTAAAGACTTCTCATCTTCTCTTTGTTGATTTAAAACTGTATTGGACGAGGAACTGAAAGCAAAACTGCAAGTTGTCAAAACTTTTTCAGATGATACAAGAATGTCATTTGGTCTTGATAAATGTGCAAAAGCAACCTTTAAAGCAGGAAAACAGTTTGGGACAAGAATGTGATAAAGAACTTGAGCAAGAAGGAATTTATAAATATTTGTGTATTGAAGGATGAACAATAAAACATGAACAAATGTGAATAAGACTCGATAAGGAATACGACTCAATAAGGAATACTTCAGAAGACTTAAATTAATCTTGAAAATGGAGTTGACATCTAGGAACAAAATCCAAGCTATAAACCAGTTTGCTCTTCCTGTCCTAATTTACAATTTTGGAGTGATTGACTGGCCCCAAAATGTGTTGGATAGATTAGATAGGAAAACAAGAAGGATGCTTACCAAAACATTTATAAAAATCAGCGTGTACCAAGATTATATATACCCTGTTCCGAAGGAGGGATGGGCCTCCTTGAAATTGATTGCATATATAGATCTGCAATCATGGGACTCAGCACACATCTGCTGACCTCACAAGGCCCAAACGTTCTGAAAGTTTTGAAACATGAGGAGAGTAAATCGAAGATGACTTCCCTGCTTAGTCTAGCAGAAGCATATCGGCATCAAGCAGGAGTGGAAATCATACCAGAAGTAGATAAAAATCAGGCAACAACTGAATGTGTCAAAAAACAAAAAGAATGTAAGGTGAAGGACCAGATGAGAAGGCAAGAAATGTGGAAAATGCATAAGTATAATTGCAAGCATAGAAAACTTCTGGAAGAACATGTTGATCAGGAACAAACGCAGGAATGATTAGAGGTGAATTCAAACCAAGAGATGAAAGGTGAATATTGGCACAAGGTAGTGGGCTTTGTACATGTTGGTTTACAAAGTCCATTGAACATGTGGGAGAAAGACAAATGTAGGTTTTGTAAAACAGAATTGGAAACAGTCACACACCTCATTGCTGGCTGTGACATACTAATGGCAGAAGGACTGTATACTGAAAGGCATAATAATGTGTCAAGACTGTTGCACTGGGGATTGTGCAAACATTATGCTATTAAAGTGGCTGGAAAACACTGGAGCATGAGCCACAAAACGTCATAGAAAAAAGAAGTTTACATCACATGAGATCACCCATTACCAACAGTTCAAAAGATAGATGCTAGAAAACCGGATATAGTGGTCCATGAAAAGACAAAAGTAGCACCGATCATTGAAATCGCTACACCCAGTGACTACAATGTCTTGCATACAGAGAGACTAAGTCATAAAATATCAGGAACTGCAGGCAGATATGAGAGCAATGTGGAAGAGATACCCAGAAAGTTCCAATAGTAGTATGAGCAATGAGTCTAATAAAAAGAATCTACAGTCATATATTTAGATAGGTTACCAATACATGTAACTTCATATGAATTGCAGGAGGAGTCATTACTGGGCACATTGCAGGTGCTGCGAAGAGCTCTTCTGGCAGATGTCAGAGATTGACACAATACTAATTTCATGAACTTTAATTGTACTTTGACTTAGGAATGTGGTCCTTTCCTGTCATGCTGTTAGAAACCCAAAATACTTGGAAAGATTAAAAAAGGAATATTATATTCATAAAGCAGAAAGTATTCTAAGAACTAAGCCAACTTGAGAATGGAAAAAGGAGATTTTGCTGACAGGGCAATTAAGGGTACATAAAATAGGCAGGACGTGGCTGGAATTTACTGGAGAAAACTGGCAAGAGAATCAAGGCATTTAGTGCAATTAACTAGAGAGGGAAGGGTAATAGAATGGATAGAGGTCAATAAGATATTTGGACTGCAAGCTAAAGACTGCATTCCTTAACAAGGATTGATGTAAGTGTACAGGCAAAGAGAAAAGGATAGGGGAATCCTAAGTGACAGGCCTGCTGTGTAGAGTTGAATCCAGAACAGAGACTGCGGTTAAAAACGGGATAATTAGGGCATATAAAATATTACATGAAAACTGTAAGAATCAGAAGAGGTATTGGATAAGCAATTCACAAATAAACAATGAAAAGGATATATACAGCTCCCAAATATGCAACAAAGTGTAGAAGATTTAGGATTTCTGCATGGCAGTGTTTGCATAGGTATTTTTATACTTCAGATATCTTTTCCTTGGGTAGATGGCAAATGTTGGACGTGTGGTGGGAATAAAGAGGTAACTGATGTATGTTTTGGGAGTGTAATGAGTTGGCAGACTTCAAAAATTTTCTGTAGAGTACTGTGCTGGAAATGTTTTGTGAGTGAATGGGTTTAAGTAAGGAAATTATTTTTTTGGCCAGGATACAGCATCTGACTTGCTTAGACAAGTTTAAAGCCTTGTTAATTTTAATTCTGGTGGCTGCAAAAAAAAAAAAAAAAGAAAAAAAATTTAAACTGCGAAGCATTGAATATTGTTACAGAGATAAAATAAATAGGAGCAAATTACATAGAAAAATTGAAACTGTGGAAACAATACATGAAAAATGTTTTGGAGGAGGAGTGAGGTTTAAGGGAAGGGAGGGACTGAGCAGTTTATATAATGTTGGATTGATTAAAAGAGTATATGTGATGTAGAATTAACTGGGAACATGTCAATGTGGCTTGTTTTCTTTTGTATAAATGTATGTTTACTTATGTTTTAAGTGATTAAAAAAGGTGTTAAGTTCCTATATCAGCTAGAATATTTGACATTCTATATTTTACAGTATGTACTACATCAGTCTTTTGAATACTTTATTTGCTGAATTTATGGATAATTTTTATTAGCATTTTATTGCACTCACTACAGAATTCTTGCAGCTCCTCAACGGAATCAGCTTTGGTACAGACTTTGTAACTTTTTGCGAAGTGAAGTAACCTCTCTGCTGAATAGAACTCCTTTCAAAAACCAAGGAACAAATGCAGAAGATAAAAGGAGAAACTAGCCACGAATTAATCCAAGACAACTGTAGACAATGAAGTAAAACCAAAATCCAAACGATTTATTGTATCCAACAGAAGTAAGCGCTTTCGCGTAGTGGAACCTACACTTCATCAGACAATTAAACATGGAAAACTACAACCTTTATATAGCACAATGAAGCATGAAAATTATCTAATTTAGTAAACAATCAATCAATTCCTTCCATCACATGCTTTTACTAAACAAACACTTAAATAGACCCAACATTCATACTAAACGTCATGTAACAAAAGTGTGTGAGTACTGCATATATAAATATCATATCCTATCATAAAATAATAAAACAACTTTTATGCATTCATCCAAAACAAGTAGCATTTCATGTACTATGTTAACTAACAATGCTGCAGAAATATTTAGTTATATATATTGTGTCATAACTTATGACATTCCTATAAAAATGTACTCTAGATTAAATATTGTTTAACTCAAGTACTGGTCTTATCGACACATAATTGTTAAGACCTGGAAACAAATGTGAACCAAGTTTAAAAATCCATTTTAACTCCGCTACAGCCAATTCATTATCAGAATCTCCACCCCGCACTCTCTGTGCTAACACTTGTAATGCTCTAAAACAAAAACTATGTGAGGGATATTCCATTACATGTCGAGCCAGGGCATTGGTTTCTTTACATTTGCGGATATCATAAAGGTGATTATAAATTCTATCTTGCAGCCTCCTTGTGGTCAATCCCACATAGAAGGCCTGACATTGATTACAGGTGGCAAGATAGATCAAATTCCTGGTGTCACAAATTGAATGAAAATTTGGAGAAAATTCAAAGTTAGTCATAGGGTTCCAATATAACTGTGTATTCGCTATATAGGCACATCTACTGCAGTGATTACAGGGAAACGTGCCTTGGGCTGCTGACATAGAACGTGCCGGCAATAAAACAGTACTATGATCATTACATAGAATCCTTTTAAGATTTTCACAGTTTTTAAATAAAAAACTGGGTTTACTACCTACTAACATACTAGTGTTAATATCTGTCATAAGCACATTCCAATTCCTAAATATGACTTCTTTTATTGCACTAATGTCACTGGTATACTTTGTGACATATTTAACAGCCTTCCCAATGTTAAACGGTCTAACACTATCAGTATGGTTTCTAAAACCTGTGAACTCAGGGTTCATAGACTGTTCCATATTGGCTGATGGATATGACGTACCTAAGGTGTCATGCCTAATACTCCTTACCAGAGTGTGATTATACCCCCTTTGCAGAAACAAAGTTTCCATAAAATCAGCCTCATCCAATAAAGACTGTCTTTCTCTACATAGTCACTGAATTCTCAGGAACTGGCTTTTGATGATGCCAGAAAATACAGTCCTGGGGTGCATACTATCAAAGGGAAGTAAACTATTCTTCCAAACTGATTTTCTATATAGAGAGAGTATAATGGAACCACTATCAGATAGCTTTAATGTTACATCTAAGAAATGTATTTCATTGGCCGAAACCTCACTAGTGAACCTAAGGAAAGAGGTAGTTGTCTCTAAATACCTCAAAAATTCATCAAAGTTTTCTCTAGACCCCTCCCGAACTATGAGGATGTCATCCACGAAACGTTTGTACAATATAACATGTTTAAACATAACGTGTTGGAATAGATACGTTTTCTCCCATTGTAAAACTACAAGATTCGCGTACGTATTAGCGCAGGGGGTGCCCATGGCTACCCCCCCACTGTTGTAAATAGTGTTTATCCATAAACAAAAAAATGTTGTTATATAGTACAACCTCAAGTAATTGATGTATCAAAATCATCCTATCATTACTGAAATGGGTTTCACCAACCAATAGCTCACTGACAAAACTGTATCCCTATGTCATTTGGTATAGATGTGAATAAACTCTTGACATCTAATGTAATAAGTAGATGGCTATTAACCTTGTCAAGAGTCAATGTATTGAGGGTATCCAACAAATCATAAGTGTCTCTCAAGATGGAAGGGTATTTGTTCACTATTGGTCTCAGCAGATGCTCCAAAAAGCTAGATACATGGGATGTAACCCATCCTTCACTAGTGACAATAGGCCTCAAGGGTACAGGTGAAACTTCCTTGTGTATCTTAGGAAGGCCTTTAATAACAGGTGTCACTGGATGTTCTATGTGTAGATACTCAAAAATTTCAACGCTAATTTGCCTACACATAAGTAAATCATGCAAAGTATCATGCACATTACGTATGATGGTGTCCACATAACTTTGATCAATCTCTTTGTATGTAGTTGCATCAGAAAGCATTGACAACATATTGGTTTTATAGTCAGTGGTGTTCAGTATTACTACACCCCCACCCTTATCGGCAGGCTTGATGGTAATGTCATTATTGTATTTAAGTTCATATAACGCCTTAGATTCCTGTGAGGTTAAGTTGTAAAATCTGCCCTTTTTTCTTTCATTAGGAAATAAAACATAGAAGTCGTTCTCACACAACTTAAGAAAGAAATCAACATGGGAAGGCATATTGGGTACAAAACAACTATTACGTCTAAACTTGGACACTTCATTATTCTCAGACAACATACACTGTTTATCTTGAAAAAGCAATTTCAGAGATATCCGATGACAAAATAATCTCAAATCTGTTAGGACATCACTTAAAATTGCAAGATTGGCAGGAATGAAGTTAAGCCCTCTGTTTAGCAAATTAATATGTGAAATGTCCAGGTCAAGATCAGAAAGATTAAAAACCAGATTAGTCAATGTTTTGTCTTTCTGGTATAGTCGAACTTCTCTCCTGAAAACTTTCTTTTTCTTGGACCTCGACTGGTGGCTCTCCCCCTGTTCTGAGGTACAAACATTTTCTTGTATGGTAAAAAAGAGGCATTGTATGGCTCCAGCACTGGGAGCCGAAACAGCCTGTTTTGAAAAGAGCATTTGTTGGTTAGGCTGGGGCGTGTCACTCATTGTAGATGGAACACTGACACGCCCATCTGTAAATGGTTCACAAGACGAACTGTCATGTCCTGGTGAAAGAGGAACAATGGATGTAGGTATTATAGGCAAAGTAGGGACCCTCATAGTATCAGCAGTTTGGATTACTGGTGTCACTACTACATCAGTCAAACCTGCTTCATGTTTACTGTCAGAAGTATGCAAACTATGAGACCTGGGCCAAACGAACACCTGGCCCCTCGCAAAATCATTGTGGTCCCGTGCAAGTTTGCGCTGCTTGGTATTTTTGAGTCTCTCACTAAATGCACTAACCTGCAAACATACATTGTGTAACTTATTTAAGCAGAAGACGGAGAGAAAACGTTCAGTCAATTCACTATAAGCAGTATCCACCTTAGTACGTAGCTCATTCTCTAGTGGCAAAAAGTATTTTAAAAGCAACTTGATGTAACTAAATCCAAGCTCTATATTCAAGTCTTGCCACTGTTTCAGGAGTACCGGGTGTGAATCCCCATAGGTAGGCATGCAAAAAACTTGCATGCTTCTGGGGATCACCCGGAAATGCAGGCAAGCTTCCAAATGCAGTCTTTGCCATGTACATTGTTGCAATTGATAGACATCATCTTCAAAAACTTTCAACAGGCTGTTAAATTCAGTAATATTCTCACCTGTGTTATGAATGGATGATGCACCGCTAGAAGCGGTAAGGTCCAAAGACAATAAAGGGTTAGAGTCTAAATGTAAAATGCCTTCCCACAAAACAGTGGTATCCCTCGGCTCCGGACAGGAATTAGTACTAATCGCAGGTGTATTCACTGCTGACTCCATCATGTGCAGGGGGTTACAACAATATCAAAAGGACTAATTGCGAAGTGAAGTAACCTCTCTGCTGAATAGAACTCCTTTCAAAAACTAAGGAACAAATGCAGAAGATAAAAGGAGAAACTAGCCACGAATGAATCCAAGACAACTGTAGGCAACGAAATAAAACCAAAATCCAAACGATTTATTGTATCCAACAGAAGTAAGCGCTTTCGCATAGTGGAACCTATGCTTCATCAGACAATTAAACATGGAAAACTACAACCTTTATATAGCACAATGAAGCGGGAAAATTATCTAATTTAGTAAACAATCAATCAGTTCCTTCCATCACATGCTTTTACTAAACAAACACTTAAATAGACCCAACATTAATACTAAACGTCCCGTAACAAAAGTGTGTGAGTACTGCATATATAAATATCATATACTGAAAGGCATAATAATGTGTCAAGACTGTTGCACTGGGGATTCTGCAAATGTAAAGTGGCTGGAAAACACTGGAGCATGAGCCACACGTCATGAAATGAAGTTTACATCACATGGGATCACGACATGAGAGCAATGTGGAAGAAAGATACCCAGAAAGTTCCAATAGTAGTAGGAGCAATGAGTCTAATAAAAAGAATCTACAGTCATATATTTAGATAGGTTACCAATACATGTAACCTCATATGAATTGCAGGAGGAGTCATTACTGGGCACATTGCAGGTGCTGCGAAGAGCACTTCTGGCAGATGTCAGAGATTGACACAATACTAATTTCATGAACTTTAATTGTACTTTGACTTAGGAATGTGGTCCTTTCCTGTCATGCTGTTAGAAACCCAATAGACTTGGAAAGATTAAAAAAGGAATATTATATTCATAAAGCAGAAAGTATTCTAAGAACTAAGCCAACTTGAGAATGGAAAAAGGAGATTTTGCTGACAGGGCAATTAAGGGTACATAAAAATAGGCAGGACGGGGGAATTTTACTGGAGAAAACTGGCAAGAGAATCAAGGCATTTAGTGCATAACTAGAAGAGGAAGGGTAATAGAATGGATAGAGGTCAATAAGATATTTGGACTGCAAGCTAAAGACTGCATTCCTTAACAAGATTGATGTAAGTGTACAGGCAAAGAGAAAAGGATAGGAATCTAAGTGACAGGCAGGCCTGTTGTGTAGAGTTGAACAGAGAGAGAGACTGTTAAAAGCAGGATAATGAGGGCATATAAAATATTACATGAAAACTGTAAGAATCAGAGGTATTGGATAAGCAATTCACAAACCCAAATATGCAACAAAGTGTAGAAGATTTAGGATTTCTGCATGGCAGTGTTTGCATAGGTATTTATATACTGCAGATATCTTTTCCTTGGGTAGATGGCAAATGTTGGAATAAAGAGGTAACTGATGTATGTTTTGGTTTTCTGTAGAGTACTGTGCTGGAAATGTTTTGTGAGTGAATGGGTTTAAGTAAGGAAATTATTTTTTTGGCCAGGATACAGCATCTGACTTGCTTAGACAAGTTTAAAGCCTTGTTAATTTTAATTCTAGTTTATATAATGTTGGATTGATTAAAAGAGTATATGTGATGTATAATTAACTGGGAACATGTCAATGTGGCTTGTTTTCTTTTGTATAAATGTATGTTTACTTATGTTTTAAGTGATTAAAAAAGGTGTTAAGTTCCTATATCAGCTGGAATATTTGACATTCTGTATTTTACAGTATGTACTACATCAGTCTTTTGATTACTTTATTTGCTGAATTTATGGATAATTTTTATTAGCATTTTATTGCACTCACTACAGAATTCTTGCAGCTCCTCAACGGAATCAGCTTTGGTACAGACTTTGTAACTTTTGTAAACATGTAGAATTTTTTGTTTAACCCTACAGATACTCTGCATAACTGATGTACACACACACTAAAGTTTTGGTACTGCTGTTGGTCTGTTTTTGCTGAATGTTTTACTTTATCCCTTTGGGTATTTGTGGATTCTGTACTGCATTTCTTATCTAGAATTATCAGGTTTTCTTTATTAAGTAATACAGTATTGCTCATTTTGGATTCTTACATCATCCTACCCTTCTGATTTGACTGGCTTCTTTGAAGAACATGTTTAACTGTACAAGCTGTCTACCATTTCTGTGCTTTAGTCAAAACTGGTAAGCCTATTTAAAACCCTGCTGAAGTCTTAGTACTTGCAGGTTTGCTTCACTACATGATGCAGGAATGCTAATCATTTTGGATTCCTCTGTCTTTTCCTTCATGTCCTTCTGATTTTGTCTTGCTTCCTTGACTGTACAAGTTGTCTGCATTTTTCTGCGCTGTGGTCAAAATATGTAAGCCTTTTTAAAACCCTGCTATTTTGTACTGCAGTACTTACTGTACAATAAATCATTTTGTAAGTGGTGCTGCGGTAGCGTTGTCGCCTCACAATAAAACGTTGTCCTGTTCGATTCTCAGCTAAAGCGTCTACTGTGTGGAGACATGCGTGAATGGGCGTACCTTCGTTGAAGGTTGTACGTCAGGGCTGGCAACTCGGTATGTAAAAATCTACTGTCAATCCATTAGCGGACCGGAGTTCCGCTGTGGCGACCCCTAACCGGGAAAAGCCGAAAGATACAACAAAAAAGTATGCTTAAAACAGAAAATTTTTATTTAGCTCCTTCCTCTGCAGTTCTGGTTACATTTCCTCTACTGTGTTCAAAGGTAATTTTCCCATAGTGCCTTTTTAAATTTTAATTGGGTTAACTGAAGGTCAGTCAGCTCTGAAGTTTCGTTAGGGTCATTCGATTGTGAGGTAGAAGGCAGTGTGTTTTCTCTTGGCCAGTGCAAGTACTGGCATGTCAGTATTTAACTCTTTTTAGAAAAAGCAACTTGTGCCAATTACTGTATGTGCCTTATGTTGCAACTCTTTTTTTTTGTTTATGAAATTGATGTGTAGGAACCTTTTTCTTTTGCTTAGAGCTTATGCATTTCGCTCAAAAGGAACATTTGTACCAGGACTGTCATTTACAGCCCTTCTTGGTTTGTGAGATTAGTATTAAATGCTTGAAAAGGGAGAGACTGATTTTTAAGTGTCCATTTAAAGGTGTATATGGCTAGGCATGTGCACTGTAATGACTTGTCCACAACACTGAATCATCTTGTGAGGAAGCAAAATCTATCCATTTGATCCTTCAGTAGAAAGGGAATATAACTGTAATAAGTTATTGCTGAGCTTCAAATATTAACAAATTGCTATGAGAAGACAAAGAAAGTGAAGTAGAAGAAGCGCAAATTAAGACATGCAGTTAAAATTTATAAATGGGTATTAATTGCTTTGTATACTAATGGGTAACCAATAGAAAATGTTGTGTGGAATACGCCAAGATCAACAAGACTCGATATTGACCAGTCACAGTTTATTGATGGCAAAAATACAACCAGAAATGTTTAGCAGTTGCTCTTGTCCACAACAGAATGCAAGGACTTCATCAGAACCATAACAACATTTAATAGGTTTGTTGTTTCTTTTACTTCCATGTTCAGTCAACTTAATGCTGCGTATAATAATGGGTGTTGTGTTACGGAGATCAGCTGTTATCGCAAAAGTATTTACAATCATTCTGTTTAATGAGATGCCGTTTTTATGACCCTTTTTCATTCAAAGAAACACTAGTAATTATTTTTTATCCAATAACCTGTATTAAATGTTCAGTTATAATAATAATGAAAGAGTGATGCAATGCTAACTAAAAAACAATTCAAACTGTATACAAAGGCCTGAAGGCAGTGAATATTATTATTAAAGTCCCCAAAGAAAAAAATTCTTTACCGTCTTTTCCTTCTTTCTTTCTTTTCCACACCTTTTCTTCCTCTTACTTCATTTCATTAAAGGTCAAAGGCAGAATCCTGTCAATATAGGTTAATAGGGGATATCACTGTCTTCCAAGGATTATTAGCAAATGGTTTGGGATATAATCTTTGCTTTTTTACTTTAGTTTCTCTAGTAGCGGTTTCTTTTAGGAGAGATAAGTCATCAAATAGTGGCAATGTGGTCTTTTTCCATTTTTTAGTAATACATTTCCTTGCTTCTGCAAGAATTGTCTATAACAGAAAAATTTTATATTTTTCATGTCAGACCCATCCTTTACATTAAACAGAAATTAAAACTCTGATAATGAAAAGTTGTCAAAAAATAAAGCCTTCAAAAAATCATCAATATTACACCAAAATCGGCTTAAAGGACAATTAAACATATATCCAAGCAGCATTACATTCCTTCATTCATCTCCAGCATAGTATTTTATCATGTCTACAAATTTTAGCTATTTTGTTTGGAGTTAAAAATGTGCTGCATAAAAATTCCCAGTTAAATATGTGCCAAAATGAGACCAAGAGGTATGTTTAACAGAGGATAATAGACATTTATTCCCAGAAGTAAAACTAGAAGAAAGACCCAATGTAATAATGATTCCATAATGTAATGCTTAATTTTATTTTATATTTTATAAATATTCTGTAAAGTTTTGAAATTAAATTATCGATTTATATATAATGTCATAGAAAAAATGAACTAATGTAGGATTCTCTTTATAGAATGAATGAGTAAGGGATAAACACAGTTCCTCTGTCTGTATTTTACACTGTGTAACAATAACCAGACTTGGGAGTTTAAATCAAATTCTGTAATAAAGTTGTTGAGTTTTTGACTTTCAGTTCTTTAAAACACTGTTGCCAGCAAACAAAATCTTTAGTCTTCCAAATGTTGAACATTTTATAATGTGTTTTACTAAAAAAGTTTCTGGTATTATTACAAAGATTTACAATTTTGAACCAGAGTTTAATATCTATATTAAAAAGCATTATGTTTTTAAAATACTTTAATATAAAACTTAAATACCTACAGTATGAGGGAAAAGAGATATTATTTGGCATAAAATTACAAAGATTCTGCCACAGAAAATTGTCTTCATTAGTTGAACTGTTATTACCTAATATGTCACTGTTTTTAAGAAGGATTAAATGTAATAATTTACAGTTAGAATTATAATTAGGATCAACCTAGTTTAGTACAATTTTGAAAACAGCGGCTCTGATATATGTATCTATATCTGGAAAATCCCATGGTCTAATGTGATGTAAAGCTATTCTGGCATTATTAGGAAACCATGCAAATTGTAATAAATGCTTATCTCCCTAATGTGATCTTTATGTGAAAGAAGAGAGAGTTTAAACTATGTATAGTATTTTAGATGAAATCATTTTTTATTAACTAAGGTCTATCTTCAAAGGAAATAATCTTATTCCATTTAGAAAATAGGGTTGATTTATTTAAGATATTATCATAGCTGAGGTGGCGAAGATGGATGGGTTTAAATACTTGGGATCAGTAGTTCAGAGTAATGGTGAGTGTGGAAGAGTACAGGCAGGATGGAGTGGGTGGAGAAGAGTGTCAGGAGTGATTTGTGATAGCCGAGTACCAGTAAGAGTGAAAGGGAAGGTCTACAAGAGGGTAGTGAGACCAGCTATGTTATATGGGTTGGAGACAGTGGCACTGACAAAAAGGCAGGAGTTAGAGCTGGATGTGGCAGAGTTAAAGATGTTAAGATTTGCACTGGGTGTGATGAGGGTGGACAGGATTAGGAATAAGTACATTAGAGGGTCAACCCAGGTTGGAAGGTTTGGAGACAAAGCCAGAGATGCAAGATTACATTGGTTTGGACATGTGCTTAGGAGAGATGCTGAGTATATTGGGAAAAAGATGTTAAGGATGAAGCTACCAGGTAACAAGAAAAGAGGAAGGCCTAAGATAAGGTTTATGGATGTGGTGAGAGAGGACATGCAGGTGGTTGGTGTGACAGAGCAAGATGCAGAGGACAGGAAGAAATGGAAACAGATGGCCCGCTGTGGCGACCCCTAACGGGAACAGCCGAAAGATGAGTTTCATAGCTTACCGTTAATATTTCCTCCATGTAAGTTAATACCCAAATATTCAAACGAGAGGACTTGCTTGCCTGTAAAACAAAAAAATTTTTTTTTTTTGTATTTGGGTTTTTCCTTTTTATTTAAATGGATTGATTAAATAAAGACCAGAAATAGATTGTAAACATTTTATAATAGACTTTAATTCAACAAGAGTTGATTTTCAGTTTGAAAGTGTTCATAAAATATCATCTGCAAACATAATTTTAGAGGAATGATGGTTTAAGATACCTATGCCCAACATATTTAGATCTGTTCAAATTAAAATATAAATTACTTCAATGGCTAAAGCAAATAGAATTGGAGAAAGAGGTCAGCCTTGTTTTGTACCTTTAAACAGAGAAATATATATTCTGATGGGATGGACCAATTTTAACATAATATATTGTATAAATATTTTATATTTAAGAAATGTATTATTTCAATACATCGATCTCTTGGGTCCTCATCTGTGGGCTTCTTAAGTCTCCTCATACTTAAACTCAGTGGCAAGCAAACTGGGCAAGTCTGTATCCAGCTGTCAGAAGTGACGACTGGATCCCAAACAACAGGTACTAATGGAGGTATGAAAGCATGCTACTAGAAAATTATATATTATCAAAATGAAAAGGTTTTCTAGTTGCTGCAAACATAACCAGCACCCATTCAAAGCTAGTGTTTCTCTGTTTGTTTTTCCAGTATTCATGTGAGTTACTATCCTTTGGCCTCTCTTAGTTCCTCCATCAAGTTTCATTTATCAGCCATTTTAGCTTGTCTACCTATAGATCCCCCTCTTTCAATACATTGTTGTGTCAAAATGTTTTTGAAAGGGGTTTTGCATGACAAACCTCCAAGAAAGCTGGTGGATTCTTTTGGGGATTTTGTGTTAGATAAGCTACACTTGCTCCATTTGGACCAGCTTATTTGTCTGCCTCGAGGTTCTTAACATGGAATATTATTTTACTGATTGCTCTGACCTCTGCAAGAAGAGTGTCCGAGTTGCAAACTTATATGGTGAGTCAACCTTATCTCATTTTCTACAGGGTTTCTTTGAGGACTAATCCTTTTATACCTAAAGAGGTATCCACATTTACTTTAAGCCAAACTTTCCAGCTCTCTCTATTCTTTTCCGAATCTAGCTACAAGGGGGAAAAGGGTACTCCATATCATGGATGTACACCTCAGGTACTATCTTTACAGAACAAAATATTTCAGCTCTTTGAACTAATTGTTTTCTTGTAAATTGACAGCCTACACCAAAACAGATCATCTTCAAATGGTTGTCTAAAGCTATTACCTTTTGTTATTCTCAACATAAGAAAGCTATTCCAGGCAGGGTCATGGCCCACTTTACCAGGACATTGGCTTTGTCTGTGAATTTTTTGGAAAAGGCTGGATTCTAGAAGTATTCTAGAAAGAGCAATGTAATTTTACAAAGCGCTGCAAATTCAGTTTCTTTTCTAGGTCAAGATCGGGATTTGCTAGATCCTTTTTCCAGGGGCTCCTGGATCCTTCCCCTTTCACTTCCCAAATATAAGCTAGGGTAATCTACCCATATATCCAAGGTTACTGCAGCAGTGATCAATACGATAAATATTGTATAGTTTTGTGTAAGTAAATTTAGCATAGCAGTAGCTGTTCAAATGAACACTGCTGCAATAGCTGCTCCCTCCCTCCATCCCCCTTTTTGTTTTTTGATTTTGCCAGATTGTGTGTGTGTGTGTGTGTGTGTGTGTGTGTGTGTGTGTGTGTGTGTGTGTGTGTGTGTGTGTGTAATATTTATTTATTTATTTTTACGCCTAACTATTTTTTGTCAGGGCTCAGCCTCCCTGTCTGGCTTGGTGCTGAAACCTGTGATTTTTAGGCAGTTGATTTTGAGCTGCCTTACTGAGCTCATGGAAGGGACCCTGAAACTTTGGAAGATGGCTGGCTGTTATATCCTTGGCGTGATATAACCCACATAATAGCCAAGACTAGTGCAGCAGTGATCATTCACACATCTGCTGTTATAGTAAGTTTACATACACGACTGTAATTTCTCCCTTTTAATGGATTTGGCCAAGGTCAGTTACTACAAAGCTTCCTCACATTATGTATCTGCTGACAGTGTCAGTGGTGACTGGTGCACCTCAGCTTAGAGCAATTGCTGCTGACACCCTGGATTGTATCTTTGTACCTTTAGTTATTTATTCTGTGAGGATGTGCCGCAGATCCTGAAGGAGGTAAGAACACTAAAACAGGAATATCTTATTTACAAATGGAAAAGTTTCCTAGGCAGCGTCTAACCATAGCATAGGGCCTGGTATGGTGTCTTCCTTTCTGGTTTTGCAATGTTTGTGTGAACTACTGAATGATGGTTTAGCTTATGCGGTTTACTATCAATTTGTCGATCGCAACGTGTGCGATTTACAAAATGTCGAGAGAGCCGTATATCGAATCAAAACATCGACACAAAAAATGTTGGAACTTACATCAGCGAATGCAATACAGCATTCGCTGTTGTGAAGTCCGACATTCCAAGCCAGATCACACTATAGTGGGGATCAGGAAATGTACCCTTACCCTCACTGTAGTGCGATCTCGGAGTTTGTATATATAAGTAGGGGGGGTGTGGGTGGTACAAACATGTAATGTAGTGTGGCAACTTTGACAGGCAGACAGTCTGGGAGTCTGTTTCTTCGAAAATGTCGATATCGACATTTTCGGACATCTGGTTCGAAATTTACATTAGTCGATGTTGTGCAAACCGACATTTTTTGGTTCAACAACATGACTTTTCGACTGTGTTACAGTCGACAAATTGATAGTAAACCAGTTTATGCATCTATCAAGGTACATCTTCTGACCATCTCAGCTTATCTACCCATAGATCCCTCTGTTTCATCTCTCTTTGTTGTCAAAGATTTTTTGAAGGGAGTGTTGAACTTGAGATCCCCTTGAAAGAAAGTTCCTCCTCTGTGGGATGCCAGCTTTATTCTTGAAAATTTGACCTTCTCTTCTTTTGAATCTGCTGATGTTCTTCGTGTTTCACTGTTGCAGTCATAACTGTAGGGTGCTCCTGCCGGCAGGCAGCCCGAGGTCGGCCAGAATCCCAAAGTCTGGGTCCGGCGTCGGCTGTACAAGCTAGTAACCTGACGTCAGTACGCTTTGGTACATAGCCCTCAGCCGACGCCATCTTCTCCAGTCTTTCTTGCCGTGCGGTGGAAAGCAGCTCGCAAGTCGTTGGTTGGCGATTTTCGAACAGCGTATTTGGTTGTTGTCGGTCCGAAGTTCTTACTTCTCTTCTCAAAGCAATCTTTTTCTTGTTCCTCCGATGTCAGAAAAAGTTAATAATTGTATAGCGTGTGGGAAACAAATACCTCTCAAAGATTTCCACTCTTACTGTCTACCTTGCTTAGGCCCTGACCACGACGTTTCTTGTTGTCTGTTCTGTGCCAGGTTCAATTCTCGTACTATCAAGCGCAGGTACGATTGGGCTTTAAATTATTTTGGCAGACGCTTCAATTATAGAATGTCGTCGGACACTACCGGAGTTCAAAAGAAGCGCAAAGACAAAGACAGGCCTCCGAGGTCCAAACAGGACTCGTTGCAGCTGGAGCCAGCGTCCGATTCGGCTGTCGTCAGGGAGGCGCTTTTGCAGCCCCTGTCGTCCGCCACTTCTGAACCAATGGCAGATACGGATTCCCATGGGGAGCCATCAAGGCCCACTATTTTAACTGCTGCAGGACCTTCGGACGTCGCTCCTTCAGATGGGTCCGGAACCGCTGTGCAGGTACCGGCTTCTGAGGGGGTTTTCCAGGCCTACTCACATCACTATTTCAAAGGCAAAGGCAAAGACAAAGACTCCTGTTAAGTCTAAAGTTCCTGCTCAAGCTGCTTCTGAATCCACTCCCAAGACACAAAAGCAATTATTAAAGATGGCTGAAGATTTGCTTACAATGATTAGGGGTTCTCACCCCCCTCCTGAGAAAAGGCCTCGACAGGATGTTACTCTGGATTCCTCTGACCAGGCTTCTGTTTCTTCCTCAGATCAGGACTATTCCTTTCCTCCTTATGAGGATTCGGATGCTGAGGACTCTTTACCCTCGGCCTCTCCGCCTGAGGATTTCTTTTGGGGAAACCTTGCATGAGATGAGGGAACATTTTCATTGGGAAGGACAGGAGTATTCTGCTTCCAAGAAGAGGCTTAGGGAATTTCTTCTTCTTCCTCAGCATAGGCCTTTAGCTATCCCTCCTGTTTTGGACATTGTAGATGATGCTTTTTCTGAGGCTAATTTGAATCCTGATTCCATGCCTCCTGCTCCTTCTAAGCCTGATAGATTTTATAGGGTTCCTGACTCTCATTTATTTTTATTTAAAACCCTTGATCCTGAAAGTATTTCTCAGGGCTCTAAGGCTGCTAAGGTTGCTACTTCTAAAAATCCTATTCCCTCTGAGAAGGATTCTCGTGCTTTAGACAGGTGGGGAAAAAAGGTATATACTACCCTGTCTGTAAGGGCTTTAAATTGCCAGTTTCATATGTTTAAGTATCAGCAATTTCTTTTGTCTGTTTTAAAGCAAAAGCTTGCTTCCCTTCCTGCTTGTGGAGAGGATAAGGAACTTCAGGATGTTTTGCATGCTACTGAACAAGTGAACAAGCATAGCTTACATTGTGGTTTTGATGCTTTGGATGCTTCTTGCAGGGCTGCAGCCTCTGGTACTGTTATTAGGAGACATGCCTGGCTTTGTGAACAAAGTTTACTGTTCAACATGATGTTCTTTGGATCCAAGGCTGAGGAAGTTATTAAAAAGATGGAAGAAAAGGCAAAGTCTATGCAGACTGTAAAAGATTTCTTGCAAGTTCAGCCTCCTAGATTTTCTAGGAATTGGCCCTCTAAAAATTGGTCCTTTCCCACGTCTGGCAGGCCTCAAAGGGGATGATATAGGCGCTCCAGAGGTCGTGGTCAAGGTCAGGCCTCTTACAGATCTAGACAATGGACTGCTTCTTCACCTAGAAGGGGAGAAGACAGATCCCAATCTCAAAGAAAGCAAGCTCAATGACTCTCTCGGTTGGGCTTCAGGACCCCTTCACCTGGATGCCCCTCTCGGAGGAAAACTGTCTCTTTTTTACAGAAATTGGACTCATATTACCCAGGACAGATGGGTATTGGACGTGATTTTAAAAGGTTACAAATTCCACTTTCACACTTTGCCAAGGGCACACGGTTGGCCAGATCTGCCAAAACATCAATGGTCAGAGGCCTTAACTCAAGTGGATGCTCTTCTGGCCATGAGAGCCATAGAGCCTGTTCCACTCTCGGAGATGGGAAAAGGTTTTTATTCAAGACTGTTTCTGGTTCCCAGAAAACAAAACTCATGGGACCTATTCTGGACCTTTCTGTGTTAAACACCTTTTGGAAATTCCAAAATTCAAGATGCTTACTCTGCAGCAACTAATTCCAATGCTCTCTCAGGACGCCTGGATGGTGACATTGGACTTAAAGGAAGCCTATTTACATATTCCCATCAGGCAAGAACGCAGGAAATTCCTCAGGTTCAAGGCAGGTTCGAGGCACTTTCAATTCTCTGTACTGCCCTTTGGTTTATCTACTGCCCAGAGTCTTTACCAAGTGCCTGGCACCAGTAGTGGCTTACTGCAGACTTCAGGGGATCCAGATTTATCCCTATTTGGACGACTGCCTTATTCAGGCAGACAGCAAAGATCTTCTGCTTCAACATCTGGACTTTGTTCAACGTCTTCTCCTCCTACTGGGATTCTCAGTGAACACAAAAGTCACATTTGATCCCTTCTCAACAAATGGTATTCTTGGGAGCCCTCTTAAATACAACCTTACAAAGGGCCTTCCTCACTCCAGAAAAACAAACTCAGCTGGCTTCTACTTTCAACACCTTAGCAACTCTATCACAGCTCACTGCAAGGAAATTCCTGCAGGCTCTGGGCTACATGGCTTCCTGCATTCTGTTGATTCGCTTCACATGAGAAAGCTTCAATGGTATCTGAAAAGTGTATGGTCACAGCATTACCACAATCTGGATATTCTGATTCCTCTGATCCCCTGCCTTCAGAGGGAGTTCCTCTGGTGGTCCAGGGTATGCACTTAAAGCGAGGGAAACCCTTTTCGTTTCCCTCACCCTACTCAAACCCTAACCACGGGATTATGCTTGGGGAGCACACTTTCTAGACAATTGCCAGCAGGGAACCTGGACAAAGGACCATCTTCACTGGCACATCAATCTGAAGGAAATGTTGGCAGTTCAAAATGCCCTTCTAGCCTTCAAGAACCTTTTACAACCAGGGCCTCTGCTAATTCAGACAACACCACGGTCATGTGGTACATCAACAAGCAGGGGTTCTCATTCATACCCCTTTGCAGACTAGCTATGGCTTTATGGGACACAGCTCTAAATTTGAATCTACATCTCCAGGCTCAATTCATTCCAGGGAAACAGAATCTCTTAGCAGACAGCCTGAGCAGAAACATTTCAGATCCTCACGAATGGATGCTAGACACCAACTTATTCAACAGGATTACTGCAGTTTGGGATGTCCCCAGATAGATCTGTTTGCATCCCATCTCAATCATCAGCTGCCTCGCTTTTGCACCAGGTCCTTCCACAAAACAGCTTGGAGAGTGGATGCCCTGTCCTTCAGCTGGAGAAGCCTTTCAGCATATGCCTTCCCTCCTCTTCCTCTACTACCTTGGGTATTATTGAAGATAAAACAGGACAAGCCCAAGTTCCTCATCTTGATTGCTCCAAATTGGCCTCGACAGTTTTGGTATCCAACTTTAAAGCACCTGTTCTTGGGGCCTCCTTGGATTCTCCCACTGAACCCTTCTTTGTCCCAGCATCAGGGTCAGTTACTACATTCCAACCTCAAGACCCTTTGCCTGGCAGCTTGGCTCTTCAAAGGAATTTGATTTCCTCTAGTCTTCCCAAACAAGTTTTGGATGTTCTTTTGGAAGCTAGACGGCCTAGCACTAGGAAATCCTATGCCTCTAAATGGAAGAGGTTTTGTATTTGGATGCAGGACCGAGGCTCGGATCCTCTGGTACCTGATCTCTCTTCTATTTTGCTTTACCTTTCGGAACTTTTATCTAAAGGACTTTCCTTTTCTTCCATTAAGATTCATGCTTCTGCTATTTCTGCGCATTTCAGTTCTGATCCTCCTGATGTTAAGTTGTCAATCTCGCCTTCATTCTTGCTGGATGGGTTCGGAGCCGATCCTCTGCTCCGACTCGGCACTTGCTTTAGCTCGAGAACTCCTTTTACCAGCTCGAGGCAACCCTATATCCCATGATGCAAGGCGGAACTACCTCAGATCTCGTTTGCCGCTTAGCGAAAGAGGTCTCCTTTGCCAGCTGAGGTAAGTAATTTTCTTGTCAAAAGAGAATAGCTTAGTTAGGGTTTTATTTCCCCCTTGTTTCCATTTCTATAGTCTATAGTGTGTTACAGCCCACCCTATTTCCATTTTTTATATTCCAAAACTTTTTTCCTTTAGTGTAAAAGTTTAGTTAGGCCTAAACCCCATTGGTTAATCCCTTCCTGTGTGTTAGGGGATTAATTTGTGTGTTTGTGGGGGTTTTGTGAGTGACTTCCTCCTAGGATATGTCTAAGGAAGGCAAGGTCTCAGGCTTCAAGAAGTGTGACTCGTGCTGTCAGAAAATGTCTCTGACAGACGGTCACACTTCTTGTGTTTACTGCCTGGGGCCTTTGCACCTGCAGGACTCCTGTGCTTTGTGTCACTCTTTTAGCCAGAGAGTCCTGCAGGAACGGAGGAATAAGCTGATCCTCCGTGGCTTACTTAAGCCAGAAGGTTCTCCCTCTAAAGCAGGGTCTGGGAAACCTTCTAAGCCACCGAAGGCTCAGGCTTCAGGATCTAAGCCTCCTCCGGTGGCTCTCCACGTCGGCCGAGATCGCTCTGGCTGGAACCGATCTATCTACTACTAAAGTAGTGGGTTCGGCACCAACAGGTTCCGACACCTTGTCTACTGTGGCGGCTGGAGCCGACATTATCCAGCATCGGAGCGAAACCTTTGGCTCCATCTGGAATTCAGGGGATGACTTCATCCCGTAAGAGATCTCGATCCCCTTCGTTGCAGAGTATCCACTTCTCCTTTTTTGTCGGGGTGGACCCATCGGAGCCGATCTTCGAGATCTTCCAGGCTGTCTGACCACGACTTGGAGAGGGTGGTAAGCAGGCTGTTGAAGTCGCAGGCACTGGCCCAAATGCTCCATAGCCCGTCTCAGCAGATTTCGGCTATTGTCTCACCCTTGAACTTCCTCCTCCGACTCCACACAGCGACTGTTTCGCCGGAGCGATACATCCTTCGGCTCCGATCTCCTCCTTGATGCCTTCCTTGGAGGGATCCGTCGCCGGTTTCCTTGTCGGCTCCAGGGGCTAGTGGCATCGGACCCTTGTCCGACCCGCTCTCCCTCAGCTCGGCGCCGACATCGCCTCGGAGCCTTCCCTCTCAGTGGAGCCGGGAATTCCTGTATCCTCGGATCAGGGATATTCCGCCTCCCGGGAGGGAGCCTTTGAGGTGATGAGGAGTGTCCTGGCCTCTGAGCCAGGTCAACGGTCCATCCCTCTAGCTCCTCCCTCTTCAGTGCCTGTAGACGCCTCTTGCCAGCCTCTTGCTCTCAGGCCCAGGGATCCATCGCCCCAGGTTTCCCCATTGGGAATTTCCTCCTCTTGTTTCTCCTGATCCGCAGGTGAACCAAGAGGACGTGTAAGAGGAAACACACAGACTCCCCCGAGTCTACTACATCGGATGCCGACTTAGATGAGTCGGAGGGTTCCCCGATCCCCTCTGAGGATGTCTCCTTTTCAGACATCCTTGAGCTCCTCAAACAGAGGGGGAATTGGCCATCCATTGATCCCTCCGAGGATGAGTCTGTATACCTGGAGGCTTTTGGATCCCGACCCTCCACCTCTTGGGTGTCTCCGCCTTTCGACCCACTGATGCAGGTAGTGGCTCGGAAGGCGTGGCTCCAGATTCTGTGGAACCTGTCCCCAGGAGACCATCCAAATGTATCACGGCCCCTACGGACAAACAGTTTCTTTCCAAGGGTGTCTCTGTGGATGCTATGGTGGTGGCGGCCACTAAGAAGGAACTGGCGGATCCTTCAGTACCTGTCCATCCTCCTAACAAGGATTCTAGGACCATGGACAGGTATGGAAAGCGGATGTTTTCTTCAGCGACCTTTGCTATGGCTGAACTACCTCTGTCACTTTACCAGGCTTCAAAGAGATATTCTCAAGGAACTGGGTGAAGTGGTCCAGGATCCTTTTGCTGCTGGGGCACAAGAAAAGATTGCCTCACAGCTAGCAATCCTGAATTCCTATCCAACTCCTCCATGCGGCTCATATCCTATGCGGCCGATGGAGCCACAGGCACAGGAGTTGCTCTTAGGCCAAGCCTGGATGCGGCTTTGTAATTTTGCGGACCCCTTTAAGGCGTCCTTCACCAATACCCCTTTGATGGTTCGGCTTTGTTCGGACCTCAGGTGAAGGATACCTTGACCAGGTGTGAGCAGGACGGTAAAACTCTTTCTGCCGTTGGAGTCCATTTTCCACTCCTTCTAGACCATACCTCAAAGGTCAGAAGGGGGAAGATGTGGTTCAAAGCCCAAGGAGCTACACGGACACACGTGGTCGGTTTACCCCAGAGGCAGAGGGGTAACAACAATAGACGCCTAGAGGCAAGGGGGGTCCTCAGAACCAGGGCAACAGGGAGTCTCTTCCTGAGAAGCCCTTTCAGCATCCCTGAGGTGTTGCCCGACTGTCCATCCTTGGAGGCAGTCGGGGGAAGGATTTCGCTGTACCCACTAGCCTGGCAGTCCCTATCACAAGATATGTGGGTACAGTCGATCATATCCGAGGGTTACAAAATCCCTTCGAAGGTATCGCCTCTACAATCCCTTCCAGACATCTCAACGGTCAAAGGGATTTGGCAGAACAGGAGGTTTCAAAGCTCCTGGAAAACCAGACCGTGCCGGCAGACCAGATAGGATCCGTCTACTCGAGATTCTTTTGGTCCCCAAAGGGGAGATTGGAGACCAATATTAGACCTGAGCAGTCTGAACAGATTTGTCAAGAAGGCAAGATTCGGATGGTCACGCTTCAGTCCATTCTGCCCTTTCTGGGCAAGGACAACTGGATGTGCTCTATAGACCTTCAGGGCAGCGTACTATCACATAAAGATTCACAGGCGCTCCAGAAGGTTTCTCCTTTTCGGCTAGGGACCAGTCATTACCAGTTCAGAGCCCTGCCCTTTGGCCTCACTTCAGCCCCCAGAGTGTTTACCAAATGCATGGCAGTGGTCACAGCTCATCTGAGACGTCAAGGATTCCAGGTGTTTCCTTATTTGGACGACTGGCTCCTCTCCGCCACCACCAGGTGTCAGCTTCTTCAGACCAGAGACTACACTCTGCAGCTTTGCAGGAGTTTGGGAATTTCAGTAAATTTCGAAAAATCTTCTCTGCTGCCTTGCCAATCTATCACCTTTATAGGCGCAGAATTAAACACCGTCAAAATGTTAGCCAGACTAAGAATTCTGGACATCCAAAAATTCGTTCGGATTCTATTGCAAAGCAACAAGGTCAAAGCCAGATTTATACTGAAGGTTCTGGGTCTTATGGCTGCGGCCATTGTTCTTCTACCACTGGCTCGCTTCCACATGCGTCTTCTGCAGTGGATGCTATTCACGCAGTGGTCGTACCACAGTCTTCCGATGAGGCACGAGATCTTTGTCACACAGTCGTGCAGAACTCATCTGAATTGGTGGATATCTTCCCCTCTTCTTCATCAGGGCCGACCCTTTGTTCCCTCCTCCAGTTGCCACAGTCACTACGGATGCCTCTCTGATCGGGTGGGGCATTATCAGGGCAGGATGGTCCACGGGACGTGGCAACCCATAGAATACCATCTGCACATAAATGTCCTGGAGATGAGAGCAGTGCTTTTAATGTTGCAAGCCCTCAACGACTTTCTTCCCACGCGGACTATTGCAGTACAAGCGGACAACATGTCCGTGGTCTGGTACATCAACAAGCAGGGCGGACCAGGTCCTATCCGTTGTGTCGAGAAGCTCTCAGGCATTGGCAATGGGCAGTCTCATCTCATCGGTTTCTGATAGCAGGTCCAACCTCTTGGCGGACAGGCTGAGCAGATCCATTCTGATGCCTCACGAGTGGTCTCTCAATCAATCTGTAGTGGATCAGATTTTTCTGAAGTGGGGCACTCTTTGTTGCGATCTTTTGCTACTCCTCAAAACAACAAGTGCCCGATTTTTTCACCTTTTCCCCTTCCAGGCCAACCCTGAGAGACTCTCTAACCCAGGATTGGCCCGGGGACTTCTGTGCTTTTCCTCCTTTTCCCTTGATTCCACAAGTCATTCAGAAAGCCACTGTTTTGAGAGCCAAGTTGATTCTCATTGCCCCTTATTGGCCTCGACAAATTTGGTTTCCGTCTCTGCATCGTCACCTTCTGGTGCAGCCCTGGCATCTGGACCCAATTCCGGATCTCTTGATCCACCAGTCGGGTCAGCTGCACCGGGCCATTCATTCTCTCAACCTCACTGCTTGGTTGCTCCACTTCCTTCCCTAGCCAGGCTACCGATGATTTCTGACTCAGTCAGAGAAATCTTAGTGTCTTCTTTAAAGTCGTCCACTAGGACTGTTTATGCTAGCAAGTGGCGACGTTTTTCTATTTGGGCAAATTCCAGGAATATTGATCCCTTTACTGCTCCTGTACAGTCTGTTTTAGATTTCCTGGCGGAGGTTTTTCATTCAGGATCCTCGTCATCTACAGTTAAAGTACAACTGGCTGCTATTTCCAAATATCATGTTGGCTTGCATGACAATAACATTATGTCTCATAGATTATGCAAGGCCTTTCTGAGAGGAGTTTTTCTCCTAAAGCCGCCTATAAAGCATCCTCCTCCGCAATGGGATCTAAACTTAATGTTGGCATCCTTGATACTACCTCCTTCGAACCGTCTGCTTCATGTTCTTTGAAGTTATTGACCTGGAAAACTATATTTTTACTGGCTGTTACTTCTGCAAGAAGGGTTTCCGAGATTCAAGCTCTCTGCATTCATTCCCCTTATTTGGTTTTTCATAAGGACAGGGTATCATTAAGAACGAACCCTTCCTTTCTCCCCAAAGTTGTGTCTCAAACCAATATTAACCAATCTATAGATCTACCAGTCTTTTTCCCAAACTATTCCGACAGAGCTGAACAGAAACTGCATTTTTTGGATGTCCATCGTCAGCTCAGGTACTATTTGCATAGAACAAAACAGTTCAGGAAATCGGATCAATTATTTGTCTCCTATGCAGAAAATAGGATAGGTCTTCCAGTTTCTAAAGTGACCTTATCCAGATGGTTGACTTCCACCATTTCCTATGTGTACTCTCTCAGAGGCAAGCAGCTTCCTTCTAAACCAAAAGCACACTCAACCAGGAGTCTATCCACTTCTGCAGCTTTTCAGGATAGACTACCCATTGATACCATTTGTGCAGCAGCTACTTGGGCCACGCCTCATACCTTTGTTTCTCATTACAAGTTGGACCTGGCCTCCAGAGATAGGGCCAGTTTTGGTTCCACAGTTCTCAAGAGTCTGTTCCATTGAGCCACCCGGGATAAAGGTGCTAGGGTCCCATCCAGCAAGAATGAAGGCGAGATTGATAACTTAACATTTAGAAGTTATGTACGTACCATAACGTTCCATGTTAGTTGCCTTCTCTCGCCTTCTTTCTTGCGTCCCTCCCTCCTTCCCCCTGGCCTGGACAGATCTTGAAGAGTTCCTTTCAGGTTATTTTCCTCCTGAGCCTTCATATGAGGTCTCCTATCATGAACTTGTGTTCCTAATTATGTTAGGTTAGTCCTTAGCAGGGTAGGTTAGCTACCAAACGAGATCTGAGGTAGTTCCGCCTTGCATCATGGGATATAGGGTTGCCTCGAGCTGGTAAAAGGAGTTCTCGAGCTAAAGCAAGTGGAGCCGAGGATCGGCTCCGAACCCATCCAGCAAGAAAGAAGGCGAGAGAAGACAACTAACATGGAACGTTATGGTAGGTACATAACTTCTAATTTTCTCTCATCCTTTGGTGAAGCAATTCTTGAGAGGGGCTAAAAATTTGCGGCCTCCCAGGACCCCTCCTGTCCCTGCCTGGGATCTTAATTATGTTTTAGAAAAACTTACTTTGCCTCCTTTTGAGCCTGCTGCATCTTCAGATATTAAGTTTTTATCCTGGAAGACTGTTCTTTTATTAGCATTGACCTCTGCCAGAAGGGTCTCAGAGTTGCAAGCTCTCATGGCTGTGGAACCATACCTTATTTTCCATCAGGACAGAGTATCCTTGAGGACCAATCCTACTTTCATGCCTAAGGTGATTTCGAAAGTGGCTTTAAATCAGACAATTCACCTTCCTACTTTCTTTCCAAATCCTCAAAATAAAGGGGAAAGGATTTTGCATTCATTAGATGTGCACAGACAGTTACGATTTTACCTGGACAAGACTAAAGAGTTCAGAAAGTCTAATCAATTGTTTGTTTCTTTTGCCTCCAGTTCTCTTGGAAAACCTATTTCTAAACAAACTATTTCCAAATGGATTGCTTATGGAATCAGATTTTGTTACACTCATCATGGGAAACAGTTTCCAGGTACCATTAGAAGTCATTCTACTAGAGCAACTGCCACTTCTACAGCTTTCCTCAGAGGAGTCCCTACCAAGGATATCTTGGAAGCTGCCACTTGGAGTTCTGTGCATACTTTTTCCAAGCACTACAATCTTCCACTGTTTTCTAAGTCCAGGGCAGGCTTTGCCTCTGCTGTCTTGCAGGGTATTCTTGCCTCCCCTTCTTCTATCTAAAGCCTCCTCCTTTTACACTGCTTTGGGATTCCACCCTACAGTTATGACTGCAACAGTGAAACACGAAGAACATAGTACAGTTGTGTACACCTACCATAAATGTAGATGTTCGAGTGTCTTCACTGTTGCAGTCTCCCTCCCTCCTATCCCTCTTTTTCTCCCTTTTCCTTTTTTGTGGTGTATTTGTGTTTCCTTGTTGGATTCATTTTTGTTTTGTTGAGGACTTCTGACATCTAGGGCAAGAAAGGCTGGAGAAGATGGCGTCGGCTGAGGGCTATGTACCAAAGCTGCACTGACGTCAGGGTACTAGCTTGCCGGACCCAGACTTTGGGATTCTGGCCGACCTCGGGCTGCCTGCCGGCAGGAGCACCCTACAGTTATAACTGCAACAGTGAAGACACTAGAACATCTACATTTATGGTAGGTGTACACAACTGTACTTTTAGGCTGATTTGAAGTTAATTGCTTGGTGAACTGTTTTGCTTACTGCTCTATTTCAAGGTGAGTCACTGAGCTTGCCAACCTTATATGAATTTCCACAAGAACAGTGGTGGTGTATGCACTATTCCTTCTTTCAAGTTCAGAGTTTAGAAGTCCAAAAGTAACTGTCATTCAGGCCATACACAACGCATAGCTGAATGAAATTAAGTTTCTCCAAGCACATGTACAAATCAGAAAAACACCAACATAGAAACAAAAACACATACACAACATCAGTGGCAACAGATACACGTGAAAGCACAAAGCTCTATCAACCACAATCTCTGGCAGTGTAGTCAAGCCACATTGCCAACCATTCCCTTTCCAACACCAGCATGTCCCAAATCCAATCTGGTCTTCATCAGCATTGCAGACCTTTGTACGATGCAAGCAGAAGACTGAAAGACAAAAATCGGGCATCTTCCCGAAAGCCTGAATGGCCACAGCCAGCACAGTGACCTTCCAACAAACCAACCATCCACACCGCCACAGTCACCATTCCATCACAGACACCATCATCAGCCTCCAGTCAAATCTGGATCTCTCAGGCCAACAAACAAATCTGGTCCCCTAAATCAAACCTGGCTGCCAAGTCTGGTCCCCGCTTTCCGTCCTCCACACTATGCACGCTTACAACTTCTGCACTGAAGCCCATAACTTCCATTTCAGTACAGTTCCATTCAACGACATCCATAAACTGAACATGACACGACACCATGGACATCATGGCACTCATCTAGGTCAAACAGACCACTCAGCGAACTACAACTTACAAAAAAATCAACATAAAACACAACAGTACTTTGCGAGGCAGAGAGGTCGCTCCCATAACAGGCGCCACCATCTTTACTCTTTAGTCCCATTCACTCATCATCCTCTTTCGGCTGTTCCCGTTAGGGGTCGCCACAGTAGATCACCTGTTTCCATTTCTTCCTGTCCTCTGCATCTTGCTCTGTAACACCAACCACCTGCATGTCCTCTCTCACCACATCCATAAACCTTATCTTAGACCTTCCTCTTTTCCTGTTTCCTGGCAGCTTCATCCTTAGCATCTTTTTCCCAATATACTCAGCATCCCTCCTCAGCACATGTCCAAACCAACGTAATCGTGCGCCTCTGGCTTTGTCTCCAAACCTTCCAACCTGGGCTGACCCTCTAATATACTTATTCCTAATCCTGTCCACCCTCGTCACACCCAGTGCAAATCTTAACCTCTTTAATTCTGCCACATCCAGCTCAAACTCCTGCCTTTTTGTCAGTGCCACCATCTCCAACCCATATAACATAGCTGGTCTCACTACCCTCTTGTAGACCTTTGCTTTCACTCTTAAAGGTACTCGTCTGTCACAAATCACTCCTGACACTCTTCTCCACTCCGCCTGTACTCTCTTCTTCACCTCTTTTCCATACTCACCGTTACTCTGAACTATTGACCCCAAGTATTTAAACTCGTCCACCTTCACCACCTCTACTCCTTGCATCCTCACCATTCCTCTATCCTCCCTCTCATTCACACACATATATTCTGTCTTATTCCTGCTGACCTTCATTCCTCTTCTCTCTGGAGCATATCTCCATCTCTCCAGGGTCTCCTTCACCTGTTACCTACTCTCACTACAGATCACAATGTCATCTGCAAACATCATAGTCCATGGGGACTCCTGTCTGATCTCGTCTGTCAGCCTGTCCATCACCATTGCAAATAAGAAAGGGCTAGGAGCTGATCCTTGATGTAACCCCCACCTCCACCCCCACCTTAAATGCATCAGTCACTCCCACCGCAGACCTCACCGCTGCCGCACTATACTATCCTCGTACATATCCTGTACCACTCTTACATACTTCTCTGACACTCCTGACTTCCTCATACAATACCACAACTCCTCTCTAGGCACCCTGTCATATGCTTTCTCTAAGTCTACATAAACACAATGCAACTCCTTCTGACATTCTGTGTACTTTTCCATCAACACTCTCAGAGCAAACATCGCATCTGTAGTGCTCTTTCCTGGCATGAAACCATACTGCTGATCACTAATCATCACGTCCCTTCTTAATCTTGCTTCGACTACTCTTTCCCACAACTTCATGCTGTGACTGATCAATTTAATCCCTCTGTAGTTACTACAGCTCTGCACATCACCCTTATTCTTAAAAATCGGTACCAAAACACTTTTTCTCCATTCCTCAGGCATCCTCTCACTTTCCAAGATTTCATTAAACAATCTGGTTAAAAACTCCACTGCCATTTCAGCTAAACACCTCCATGCTTCCACAGGTATGTCATCTGGGCCAACAGCCTTTCCATTCTTCATTCTCTTCATAGCTATCCTTACTTCCTCCTTGCTAATCCATTGTACTTCATGATTCACTATCCCTACATCATCCAACCTTCTCTCCCTCTCATTCTCTTCATTCATCAACCCCTCAAAGTACTCTTTCCATCTCTCTCTTTGCTTGTGAGTATGTTTCCCTCATTATCCTTTATCACCTTTACTTGCTGCACATCTTTCCTAGCTCGGTCCCTCTGTCTAGCCAATCGGTACAGGTCCTTTTCTCCCTCCTTAGTGTCCAACCTTTCATACAACTCTTCATATGTCTTATCCTTAGCCTTCGCCACCTCTCTCTTTGCCATGCACCTCATCTCCTTATACTCCTGTCTACTTTCTTCATCTCTCTGACAATCCCAACCCAGCCACTGGGGATGCACAAGCCAGTGCATTTCTTTGTGCCGGTCCCAAGCCCGGATAAATGGGGAGGGTTGCATCAGGAAGGGCATCCGGCGTAAAACTTTACCAAATCATTTCATGCAGACACCAATAAATACTAGTTCCATTCACTAGTAGTATAAAATAAAATTATAACCACGAAGTGGCTCTCACTTCTTTAACCATTCCCTCAATGCACAGATGCAAAAAATGTCCTTTATACTGTCTAATGTATCCCATTTAAGTGTGCAAGAAGTCTTACTACTTTTTGTCTCATGATTTTCAGTGTTGTTCAATTCTTTTTTCTAACTTTTTCCAGCTGTTACCCTTTCTCCCATTGTCCTTAATGAATCTAATTCCTGTTTCTTTATATTTTCCTCAAAAGAATTTGAGAATTACTAATAACACATCATTAAACTTCTGCAGGAAAAAGTCCGAATGTAAAAACTTCCATTAGAATGTTATTTTCTCTAGTTCTTTATTTCAGAAAACAAATTTGTGAAAATTCACACATACATATACATATACATATACATAATAGGATCTCTGGATAGTTACAGTACATTAGTTACTATTGGTTTGAAGCAATTACCAGATCTTGTTGGTTACCACTCTCTGCATGAATACAAGTTTCTACATTTATCAGTCTTAAAATCCTTTTGCAAAACGCATGTAAATTTTTCTACACACATTGTGGAATAAGCATGAAAACCTTGTGGTATCCTGATACAAAGTTACTACTTTTAATGGAATTTAGTATTCACTACAAAACATCTATTCCCTCGTGTCAGATTAGCAGTGATTTGATTAGCCAGGAATTGAACCCTGAATTTTCTGATTTATATAACTTGAATACTATACACATTTTTTACTGTAAACACACAAACTTAAATTTAAACATTTGAGCTGTGTAGGAGCTATAACTTTTTTTACCTGCTTCGATCTTAATGCTAGCTAGTGAACAACAGAACTTTTTGTGTTACAGCCTTCTATTGTTTCTCAGTTACTACTGATTTATTTTAACTGTGGCTAGAATTTGTAACAGTGATAACTTTCTAGCCTGTTTGCATCATGTGTCAGACCATGATTATTTTTACTCCACTTAGATGTCAGTCAAGTATTTTCTCTGGTTACTACATAGTTGACCTTTATGTGTCTCTGGAGACCTGCCCTGTTTTTAAGTCTCCTCCCTGTGAAAGCATATTTTAAAATGAGTGTATTTGAATACCATACTAAGGTTTGGACAAACGTGCCCCTCTTGTAATAGTGATTCATTAAATTTACTGCTAATTCAGTTTACCTGTGATGTTCACCTTATAACCAAAAGAAAAATGTAAATTTAGTCAAAACAACTTTTGCCAAAAGAGAATTTCATGCACTGAGGAGTTTATACTTCTATACGTTTTACCCTTGGCGATAGTGTTATTTTATACAGTCTGGTCTGTGACCATACTAAGTGACATAATTTAATATGTGGTGTTTCAAAGCTCACAAATCATCATCTGTGTAGCAAGAATCTTCCACTAAATGTCAATATAAAACATGTAGCCCACTTGTTTATTTTCATATCAATAAACGCAATCTGTAAAAATCACATTTTAGTCTTTTCAGTGACTGTTGTAGCACATATTAAAGTAAATAAGTACTTTTTAGTTGTAAGAAATATACATTTTACAATGTACATGAGAAGAAAAGTTGAACAGATGCAAGTTAGAGTTAATATAGTGCTGTGATCAGGGCTGCTGTGGTGGGGTGTAAAAGTGTACTGATTATCATCTTATTTCTGCATATAATATAGTTTGCCTTTTTTTTTTTTTTTTTTTTTTTTTTTTTTTTTTTTTTACAAAGGTGGATGTCTGGATTAATGTCCTTTGCTGAAGCTACCAGAACCCTTTTGTAAGCAAATAAGATAAAATGATGAAAGCCATGAAAAATCCTAATCATCTTGCATCTGCAAAGATATTTTTTTTCCATTAGTGAATGCTCTGTGACGGACAGGAAATTTACATCTGAAAGCAGTCAGTCAGGGGAATTCTGTACATTCTGTTTTGAGTGAAATTTAAAAAGATTCCTACAAGCATCTGCAAGTTGTCAGCTGTTTTTTCATTGCTAACTACTATTACATGGAGGCAAGCAGCCTGCAGGTGCAATCAGTTAATCTTCAGAGTTCTGATCATTCTTTGCTGATGGAAATGCAAAATTTAAAATTGCATTGACAAGCGGTAAAGTAAAAAAAATAGTTTGAAATTATGCCAAGTGAGTAAGACATGGTAGCCTCCCCAGTAGCCTTAATACTTTAATGGATTTAATGGAACAGTACCTAATATAGTTTTATTTAAATATAGCCAGTGCATCTTTTTTTCTTTAGGACTGACATCCTGGAAGGGAAAAGAGATAAGAAAAGAACACTTTATTTTCTTTTCTTTTACATTTGTTGACCGGGATAGTCCAACTTGAAACATGTCCATTTTCAGCAGAGGCCTGGGGAGAAAAGCTCCAAGGTAGAACATACAGTAAAAAATCATAAAATGATTACAAGTTGCACACAATTTACCGGCTCCAGTTGAGCAAGCAGGTAATACAATCATACATTTTTAAAACAGTGTTGACAAACTGACTAGGCAATGTAACATGATTACAAACTATAGAGGAGGATCTAGTCGGGTTTTGAACAAGGACATAGCCAGTGAGTTTTAAAGTATAGCTTGAGGCTTTTTTTCAACTGAGTAAGAGAGGGTTCAAGAGTAAGATCAGCAGGAAGAGAGTTCCAAGTTTTGCCAACAGAGTTGGCAAACAGAGAGTCCCCAGAGGAGTTGCTGATTTTGGATGTTTGAACCAGTAGTTTATTAGAAGAGCAAAGTGACCTCAGGTTGCTATAAGGGTTGATGATATTTTTAAGTGCAGGCGTATTGTCAGGGTGGTTGAGAACTTTATGGGCAGTTATAAGCTGATTATACTGAAGTAGGCTAGGTCATTCTAGCCACCCCAGAAGATTTAGGTTGTGACAGTGGTGGGTCCTATAGGCCGTGCCTGTTGCAAATCTAGCAATATGGTTATAACAGCTGAAGAGTTTGCCAAGAGCGGATTTGTTCAAGTTAGTGAGTAGAGGGGAGGCATAGAGAACAGTGGAGAGTAGATGGGAATGAGCAATAGCAGTCCTAGCAAATGGAGTTAAGGAAAGGTTTGATCTTATAGAGGGAGCCAAGTTTTTTGTTAATGGTTTTTATAGTTTGATTGACATGGATATCAAATTTGAGGGTGTTTTCTATTTGCGCATGTGGGGAGATAATGATACCATTATTAGATTTTATGGTAAAGAGTAGTGAGGAGGACTTACAAGTGGGGGATAAAAGAAGCAACTTTGTTTTGTTAGGGTTTAATATCAGCTGACGGTTAAAGACCCAGTTTTCAACTATATTGAAAGTATTCTGGGTTAATGTCATTAGATCTGTTGGGGAGGTGGTTGAACAAATCAAGGTGGAGTCATCCACATATTGGATACAGGTAGCATTTGGGATGACAGTGGTAAGGTCATTAATAAAGAGAGAGAAAAGGGGTCCTAATATGGAGCCCTGGGGAACACCTAGGGTGATGAGTAGACGGGTTGATAGTTTGTTTTGCCATAGGACTGCTTGTTGTCTACTACACAGGTAAGATTGGAACCATTGAAGCGCATGGCTATTTAGTGAGAATGCCTTAAGGGTGTGCATGAGTATTTGGTGGTAGACCATATCGAAGGCCTTGGAGAGATCTAAAAAGAGGGCTGAGGAAAGCTTGCTATTATTTTTGGTTATGGTTTATGGTGTTAGAGAAGGATAGGAGGGCTGAAGTGGTACTGTGGTGTGGCCTAAAACCGTGTTGAGAGTTAGCCAACAGCCTATTGTGGGTAAGATAATGCATAAGTTGTTTATGGACTCAATTCTCCATAATTTTAGCCAGTGGTGACAGAATAGCTACGGGTCTGAAGTTTGACAATTCAAAGGAGTTGCTTCCTTTATGGAGTGGTATTACATGACATATTTTCCAAATGGAGGGGATAAGGTACTGTTGATTATGATGGAGATGGGGTATGCTATGGCATCTGCTGCTTTTTTGCAGATACTGTGGTGGGAGGAGATCAGCTGCTAGAGTAGTTGGTTTTAATTTCTTAATTAGATATCTAATAAGTGATGTAGAAGCAGGCTGAAAGCTAAGAGTAGGGTATTGGCTGTGGCAGAATTTGGGTTGGAGCAGCTGGGTGCCAGTTGGCTGGCTAGGGATTGGATAGTCTCTGTGAAGAAACTATTGAAGGTATTTGCAATATCCTCTGGGGATTTATGGTTGGAAGCTGATGGGGTAGGAGTGGAGGACTGTCCTGGGTGAAGAAGTTTGTTTATTCCTGCCCAAAACGTTTGAGGTTTGTTGTGATGTTTTTGTTGAAGATGGTAGTAGAATTTTTTTTGTCTAGTGTAATAGATTTTTTGTGTGATTCCTTAGCTGTCGGTATCTGAGTTGATCTAGTGGGTCTTTTGTGGCACGTCATTTGTCCCATGCCTTATTTCTAGCTATGGTTTTAGATTTGATCTCTTTTGAGTGCCACGATGCAGTTTTTGTTTTGGTTCTAATAGAGCGAGAGAATCAAGAATAGTAAGGAATATGGAATTAAAGTATGCTGCTGCATCGTCCAGTGAAAGGTGCTTTAGGACTGATCAATCGAAACCTTTAAGTTCATTTTGAAAGTTGGTGGAGTTGATGTTCTTATTATTTCTGATGGTTTTAATGGTGGTTGGGTGGGGGTTGTCCACCTTGTGCTTGATAATGTACATAAGTGGTCACTTAGGTCACCTTGGAGGGTCCCTGACTTGTACATATAGAGGTGTCTGGTAAGTATCCAATCTAGGATACTGCCTTATTGGGTTTGCCTATCCTGGTGGGGGAGGATACGAGCTGCGTAAAACTGTGTAGGTTGACATGGGTTGTAGGAGAGTCAGAGGAACAGGTGTTCCAATCAGTGTTAAAATCTCCAAGCACCATAGTGCTTGGAGATTTTAACAAGCAGGAATCAGTATAAGTGGGAACACAGGCTGTAACATGCGCTTTAGCATTGTTATGGTTTTATATTAAGTTATGCCTGTGGGCGCAGCTGTTGACTTTGGGCAATTTTCCTTATCTGGAAGGCTAAATTTCATTTGTTAAAAATTGTACCTAATTTTTTTTTGGCCAGTGTATTGTAATAGGGGATGAGGGCATTCTAAAAATGTATTTAGGTTTTTTTTTTGCAAGTTTTCATTGAAACAAAAAAAAATTCTTGAAAAATGTGGCATTCATTCACATGGAATGTGACCTCCATTTACATGCAGAGGAGGAGAGAAAAGATAATCCTGCCAGTCATTAGTGTGTACATGTAAGGCAAAAGTTGAAAAACACTTATGTATATTAAGTGGAAACAGTAACTTTTTATCATAATGGCTACTCTGTCCATATTATCTTTGAATGTAAGTGGCCTTACAAGTATAGACAAAAAGGAAGGAGTACTTAATTATGTTAAGAAATGCAGAGTGCAATTAACAATGCTGCAGGACACACATTTGGAAAGAAATTAGTATATGATTTTGACAAGGAAAGGGTTTCATAATGGATCTTCTGCAGAATAACAGGGACAAATGAAAAGGGGTGTAATATTGATTGATGGGGGCCTCCAAAAGTGATGCAATAAGAAAAAAAAACAATAATGGAAGATTTGTGGCAGTAAGGAGTTATTGTCAAGAGGGGAGGAGGAAAATGCTGGCACTACCAAAAGCTGCTATTATAGAGTTTAACAAATTTTTGGGAGAAATTAGCTTTCAGCAGGGAAATATGTCTTGTATGAAACCAGATTTCCAACAGTGAATATGTATGAGGGGGACTTGGAAAAGATGATGTAACAAAAGAGGGTAGACTTATGAAGAAATTTATGAAAATATTTGGTACACAAGTTTGACAGTTTGCATATTATTCCCAAAGGTACATTAACTGAGCTAGACTACATAGACATTATATTTCACAGTAACATCTGCATTTAGTTGAAAGTTTCAATAACATCTAGTAGCCATTTCAGATCATGCACCAATTAACACTAAAATGAAAATTCAGGGTAATGAAGTAAAAATGAGACACTAGTGCTTTCCACCTATCTGTTGAAGAGGGGACTTTAAAGATCATGTTTAAAGGAGTGAAACAAGATGCAAGCAAACACTTTTTATACAAAAACAAAGGGAAATTTTGCATCCATGTATAAAAATCAAAACATTTTTTAAAGGTTGCTTCTGAACACGAAGACTAAATGTAGTGAGACATGTTTACGACCTTAATATTCATGGGAGGGCAGGAGGCACTTGCATCACTCTGCGTTTCGGCACTAACTATCTGTATTAGCATAGGGGAGTAATTGTAAATTAGTTATGTAATTGCTAAACTGTTAAATTATCAGTTTGGCAAAAACTAATGATTTGTTTGAAAAGTGCATTTCTTGCCTTTAAACATTATCTTTAAAGAATGTGTAGTGGAAATTATTCAAGAGTTGTTAGAGAAGGTAGTTTCTTCAGAATGAATAGCTAGTAAGTGGGATAAACTGAAAACGCAGTTTAAAGTAGAGAGGAAATAGAGATATGGTTAAGAAATAATAGGAATTATTTAGAGGTGCTGACAAAGGTTAATGTATTGTGGAATAAGGGCAGTCTCACAGAACAAGATAAACAACTGCAGAATGCTAAACAGAAAGTATTTGGATAATATGCATGAGTTTAGAAAGATTGCTGTTAAGCAACTATTTTTTGATAACTAGAGCGGAAACACTTTTAGAGCATGACTTGGGCAACAGAAAGTAGAAAGGTTGTTGCCAAAAGTAGGGAGCCTATGACAAGAAAAATAACCAGAGATCCTGTAGAAGTATAAGAGGTATTCAGGAGATTTTATGAACATCTGTATAACTCAGGAGAATGGAAACCAAGAAAAAGCACAAATGGAAATATATGACTTAATTATTCCAAGATTAGAGAAAAATGAGGCTCAAAAACTAATAGTTAAGATGAAATAAAAATGATATGTAATCAGTCTGCTGGGAAGTCTGCAGGAACATATGGTATTCCTGTAGAAGTTTGGAAATCAGAAAGGAAGAAAGTGCTAAAGATCTGGAAGACTTTGTTTAGCAGTATTTTAAAAGGAAGGGCAGCACCATCATCTTGGAAGAAAGCTGTGGTGGCTGCAATGCCCAGTAGAGTATAGACCTGTCAGACCCAGTGTCATATAGACTTATTTCAGTTTTAAAATATGATTATAAATTTTTGTATGTACTAGCTAAAATAATGGCAAAGGTGTGCCAAAATTGATAGATATGGCTCAGTATGGTTTTGTGGAGAGGAAGAAAACATTTGACAACATTAATAGAACAATGATGATCCAGAGAGAAGCAGAACATAAGAAAACACCGTTATTCTTGGTGGGTCTTGATGCAGTTAAAGTATTCAACAAAATAGGCTGGGATTTTATGAGTAGGTCAATAAAAGTATTTGGATTACCTAATACAAAAATAATGTTAATTAGTTGGATATATGAAAGCTCAAAGGCAAGAATTAAAGTTGGAGAGTTCCTCTCCAGTAAGTTGTGTTTAACAGAGGAACCAGGCAGAGATGCCCTCTATCCCATTTGTCATTTGCTTTATATTTAGAACCATTGGAAAAGAAAATAAAGGACTCAGGAATTCAAGTAAGCAATTGGTATGATCAAGAAAGGTTGACTTTTTTTGCAGATGATATTGTTTTGTACTGTGGTGGTGGTGCTGTGGTAGCATTGTCGCCTCACAATTAGACGTTGCTCCTTTGATTCTCGGAGCGTCTTCTGTGTGGCGACATGCGTGAATGGGCGTTCCTTTGTTGAAGGTTGTGCGTTAGGTCCGGCAAGCCAGCACGTAAAACTCTACTGCCAGTCATTAGCGGACCGGAGTTCCGCTGTGGCGACCCCTAACCGGGAAAAGCCGAAAGAGACAGACAAACTTAATAAATAAATAAATCCAGAAAAGGACATCTCAGGGTTGTGGAACATTTTGAGACAATTTCAGATCTTTTAAGGATATAAAATTAATGAAGATAAAATAAAGGCTATAGCCATAAATTATGTACCCACTCATGACTTGGTTCAGGAGTACCCATATTTATGGGGACATAACTGAAATATTTATGAATATGGTTGAAAACGCTTCTGCTATGGCAGCTAAAGATATGTGGGAAGAGACTAAAAAAATAATATAGATGCTGAGAAATTGGAAGCTCTTGGATATTTAAATGTATAGTAATAAACAAGCAATGAAAAAGTTTTTAGTCCCTTTAGATGATGTTCGTGTTTCATTGTTGCAGTCATCACATTTGGGTTCTCTGCCTGCAGGTAGCCCTCAACCGGTCTGAATACCAGAGTCTTGGATTTCTGCATCGGATACTCTCTCTTCTTCCATGACGTCGGGTCGTCAGGGGTATAAAACATGCAACCGACGCCATTACATCGGTCTTTCTTGCCGTGCGGTGCCCGAAGCAGAAGCAGTTTGCAAGTGTCGGTCGACTCCTGAAATTTTCACTTTCGAGTTTCAGAACCGAAGTCTTCAGAAAAGATAAGTACCCTGTTGGGGATCTTTTTTTCTTGCTCCAACCAATGTCAGTAAAAGTTAACAATTGTCTTACCTGTGGAAAGCAAATACCTCATATTTTCATTCGTACTGCATCCCTTGCTTAGGCCCAGACCACGACGTCCCTTGCTGTCTGTTTTGTGCCTTGTTCAATCCCCGAACTATTCGTCATCGGGCTGTCTTTGCAGCAAATTATTTTGGTACTCAGTATCAGTATTCCAAAATGGCTTTGTTAAGCCATCCAACTACCGATCTTCTGAAAAAACGTAAAGATAAAGACATAGACAGACTGCATAGGTCCAAAACTGCTGACGACACTTCTGTTAAGCTAGTCGCCAGTCCGCCAGTACTCAGTGAGGCTCTTTCGCAGCCCCTGATACCCGCTACCTCAGATTCACAGGCCTCTACTGAGACCTGTTCGGAGTCCGGTATGCCACGAGATGCTTCTTCGACTATGGAACCTGTGGATGTCTCTACCTTTGATGGGTCTGGAGCCGCTGTGCAGGCACCGGCTTCTGAGGATGTATTCAGGCCTACAGACTTGCATTTTAAACCAACGCCATCTTCTTTATCCAGGCCTAAAACTCGACCCAAACTGCATGCTCAGGCCCATATGCCTAAAAAACAAATGCTTAGAATGGCTGAAGACCTTATTACCTTAATTAGGGAAAGCCAGCTTTCCCCCCCTCTAAGAGACCTAGAACTGATTTTCCTTCTGATTCTTCTGATTAGGAATCTGATATTTCTGTTTCTTCTGATTACCAGGATTTGCCCTCATCTACTTATGAGGATTCTGATGCAGAGGATTCCATTCCCTCTGCTTCCCCACCAGAAGATTTTTCTTTTGGTGAAACCTTGCACACTCTTAGGGAGCATTTCCGCTGGGAAAGCCAGAATTACTCTGACTCCAAAAAGAGGCTTAGGGAATTCTTACTCCTCCCTCAACACAGGCCTTTACCTATCCCTCCTGTTCTGGACATTGTAGATGATGCTTTCTTGGACTCTAGCATTTCCCCAGACACTTTACCTCCAGCTCCCAGAAAACCTGACAGGTATTTCAGAGTACCTGACTCTCACAAGTTCCTCTTCAAGAATCCTACTGTGGACCCAGGGACCATTTCCCAAGGACCAAAGGGCATTAAGGCTACTGCTGCCAAAAAACCTACCCCTTCTGATAGAGATTCTAGAGCCTTGGACAGATGGGGTAAGAAGGTATATACTTCTGCTACTTTGGCCATTAGGGCTTTAAATTGCCAGTTTCATATGTTAAAGTACCAGCAGCATATTATTGGACTGCTTAAACAGAAAATAATGTTGATTTCTGACTGTGCTGAACACAAAGAATTACAGGATTTAATGCATTCTGCGGAAGGTGGTGGTGCTGCGGTAGCGTTGTCGCCTCACAGCAAGACGTTGTCCTGTTCGATTCTCAGCTAGAGCATCTTCTGTGGAGACGTGCGTACCTTCGTTGAAGGTTGTGCATTAGGGCCGGCAACTCAGCACGTAAAAATCAACTGCCAGTCATTAGCGGACCGGAGTTCCGCTGTGGCGACCCCTAACAGGGAAAAGCCGAAAGACAATGCATTCTGCAGAACAAGTTGGTAAACACTTTGCAATGTGGTTTTGACACTTTAGAAGCATCTTGCAGGGCTGCTGTCACTGGGTCTGTACTTTAGAAGGCATGCTTGGCTTAAGGAGCAAAACATGCCAGATAATGTTAAAGCTAAATTACTGGATGCTCCCTTAAACCAAGACCGCCTGTTTGGCAACAAAGTAGAAGTCGTCTTCAAAAGGATGGAGGAAAAAGCTAAATCTATGCTAACTGTTAAAGATTTCCTACAAGTACAGCCTCCCAGATTTAGTAGGGATTGGGCTTCAAAGAATTGATCCTTTCCAGTCTCTTCCAGGCCTTCTCAGTCCAAACCCAGGAGCAGCAGACCACCCAGGTTACAGTCTCAGGCTGTGCACAGGCCTAAGCAGTGGGGGCTTCCACTGCCAAAGCAGGGTTTAGTAAGCCACCCCCTATGGAAAAAATGGCACAATGACCTACCCTTAGCCCTTGCAAGCCCTGCTCAACTGCCTGCTCCCTTAGGAGGAAATCTCGCCCTGCATGTAAAAAAACGGGAACTCATTACCTAGGACAAATGGTTTTTAAATATAGTTTCCCAAGGATACAGATTCCACTTCTACACCCTACCAACCCCAAACGGTTGGCCAGACCTACCCCCAAATCAGTGGGCGGAGGCCCAACAGCAGGTTCTCTCTCTCCTAAGCATCAGGGCTATTCAACCTGTCCAAGCAGAGCAAAGGGGACAAGGGTTTTATTCAAGACTTTTCCTGGTACCCAGAAAAGACAGCTCCTGGCGTCTTATCCTGGACCTCTCTATTATAAACACCTTTCCAGGTAATCCCAAAAATTCAAAATGCTAACACTTCAACAGCTGCTTCCTGTGCTAGGCAAAGATGCCTGGTTGGCAAACTTAGACTTAAAGGAAGCTTACCTGCACATTTCCCATAAGGGAATCTTGCAGGAAATACCTATGCTTCAGGGTAGGCTCCATGCACTATCAGTTCTCTGCACTTCCCTTTGGCTTATCTACTGCGCTCAGGGTATTCACAAAGTGTCTAGCTCCAGCCATTGCATTTTGCAGGCAGAGAAATATTCAAATATACCCATACTTGGACGATTGTCTGATTCAGGCAGACTTGCTATTAAAACATCTGGCATTCGTAAAGAAACTTCTAACCTCACTGGAGTACACCATAAACAAAAAGAAATCTCACCTAGTACCCTGCCAACAGATTGTATTCCTGGGAGCAAGCTTGAACACAACTTCCAAGATGGCTTTCCTCACTCCAGAGAAACAAGTCTATTTGACAACCTACTTCAAACTTTTGGCCACAAAGCCCCAGCTATCTACAAGGAAAATTCTGCAAGCCCTGAGGTTCATGGCCTCTTGCATTCTGCTAATTCCATATGCAAGACTGCATATGAGGAAACTACAATGGTATCTAAAAAGCCTATGGAGTCAACATTCTCAGTTCCTGGAATCAATTATTCCTTTCATTCTTTGTATAAAGACAAGAGTTCCTTTGGTGGGCAGAGGCCTGCTACCATAACAAGGGCTCCCTTTCACTCTACTCCTTCCCACCCAAACCCTAACAACAGACGCATCAGACTATACATGGGGGGTTCACTTGGCAGGGCAGTGCATTCAGGGCAAATGGAACCTGAGACAGATGCACCTGTATATCAACCAAAAGGAAATGTTAGCTGTACAGAATTCCCTGACAGCCTTCAAAGACTGCATCCTTCAGGACAATTATTGGTAAAGACAGACAACACCACAGTTATGTGGTACATAAGCAGGGGGGAACCCACTCGTACCCTCTCTGCAGACTAGCCATGGCTCTGTGGAACACGGCCTTGAGTTACCAACTGCACCTACAAGCTCAATTCCTGCCAGGCAAGCTAAATTCACTGGCAGACGACCTAAGCAGAAATCTAATGGACCCACACGAATGGAAACTGGAACCAAAACTATTCAACCTCTTGAACAAATGGGTGACTCCAGAGGTAGACCTGTTTGCCTCCCCTCAGAACTACCAACTGGACAAATTTTGCACAAGGACGTCCCACAGTCAGGCTTGGAAAGTGAATGCCTTGTCCTTCACCTGGGAAAGCGTCTCGGTTTATGCCTTTCCCCCTCTTCCTCTCCTCTCGAAGGTTCTGCTAAAAATCAAACGAGACAAGCCAAGGACAATACTGATTGCACCAGATTGGCCATGCCAGCACTGGTACCCCCTCTTGCGCAGTATGACACTGCTGGAACCATGGCACTTGCGTCAGACCCCTTCCCTGCTGTCCCAGCAGGTGGACCAGATTCTGCACCCTCAACTTCAAACCCTGAACCTTGCAGCCTGGCTAATTCCTTGAGCTGTCCAATAGCATCCCTCAGTAAGCAGGTGCTAGATGTCATTCTGGAGGCAAGGAGGCCTAGTACTAGAAAATCCTATGCTGAAAAGTGGAAAAGATACTGTTCCTGGAGCCACACTCGGGGGATGGGCACAACGGTGCCCAGCTTACCTCGTATTCTTCAGTACTTAACAGAAATGCTCCACAAGGGCCTATCCTTCTCATCAATTAAAATTCATGCCTGTGCCATTTCAGCACATTATAATACTGAGCCCACCCCTCTTTTCTCTCCCCCTGCTACAGCAGTTCCTTAGAGGGTCCAAAAACTTAAGACCCCCCCCAGGACGGCCCCTACTCCAGCCTGGGACCTTAGAGTTAACTTTGTATTGGAAAAGCTCACTCTCCCTCCCTTTGAGCCAGCTGCAACTGCAGAGTTGAAATTCCTTTCTTGGAAAACAGCCTTCCTTCTAGCCATTACTTCAGCAAGAAGAGTGTCTGAATTACAGGTCTTCATGGCAGTGGAACCCTTCATTATCTTCCATGCAGACAGGGTTTCCCTCAGGACCAATCCTTCCTTTATGTCCAAGGTGGTGTCTAGTGTGGCCCTAAATCAGTCCATTCATTTGCCTACCTTTTTCCCTAATCCAAAAAACAAAAGGAGAACGAATACTGCACTCTTTGGACGTGCACAGACAACTTAGCCACCTGACTTCTCTTGGCTCTACCTTTCCTTCTTGTTTAGTGTATTTAAGTTTTCTGGTGTATTTGCTTTTTGATGAAGGTGTACCATAACATATAATTGGTTCCCATTCTGGGGGCACCTGACATCTGGGACAAGAAAAACTGATGTAATGGTGTCTGCTGCATGTTTTATACCCCTGACGACCTGCTGTCATGGAGGAAGAATCAGCATCCTGCACAGGAATCCAAGACTCTGGTATTCAGACCGGCTGAGGGCTACCTGCAGGCAGATAACCCAAATATGATGACTGCAACAGTGAATACACTCGAGCGTCTATATTTATGGTACGTGTACACAACTGTACTTTTTTTTTATACAGGTGCGGCATATTTTTATAAACCAGAAAAGAAGTTGTGGACAAAAGTTCCTTCAACTCTTTATTTAATCTGGGAGGAAAAGAGAGCAAGAGCTAAGTGGGCTAGGGTGATCCTTTCAATAGAACAAGGTAATTTAGGATTACCTGATATGAAGGGATATTTTAGTGCTCTGCAGTTAAAGCTCATACATATAACACAAGCAGAAGGTTCTAATTTAAAATGGAAAAGGATGATGATGAAGAGGGGAGAAGTTTGAGAAATAGAGTGCGGAATTTTGGATGCAGATCTTTAAAGAGAATAATAACCACACATAATATATATCTGAAGTTCTTGTTTTCATTTGGTCTTCAACCTATGGGTTCGGATCCAGTGTCAGATCCAACTTGGCCAAATTCTACAGCTCTAGGATCTGAAAAATCTGAGCTGCTCCCCTATCCAAAATGCCCTGCTCCCCCTTCATCCCTCAGATCTCGTTTGCCACATTTTCAAACAGCATGGGATTGTGATTATCTGAGCTCCTTTTGTTTTGTTTGTTTTGTGAGTAGATTTAAAATTTTTTCTTTAAAATATCTTTCTGTCTCTGTTAGTTATTTCCCCTGTCCTATAATTGTAACTGCATGAGTCCATTTTCCCATTATGGTTCTTTCTATCTCTTTTTTTATTTCCCTTTTCCCCTTTCCATATTTAAAAGAAAACAAAAAAAAACTAGAAAATAACTAAAGCTTTTCTTCTAGTTATTAGCTCTGTATTTAAAGCCCTCTGTATTTAAAACCTGTTGTTTGTTTCCCTTGCTGCCTGTACTGTGTCTGATAAGCCAGCAGGGTTTAAAAAGTACACTACATGTAGGTATAAAATTCCTCTGATGCCCACACAGAATGCATTGTTTGCTTGGGGGCTTCTCTCTTGGACTCCTCTGGTTCGCGTCTATATTATGTAATCGAACTTTTAAAAGTTTGGATGTTATATGGTCGACGCCAAATGATTGAACTTTTAAAAGTTTGAAAATATAATAAAAAAAAAAAACAAAGAAGAAAACTACCTGAACGGTTTAAGCAGGGGGACAAGCCCCCCCCCCCCCTACACCCACCGCTCTTTAAATATACCAACTCTGAAATCACACTACAGTGCAGAAAAGGGAAATCTTCCCATTCCACACTGTATGGAGATCTGTGTTGAAACGTTCAAACTTTTAAAAGTTCGATCATATGGTGTCGACCATATGACATTCGAACTTTTAAGAGTTCGACAGTGTGATATAGACCCTGTGGTTCTATATGTGCTGGTTTCAAGCAACATGCACTGATTGACCAAAACAAACTGATACTGAAGGGTCTCTGCCTTCTTCCTGCTCTTCTGGTTCTCCGTCCACTTAAGGGGCTCAAACCACTGCCAAGAGGCACAAAAAAAAAAAAAAGAAACGGTCCCTGGAAAGAAGTTCTTCCTTGCTTGGGGAGGCTTCTTTCAAGGCCACCAAAACTTTGGATCGTAAGTTCTTGCATCCGAGTGTTGGTGAGGAATCGGTCCGTATCAGATGCCCAAGGTTTTTACTGAGCCGGTTTCCTGCAAGCCTAAGTCACCACTACTTCATTCCCCTAGAACAGCCTCCAGGAGCCTATGTGAAGCTGAGGTCGACAGAATGTTGATGAAATTCCTCAAGGCACAAATTCAAATGAGGGGTTTGCCTGCTTCGTCCCCTGTTGGATCTAGTAGCCTCCAGCGTGCTTTTGTCCCTATCTCCCCTTCTCTGATCTGCCCCCCCTCCCAGCTTCGGAGTTGTCGGATGCTTGGATCCTGAGAGCTGACAAGTCTGAGCCAACGGGTACCTCAACCTCAACTCTGGCAGTCGCCCCGAGTAATTTGGCCCTGACAGTTTTGTATTGGGGTGACTCTTGGAGCTGTAGTGTGGGCGTTGGGTCCGTGAGTTTGTTGTCAGCTGCAAAGTTTTCAGAGCTGTCTCTTCCCCTCAGAGCCTCGGCGCTTGATAGTTTGGCTCCATATCCCACCTTCGGATCTGGCTGTGTTGGGAACTTGCAGGGTTTCTCCACTGACAGCTTCAGCTCTGGGGGAGGGGATCCCTCAGATTCCCATTCGCCCTCGGCATTTCAATTTGTTCTCTCTGCCCCAAGGAGAGACTCTGCTTCCCCCCCTTGGAGCCTAATCCCGCCTCAGGACAGTTTGTGCAAGAAGCATCCCTTCTTTCTCCTCCCAGACAGCCTGCCCAAAAGATTTCAGACTTCTTCCCAGTTGGAACACCTTGAGTCTTCTGATACCTTCCCGAAGCATCCCACCACGGAGATACTTCGTAAGCATACATGCAAAAGGAGACGTGGATTCCTCTCTGGAATCCCTCACCAAGGACACTGATTTGGAGGAAGGGGAAGGGTCTTCAAGATCCCCATCTGAGGATGCCTTATTTGGAGACCTCATGGAAATCCTGTCCCAGAAAGGTGATCGATCCTCCCAAAGCCCTAACCCAGATGAAGCAATGTTTCTGGAAGCCTTTGGGGCGTACCCATCTACATCTTGACTGTCCTCCCCTGCAGACCTTCTTATTTCTCATTTCCTTCATGGGATGTAAGGAGATTTTCACAGTGGAACCCATCCCAAAACACCTGGACAAAATTCTTAGCATAGTTTTGAAAAGGCTACATTGGACTAAGGGTGTCCCTGTTGATGCCATGGTGGTTGCAGGAGCAACCAAGGATCTGGCTCAGGAAAGCTCCTTTGTTCACCCTCCAAACAGGGAGTCTTGGGCGGTGGACAGATTTGAGAAATGGGTGTACGCTTCAGCTACCTTTACTTTATGGGTACCGAACTATTTGGCACGTGACCAGACTTCAGAGAGACCTGGTTAAGGAGCTTTCAAGTTCTGCCCCAGGATCCATGTTTGCAGAGGAACAGAAAATGTTTTCCTCCAGAATAGCCACCCACCTTTCTATAATGAATACTTCCACGAGGCAGATCTTGCATGTGGCAGAGGGTACCTCATGGGCGGCCAGTTCAGGAATTGCCATAAGGAACCACGCCTAGATGTGGCTTTGTGATTTCATGGAACGCTTTTAGGTATCTTTTATTACTCCCTTTGCTGAATCATCTTTGTTTGGTCCCATTGTTAGAGACATGCTCTACCAGAGTGAGAAGGATTGGGAAGACCTTATCTGCTAGCAGAATCCATTTTGCCACCCCTTAGCTGTCCTTTTCCAGGAACCAACATGGCAGCAAGAAGTTGTAGTTACAAAGATCTCAAGGTCCTTTCCAGGAGTCACCAGGAGAATATTCTTCCAGAGGCAGAGGTGGAAAAGGTGTTAGTGGCAGATGGGGTCCCATGAATTAGGGGTCTTGAGATACTTTCTCGGACAGGCCCTATAAGCAATCTTAAAGGATTGTCTGACTGCTCGACTCTGGAGGCAGTTGGGGGACATCTTTCTCTACACGCAATAGCCTGGGAAGCCATTGCAAATGACCAATGAGAGTTGAACATAATATCCAGAGGCTGTGTCATTCCCTTTTTTCCAAAATCCCTCTCCAACCAAGTCCCTCCTGAATGTTCCACCCAGTCCAAGGGAGGCTGCTGCATTAGAAATGTCAAATCTACTCATAAATATAGTCATACAGACTGTCCCTCAAGACCATTTCAGATCAGACATCTATTCTAAATTCTTTAGTGCTCAAGAAAATAGGGGACCTCAGACATATTCTGGATCTGACAAACCTGAACAAATCCATTGCCAGTTCAAAGTTCTGAATGGTCATAATTCAGTCCATTCTGCCCTTCCATCAGAAGGACCACTGGATGTGCTTGGTAGACTATCAGGATGTGTACTATCACATCAAAATGAATAGGCACTCCAGAAGGTTTCTCCACTTCCAGTTGGGAACCAATCGCTACCAGTTCAAAGTACTTCCCTTTGGTCTCACCACAGCCCCCTCGGGTGTTCACCAAATGTATGGCAGTAGTGGCAGGTCAGCTGAGACTGCAAAGATTCAGTGTATTTCCCTGTCTGGACAATTGACTCCTCACTGCTCCCACTAGGCATCGACTCCTGTAAGCCAGATTTTACCTACTCCAGTTAGTCTCAACCTTGGGCATCTCCATCAACCTGAAGAAGTCACATCTACATTTGGTACAGGTGATAGACTTCATGGGAGCTTGTCTAGACACGATACATTGTTTAGCTCTTCTTCCCCCGGACATGATCTCTACCATCAGTCTCCATTTCAGATTCTATACATTCCTACGCCTCCAGCATGTCTTGTTCTAAGAGTATTTGGCACCATGGTTGCCACCATAACTTTTGTTCCTATAACTCATCTCCACATGAGAGTTCTTCAATGGACTCTTGCAGTTCATTGGTCCCTCCTTTCTTATCCTCTAAACCATCCGGTCAGACTGTCTCGAGTATGCAAGGAATCTCTTCTCTGATGGCTTCAATCGCAGGTTCTAGAGGAAGGTCGTCCCTATATATAGGCCAAGGTGACCACGGACGTGTCCCAGCTTGGGTGGGGTGGTCATTTTTTGGGTGAGACAGTCCAAGGCACCTGGTCCCCTTTAGAGACCAATTTGCATATAAACGTCTTGAAGATGAGAGCGTTGCTTCTAGCGTTACATGCCCTTCATACCTGTAAATGATTCATTGACCATTTTTGGGATGCATGGCTAGGCTTAAAAAGACCCTTGTGGTAGTTAGTCTAGTAAACACCTATGAACTTATACATCTCTTCCTTCAGGAACCACTGCAACTCCATGTCCATTGTTTGGTACATCAACAAGCAGGGAGGAACCAAGTCTTATCCCTTATGTCGAGAGGCCATGAGGTTGTGGCAATGGGTGATCTCCTTCAACCACTTTCTAGTGGCAACGCACATTCCGGGGAAGTCGAGCATTCTTGTGGACAGGCTCAGCAGGAACATTTTGATGCCTTGAGTGGTCTCTGAATCCCTCAGTGGCAAACATGATTTTCCAGAAATAGGGTCAGCCCTGCTGCGATCTCTTAGCATCTCCTTCCAGTACCAAATGCAGTGGTTTTTTTTTCTCCTGATCCCTCCTCAGGTGCAGTCACCAAGAGATGTTCTAGTCCATGCTAGGTCCCCCCTGTCTGCTTTATGCTTATCCCCTCTCCTTCTCATTCCCAAGTTTCTTCAGAAAGCTCAGCGGTTGAAGAGCAAAGTTATCCTCATTGCTCCCTTTTGGCCTTGACAAGTGTGGTCTCACCTAGTGTGTCCACCATGGACTCTAGAGCCCACTCCGGACCTTCTCTCGGGATGTCCTCACCCAGAATGAACTAACCTAAAGTTGACTGCTTGGTTGCTCCATTTTCATTGATGGCTAGAAATCCTGGGCTTTCTTCCCCAGTTAGGGAGATTTAGTAGCACATAAACCTTCCACCAGGAAAGTATGAAACAGCAAGTGGAACAGATTTTCTGTTTGGGCCCACCGAAACCACCTGGATCCTTTTACAGCTCCCATTTCTGCTGTGTTCGATTTTTTTAACATCCATTTCTCATAAGAGAGCTAGCTTTTCCACTGTCAAGGTGCAACTAGCAGCTATCTTGAACTTTCATGTTGGGAGAAAATTCATTACCTTTGGCCTCTTCCAAGTTTAAGACTTTCCTCAAAAGCACATTTTTTCGTCCTATTATTAAGGATCCCACGCCTCCTTGGGACCTTACCATGATCTTACAAGCACTGGTTGCACCTCCTTTCAAACCAGCAGCAAAGGTTGATTTTAAATTTTTGTCTTAGAAGAATACTTTCTTCGTAGCCATCACATCAGCTAAAAGAGAGTCTGAACTTTCAAGCATTATCTGTCAAGCCACCCTATTTGGTCTTTCACAGAGATAGTTACGTTGCGCACCAGTCCTTCCTTCCTGCCCAAGGTTGCTTCTGAGGCTAATGTTAATCAGGTAGTCACTCTTCCAGTGTTCTTCCCTAATTTCCAAAACGGAGGAGAATACAAACTCCATATGCTGGATGTGCATAGACAATTATTTTTTTATTGGGATAGGACTAAACACTTCAGAAAGTCTGACCAGCTTTTTGTTTCATACTCCCAAGACTAAATTTGGGAAAGCAATTTCCAAAGTTTCTCTGGCAAATTGGATTGCAAGCTGCATTTCTTTGGTTTACTCTAATAAAGGAATGCCCTTACCACTACCCATCAGAGCTCATTCACTAGGTCAATATCCACCTCCGCTGCCGTCTGGTCTAGAGTAACCATTGATGATATTTGTTCTGCAGCTACTTGGTCAAGCTCTCATACCTTTATATCTCACTACAAATTGGACATTATTTTCAGGAATAGGGCCTCCTTTGGTTCTGCTGTGCTGCAGAATATCCTTCCATAAGGACCTCGCAAGATTTATGTAGCTGGAGACTCTGTTCCACAGGTTGAAGACCAAATGAAAACAACAACGTCAGATGAAGTTATGTACTTAACATAATGTTCCACCTGAGTTGTTGCTTTTTCATTTGGTCTTCAACCTTCCCTCCCCCCATCCCCCTTCCACATTTTCTTTTTGGAGACCTGGCATATGTTGCTATATTGGTCGCTCATATGTCTGTGTTGATCAAGTATCCTTGTTGTTTTCTCTTCAGAGACATATGCTTTCTCAGTTTTATATATATAATATGTGAAAGTAAGCTCGATATGAGGGATGAAGGGGAAGCAGGGCATTATGGATAGGGGGAGAAGCTCAGATTTTTTCGGATCTTAGAGCTGTAGTATTCAGCAGAGTTAGATCAAAGATCAGATCCGAACCTGCAGGTTGAAGACAAAATGCAAAAGCATCAACTCAGATGGAATGTTTTGGTAAGTACATTATTTCTTTATTCATAAAGTATCAGAAAGTATTCTTTTTTTCATTCCAGGAGACTTTTGTTAGTATGGATGCAAGTAGGTGTACCGAAGATAGGCAGGAGGGGGCTGGAACTATGGGCGAAGGAACTAAGGGACTGGGAGCAAGTATTTATTTATTTATTTTATTTATTTATTTAACATTTGTTAACCAGGATAGCCCAGTGGACACGTTCATTTTCAGTGGAGACCCGGGAAGAAAAGCTCCACACACAATTAACAACTAATAAAAACACAAAAATACAAAGTTTGAACAGAAAAAAAATACAAACATAAATAGAGAGTCTTACTTGATGGTCTGCACATATATGGGAGTCACAGTTAGTAAGACATAGAAGTAATACAAGAGTAGAGTCACTAGTCAAAATGAAATAAACATCAATGTTTTTGCTGAAGAGACATGCAAACATCAACTTCATAAGCTTGTAAGATTCAAACACATGACATCAGTCTATTTTTATTGTATTAAGTGTAATGATACAATCACAGAATATAGTCCTAACCATGCATCTTGGGAGTATAAATAGAAAGGTAGAGGCGGGTCCAGCATTGGGGAGGGACTAGCCTGATGTAATGCAAGAGCATAGCCAGTTATTAATGACATGCAACTTTAATGCTTTTTTTAAAGTGTGTGAATGAAGTGATTGTAGTTATGTTACAGGGCAGTGTGTTCCAGATTTTGGATATATAATTAGAAAAGAGGGCATCACCTGCTGAATTATTTGGTTCCCTATTACGAGATTGCAGATGCAGTTTGTTGAATGCGTCTTGATCGAACCGAAAAGAGCAAAAAGGCAAAATAGCGAAGCAGCTTTTCAGCAAATTCTTTCCCTGGGAAGGAATTCACTTGTCCGCTTTCGTTACTTTGCCGTTTTCGGCACTGTATTGGGATCTCAGAGTTTGTATATTTAAGTAAGGGCAGTGTGGGGTGCACAACTTACCACGCTGAGGGGTGTGGGGGGCAAAGCCCCCCACATTATGTAATGTTTTAAAGTTTTTTTTATTTTTTATTTTGGAACAGCGATTTTAAATCGCTGTGCTGGCTTTCACTTACAAGGGGTCGATTTAATTATCTTCGCTTTTGTAAGCATGTGATAATATAATATAGACCTGAATTATTTGACTTGGTTACCGTGAGAATAAATTTGTTACTGGAGTGAAGAGTTCTGTTGTGTTGGTGTGGAGGTGAAGCAGGTTTTGTAATGCAGGGTTTTTTGTCTGGTTGATATAGGACTTTATGGTCCAGAGAGAGAGAGTTGGCTGTAATGTAGGAATTTAGGAAGTTCCAACCAGTTGAGCTGCTTCAAGGATGAGCAGTATGAGCAGTGATGAGATCTAAATGGAGAGTTAGAGGCAAATCTAGCAATTTTATTGTAACCGGCGTCGAGCTTAGCTAGGTCTGCTTTTCTAAGGTTGGTGAGAATAGGTGAGGCATAGAGGAGGGTAGAAATAAAGTGAGTTTGGGCTATAGTAGCTTTTGTTTGGGTAAGGAATTGTCTATTTCTATAGAGGGTACCTAGTTTTTTGTGGACTTTCTTGATGGTCTGGGAAATGTGAACATCATATCTTAGATTATCAATCTCAATGCCCAGGAGTTTGGTGTGATCAGTGGGAGAGAGAGTAGTTTTGTTACTGGACATATTACAGGTGGAGTTTGATGAGGTAGACCTAGTGGGGTTGAAGAGTAGTAGTTTGATTTTTGCAGGATTTAGTATGAATTTTATATTGGATAGCCATGTTTCAATAGAAAGGAAAGATTCCTGAGATGTAATGTGATCCTATCTCGCCTACATTCTCTACAGATGAGGGTTCGGAGCCGATCCTCGGCTCCGACTCTGCCGCTATACAATAGAACGCAGTATCTTATTGGCTGAGTTACCTCGCATCCCAGGATGCACCACTACTGCTTCCCCAGATCTCGTTTGCCGCTTCTGAAGCATAGACGTGGTCTCGGACTTGGCTGAGCTAAGTGCCTCTTAGTCAGATTTTTTTCTGTCTAGTTTTGTGCTAAAACTTACCCAAAAGCTGTTTTAACAGCTACTTATTGTTGTGTGACTGTGTATTTAAATTTTTTTGTGGTAAAATTGTATTTTTTGTGGTACTTAAGTGATCCCGTTTAAGTTAGAGGGGCCTTGCCCTATCCTAGGCGTTTTAGTTAGAGTCTAGGCTGTCCTTGTGTAGTTTTTGTAGTTTAGTGCGTTTGTAGTTAGATAGCCATGTCGAAGGAACATAGACCATCAGGTTTTAAGAAATGTTCAAAATGTAATTATAAAATGTCCATTACGGACGACCATTCATTGTGTCTACTGTCTGGGCCCGAAGCACCTCCAAGAATCCTGTAGCGTTTGCCACGCTTTTTCCTCTCGCGTCCTCCAAGAGAGGAAAAATAAGTTAATTTTGAAAGGGCTTTACCCCTTCCTTTGAGGAAGCTATCTTCTTCTTCTTCCCTTCGAGGAAGAAAAGTCTTCGGCTCCGACCAGCCCGTCGGATCCGCAGCTAAAAAGTCGGCAGGCTTCTCCGTCGGCTCCACGGACTTCGGAGCCGAGGGAACGGTCTGCCTCGATGTCTCCAGCCTCGACTCCTCTGGCTTCGAGTCGAGAGCTCGGGCTTCGAGGCGAGTCATCTCCGTCGGCTCCACGGACTTCGGAGCTGATGGGGGTTGCCCGCTCAGACTCTTCCCCTTTGGTGCCGAAGTCCACATCGGCTCCGAGGGAAATTGCAGTGGTAGTGGAATCTCCTTCGGCGCCGATACTTCTCGAACCCATACTGAGCCGGTCCCCCAGTCTTTTGGAGCCGGTGGAGAAGTCGACTCGGACCCGGTCGGTCTCTTCTCGGTCGTCGAGGATGTCTGATTCGGATTTAGACAGGGTGCTTCAAAGGCTTTTTCAGTCTCCGGTCTTTGCAAAATTGATCTCTGCTCCAGCCCAGTCGGCTCTGGAGCCGATTTCCCATCCTGTTATCTCGGTTCCTCCTCCAACAGCTTCGGCGCCGTTGGAGTCTGTGTTGGTGGAGCGGTCGGTTCCGACCCTAACTCCAACCCCGCCCTTTGGGTCGGGGTTCGGTACGTGGACCTCCTCTGTCGGCCCCGGGACGCCGGGACCGATCCTTTCGGTTCCGAGCCTCCTCTCGGTGCGTCGGCTGCGGGAGTTCACTGCTGTTGTGGCCTCGGGGTTGAACCATCCCAGGACTCTGGGGTCCCGCCCGAGGCCATGAGGAGTGCCTTGGCCAAATCCTCTGGCCACTTCTACCATCTCACCACCACCTTCCCTTGGCATGGAGACTGGCTCCTTTGTAATCCCCTGTCTCACGACAGCGGAGCCCTTGGGCCTGAGGTTACCCCATTGGGGTTCCTTCTTTCTGGAGGTCCCTCCGAACGCCGGAGGAACCTCCGAGGAAGAAACCGTATAAGAGGAAGCACGTCGACTCCTGATGAGTCTCTCACCTCGGATACCGACCTCGATGATGCGGAAGGGTCCCCAAGTCGTCCTCGGATGATGTATCCTTGCGGACATCTTGGAGATCCTTACAACGAGGCGACTGGCAGTCCAAACCCCTTCTGCTGAGGAGTCGGTTTTCCTCAAGGCCTTGGGCTCAGCCTCCGCCTCCTGGGTGTCTCCGCCTTCGATGAGCTTCTGGATTTGATCTCTCAAGGGCGTGGGAACACCCGGATTCTGTTGAACCGTGCCAGCTCGCCCCAATAAATTCCTTTCGCCCCTGATAAGGACTTTCTTCAAAGGTGTGGCTGTAGATGCCATGGTGGTGGCATCTGCCACCCAGCAAGATGTGGCAGAGGCTTCAACGTCCGTCCATCCTCCTAATAAGGAGTCTAGGAGCATGGATCGGCACGAAGCGCACTTTCTTCAGCGACCTTTACATTAAGGTCTCTGAACTACTTGACGATTTCACGAGACTGCAGAGGGATCTGGTCAAGGAGCTTTCGGATACCCTCTCCGGTAACTTACTTGAGCAGTTGGCCCAGACGGTTAACTCCCAGTTGGCTACCCTGTCCTCGTTATCCAACTCGTCCATGAGGCTCATTTCTTATGCAGCCAAGGAGCGAGCAGAGCGGCGGGAACAGGTGTTGCTCACGGAGACAAGCCTGGCTACGCCTGTGTCACTTTATGGAGGCCTTTAAGTCTTTCTTTGCCGACGCCCCCTTTGATGGGTCCTCACTGTTTGGACCCAAGGTAAAGGACACTTTGACTCGCTGCAAACAGGAGGGTAAGACTTTAACTGCCAGAGGCCTGGTTTTCCACTCCTTCAGACCTTATCCCAAGACTCAAGAGGAGGGAAAATGTGGTTCCGTAAGTCTCAAAAGCCTTACTCGCCGCAGCAGAGCGATTCCCCTTCTAGAGGCAGAGGAGGGGAAATTTTTCAGGAGACGCCGCCCCAGAGGCGGGCGGAGGCCCCCGCAACACTGGAGACCGCGAGTCCTTTCGTGGCTCCTCCTCCTTCCAGCATCCCTGAAGGAGTACCCGACTGTGCAGCTCCGAGCCAGTCGGGGTCGTTCGAGACACCTAAAGGCCTGGGAAAATATCACTCAGGACTAATGGGTGCTCGAATCATCGCCGGAGGTTACACCATTCCTTCTCTCAACCCCCACCATCCCAAAGAATCCCGGACCCGCCACCCAGTCAACGGGATCATGCAGCCAGCAAATATCGAAGCTGCTTGAAAAGGAGTCATCCAACCTGTCCCCGCAGATCAGGCCGGATCAGGGACTTACTCAAGATTCTTTTGGTACCAAAAGACCGGGACTTGAGGCCCATTTTGGATCTCAGCAAGTTAAACTGATTAGTGAAAAGTCCAAATTCCGGATGGTCACCTTGCAATCCATTCTCCCGCTTTTGGAAAAAGGTGTTTGGATGTGCTCCATAGATCTCAAAGACGCCTATTATCACATTCTGATAGATCAGGCGTCGAGGAGACACTTGCGCTTCAGCCTAGGAGACAGTCATTTCCAGTTCCGAGCACTGCCCTTTGGTCTCACCACAGCCCCCAGGGTGTTCACCAAATGTTTGGCGGTGGTGACTGCTCACCTGAGAAGTCTAGGATTCCAGGTGTTTCCATACCTAGACGACTGGCTCCTAACTGCCACCTCCAGGCATCTACTCTTGAAAACTCTAGCAGCCACTATCTCTCTAGGCAACTCCTTAGGAATCACCTTCAATTGGACAAAATCTGTATTGCTGCCATCTCAGCGTATTCTGTTTATTGGTGCAGAAATAGACTCAAGGCAGATGCGAGTCTATCTTCCCGCGGAAAGGATAGCAACGCTGCAGTCTCAGGTTCGCATTACTCCTCAGACGTGCTCCAGCGAGAATGGTCCTGCAGCTGTTGGGTTCCATGTCAGCCACCATTCTTCTGGTCCCCTTGGCAAGGTTGCATATGAGGATACTCCAGTGGCTCCTATCAGTCCAGTGGTCTTATCAAGACCTTCCCCTCAGTCACCACATATTGATCAGAGACGTGCAAACAGGATCTTCATTGGTGGCTTCTTTCCTCCAACCTGAATCTAGGGCGACCCTTCGTTCCCCCATTCCCCTCGGCCACGTTGACTACGGACGCCTCCCAGACAGGGTGGGGGGGACATTATCTGGACAGGTCGGTCCAAGGCACGTGGCACATTGACGAGAGTCTTCTCCACATCAATATCCTGGAAATGAGGGCGGTGCTTTTAACATTGCAAGCACTGCACGATCACCTCCCCCAGGGTACAATTGCCATTCAGTCCGACAACATGTCGGTAGTCTGGTACTTAAACAAGCAAGGAGGGACCAGGTCTTACCCCCTTTGCAGAGAGGCCTTGAAGGTATGGGATTGGGCGATTGCTACCAAGCGTTTCCTAGTGGCAACACACATTCCGGGGAGATCCAACGTGATAGCCGACAGACTGAGCAGAACTATTCTCTCCCCTCACGAGTGGTCCTTGAACGACAGAGTGGTAGCACAGATTTTCACGAGATGGAGAGCTCCTTGTTGCAATCTCTTCGCAACTCCCCTCAACGCGAAATGCCAGCAGTTCTTCTCTCTCACCCCAGTTCCGGGGGAGATCCCCAAGGATGCTCTAGTCCAAGTTTGGCCCCGGTCTGCTATACGCTTTTCCACGGTTCCCCTTCTCCCAAGGTGATTCAGAAGGCGATTCGCTTGGGAAGCAAAATGATTCTAATCGTCCCATACTGGCCTCGTCAAGTCTGGTTCCCCTTTCTTCACAAATATGCATTGGAGGGTCCCTGGTTCCTGGACCAAGTTCCGGACCTCTTGACGCATCAGTCAGGACAGCTCCATCAGTCCCTCCATTCATTGAAGTTAGCAGCTTGGCTACTCCTCTTCCGACCATAGTTAGGAGCCATTCTTTCGACCCTGAAGTCATGCATATTTTGTCCTCGGCCCACAAGACTTCTACTAAAAAGATGTATAGCAATAAATGGAAGAGGTTTGCTATTTGGGCCCAACTCCGAGGATTAGACCCTATGACAGCCTCGGTGTCAGAGGTACTGAAGTTTTAGCTTCCCTGTTCAACCAAGGTTGTTCGGTGTCTACCATCAAAGTTCAATTGGCTGCTATTTCCAATTTTCACAAGAGCGTAGAACCACCTTTAATGAGCAACAAGTTGTGCAAAGCTTTTATTAAAGGAGCTTGGCTTCTACGGCCCCCTATCTCATCCTGCACCACCGTGGGACCTTAACGTGGTGTTAGGTGCATTAACCTCATCTCCCTTTGAGCCGGCAGCAACCTGTGACTTAAAATTTCTTTCTTGGAAGACTGCTCTTCTAGTTGCTATTACATCAGCCAGGCGAGTTTCAGAACTTCAAGCCCTATGTGTCAAACCACCATACCTGGTATTTCACAAGGATAGAGTATCTCTTAGACCAAACCCATCCTTTATACCAAAGGTTTGTTCTAACTTTTGTTTGCAACAATCACTGGAATTACCGGTCTTTTTCCCTAAGTATTCAAACAGAGCTGAATATACCTTTCACAGCTTAGACGTGCACAGACAATTACGTTTCTATTTGGATAGGACACACCAAGCATGAAAATCAGATCAGCTGTTTGTGTCTTTTTCGGATAGTAAATTAGGCAAAGCCGTCACAAAAGTCACTATTGCCAAGTGGATCAGAGACTATATCAGTCATATTTATCTCATTTCAAATAAGGGGCCTATAGTTCCAGTGAAAGCTCATTCTACCAGGGCTATGGCCACTCTTCATAAATTTCATTCAAGAACTCAAATGTCCACAGTGTTTAGATCAGACAGCGGATCTGCTACACATGTTCTGGAGTTGCACATTTATAAATTGTGGAACTCATTAAAATTGCAGTTACAAAAAATGGGTTACAAAACTCAACACTCTCCTGGGAATTTATGATTCTCCACATTCCCCAGAGAATTTAGATAAATCAAGGAGGATTAGCCACAAATTGGTTGAACCCAGTCCAGACATCGTGGGATAATTTCAGATTGTTAGATAAGGCATATTTTAGCATAAGTTATTAATTAGTAACAACAAGAAAAGTATAAACAGTATAAATGTATGGGAGCAAATTTTCAACATTGTGTTGGCCTAGGGGTTCCTATCCACTTTCTCTCAGGATATATAGTAGGAGAACAAAATCAATCTTAGATTAGATAGGACGAGAAACATTACAGATTAGACATGATGTACATGTTGTGAAGTCAACCATTGGAAGCAATTTATATAATGTAAATGTGTGGTTTGTGTTATGATTTTGAAAACAATATGATTATCGAAGAAAAAAAAGTCACAGTTAGTAAAACAGACAAGTAATACAAGAGAGTAAGTCATAGTCAAAATGAAATAAACATCAATTTTTTTGCTGGAGAGACATGCAAACATCAACTTCATAATCTTGTAAGATTCAAACCCATGACATCAGTCTATTGTTATTGTATTAAATGTAATTATACAGTCACAGAATATAGTCCTAACCATGCATCTTGGGAGTATAAATAGAAAGGTAGAGGCGGGTCCAGCATTGGGGAGGGACTAGCCTGATGTAATGCAAGAGCATAGCCAGTTATTAATGAGATGTAACTTTAATGCTTTTTTAAAAGTGTGTGAATGAAGTGATTGTAGTTATGTTACAGGACAGTGTGTTCCAGATTTTGGATATATAATTAGAAAAGAGGGCATCACCTGCTGAATTATTTGGTTCCCTATTACGAGATTGCAGATACAGTTTGTTGAATGCGTCTTGATCGAACCGAAAAAAAAAAATAGCCAAGCAGTTTTTTCAGCAAATTCTTTCCCAGTGTGGTGCACAACTCCACATTATGGTGTGCAAAGCCCCCACATAATATAATATAGACCTGAATTATTTTACTTGGTTACCGTGAGAATACATTTGTTACTGGAGTGAAGAGTTCTGTTGTTGGTGTGGAAGTGAAGCAGGTTTTGTAATACAGGGTTTTTTGTCTGGTTGATATAGGACTTTATGGTCCAGAGAGAGAGTTGGCTGTAATGTAGGAATTTAGGAAGTTCCAACCAGTTGAGCTGCTTCAAGGATGAGCAGTATGAGCAGTGATGAGATCTAAATGGAGGCAAATCTAGCAATTTTATTGTAACAGGCGTCGAGCTTAGCTAGGTCTGCTTTTCTAAGGTTGGTGAGAATAGGTGAGGCATAGAGGAGAGAAGAAATAAAGTGAGTTTGGGCTATAGTAGCTAGAGAGAGTTGTTTACTGGACACATTTTACAGGTGGAGTTTGAGGAGGACCTACCTAGTGGTTGAAGAGTAGTAGTTTGATTTTTTGCAGGGTTTAGTATGAATTTTATATTGGATAGCCATGTTTCAATAGAAAGGAAAGATTCCTGAGTTAATGTGTGAAGTTCCTGTAGTGAGGACTGAGATGAGGCCGAGAATACATTTGGACTACAAGCTGCAGACTTCCTTCCCTACCAGGGATTGATAGAGTATAGGCAAAGAGAAGGGGATAGGGGAATCTTATGTAAAAGAGCTGCTGTGGTAAGAGTTTTTAGTGGAATCTAGAATGGAAATTGTAGTTAAGAAGGGCTGATTAGTAGGGCATATAAAATTATTACGTGATAACTATAATGATCAGAGGTTAGAAAAGACTGGGAAGAGATAATGGTAAAGCACTTTAATGGGAGGAAATATGTATAGCTCCCACGTATGCATCAAAGTCCAGAAGCTTTAGGATCTTTGGAAGTGATTGAATAGATATCGTATTTTTATATCCAAAGCAGACTTCAAATAATTTTTTCCTCCGGCTGATGGAATTTGTCGAAGGTGTGATGAGGAAGAAAAAGTTAATAGTGAGTATATATGTTTTGTGAATGTAATGAGTTGGCAGAATTAAAAAATTCCAAGCAGTCAACTCCACAAGTATGGCAGGTGCAACGGCCCAAAAAATGAACAAAATCCAACCAAAAAAGAAAAACGGACAGCACTCAAAAGTGGAACATAAGTAATTTAATCTGATTATCACTGTTCAAAGGTGCATCCATAAGCAAAACACCCAACACTTGCAGACTGGTTTCGGCATGAAAGGCGCCTTCAGTGAATAAAAATACATGTAATCACAACACCTTATAAAACAGCCCAGCCCCTATATGATTGGGCATGTTACAAATGTTCGTTAAGACTGGGAGAACTTCCCAGTCTTGTTATCCAACAGTTTTCTTTCTTATTTAATACACCATGCCAACCACTTTTATTTTTCCTATCACCTTCAATTTCATCAGTGATGATAAACATGAACTGTGCAGTGGGATGTTTTATGGAATGTTTATAAAGAGCATTGGACAACCTCTTGTTCCTCATATCTCTCTTGTGCTCAGAAATATGTAATCTATGGGGGCATGAGGTCTGTCCCACATAAAAAGCAGGTGCTTGTGGCCAAATAGATCACCCAGTCAGTGCTACAACTGCACAAAAATCGAATGCCATTTACTTTGGACATATTTTACCTAGTAAATTGTCTAGATTTCAGGGCATTTCTACAGAACCAACAATGGTCACAAGGCCCACAACCATAAATTTGCCACCATCAAGCATAGACCGATATAGAGAACTTGTTCTTATTTTTGTAGTGATTGAAAATATTTCCTATCGTCTTGCCTTTACGAGATGAGAATGAACATCTGGAGGTTACAAGATCACACAACCTGTCATACGCAAGCAAAATATCCCAGTGTTTTTGAAAAACATCCATAAAATTATGGGTATTGCGACCATAGGTATTGACTAATCTAATTGTACTATTGCTAGTCTGATCCTTATGTTTGTATTTCAAAAGGGCTGACCTATCTTGTCTGGATGCCCAACCACTGCCTGAAAAATACATTCCTTGTACCTGCATGCAACAAATCTATTAACCAGATCTTGTTTGTGATGCTCATATGATTAATCAACAAAGCAAATGCGACACGTACGCAAAGATTTCAGGACATTTTTACAGAACAAACAATGGCCACAAGGACCACAACCTGTAAGTTTGCCACCATGAATCATAGACTGATATACAGAGTGAACATTAAACAAAAAAGGACTACAATTGGAGCTTCATTTGCCCCCATTTATGCTGATCTTTTTATGAGCTACCTTGAGGAACAACTTGTATATGATTTGACCCATAATTTATTTTTGGAGAAAATTGATATCTGGCATAGGTACTTGGAAGATTGCTGGATGGTGTGGAGGTTAGATGTGGTTTATTTACAAGAATTTGTCTACTATTTGAATGACAACAAATGGGGAATACATTTTACCTTGCATCATGATGTTAGCCACATTACATTTTTGGATGTCGAGATTTTGCGTAATGATGATGGCACCCTTGACAGCACTGTTTTCTGTAAATATCCACAATTCAACACCTTATTACATACTACCAGTTTTCATCCTCTGCATATTGTTCGCAACATCCCCAAATCACAAATGTTAAGTTGTCAATCTCGCCTTCATTCTTGCTGGATGGGTTCGGAGCCGATCCTCAGCTCCGACTCGACCTATACTAAAGCTCGAGAGCTATTTCTACCGGCTCGAGGCTACCCTATATCCCACAATGCTAGGCGCTAACTACCCAGATCTCGTTTGCCGCTTCAGCTACGAGGTGCGTGTCTTACCGGCTCTGAAGGTTGGATTTTATAATTCCTAAATTTCTCTTTTTTAGTCAGTTTTTCAGATAGTTTTTGTTGGTAACCATCCCATTAGCTTCCCTTCTTAGCTTAACTTCCTTCCAGTCCCCTTTAATCCCTTAATTCCTAACCCCCTTGTTTGGGCCCATTCCCCTTTTCTTTAAATTGTCAGGCTAAATTGTTTGTGTGACTGACTTAGTTTGTGTTAAGGGGTGTCTGTGTGTGTGTGTGTGTGTGTGTGTGTGTGTGTGTGTGTGTGTGTGTGTGTGTGTGTGTGTGTGTGTGTATTTTTGTCCTTTTTTAGGATGTCTAAAGACACCAGGGTCTCAGGCTTCAAGAAGTGTGACTCGTGCTGTCAGAAAATGTCGCTGACAGACGGTCACACTTCTTGTGTTTATTGCCTGGACCCTCTGCACCTGCAGGACTCTTGTTCTGTCATGCGTTCAGTCCAAGAGTCCTGCGGGAATGCAGAAATAAGTTAATTTTGAGAGGCTTATTAAAGCCTGAAGGTTCCCCGGCCAAGTCATCGTCGGGGAAGCCTTCCTTCCAAGCCGTCGGCTCCATGTTCAGAGCCTTCGACTGGGGGTGCTCTGACTGCTTCTACATCGGCTCCAGCTGGAGCCGATGTTTCTAAGACACAGTCTTCTTCATCGGCTCCGGCTGGATTCGACGTTTCTCAAACAGTCTTCTACATCGGCTCGAGCCGGAGCCGATGTTTCTAGGACTCAAGTCCGCGCTGATAGTTGTGTCTGTGTCATCTGCCAGCCGTAAACCAGGTCTCTGTCCTTGGAATCTGTTCACTCTGCTTCGAGGTCTCCCTTACTCTCGGAGCGAAGCCTTCGATCCCATTCCTCTAGGTCTTCCAGGCTCTCGGACCATGATCTCAAGAGGGTGGTTAGTAGACTTCTTAAGTCTCCGGCACTTCTCAACAGACAGTGGCTATTCCCACTCATCTTCGATTCCTCCTCCGACTCTTCCCTTGAGTTTGGAGCTGGAGCTTGTGGGAGCTGTGGTCGTCGACACGTCGGAGCTGATACCTCACCTTTCGGCTCCGTCATTGGCTCTGGTCTCTTCCATGGTCCCATCCTTGGAGGGATCCAGGTGCATGGACTTCCTCGTGTGCTCCGAGGGGGTGAGTGGCATCAGACCCTTGTCCGACGCCGTTCTCCCTCTCGGAGCTTCGGCGCTGGTAAGTTCGGCCCCATCGGCTTCAGAGCCGTCCCTCTCGGTGCCAGGAGGGGTCCTTATCTCTTAGGAGCGGGGACCTTCTACCCTGCCTGATAGGGGCGCCTTCAAAGTCATGAGGAGCGTGCTGGCCCCTATGCCTGCTCCACGGTCGGCTCCCTCAGCTCCTCCCTCTGTAGTGCCTGCTGCGGTCTCTACCCACCCACTCATTCCTGACCATAGAGATCCAACGCCTCAGGTTTCCCCATTGGGAATATCCTCCTCTTCTGAGGTTTCCCCTGATCCGTCAGGGGAACCCCCTCGGAAGAGGAAATGTACGAGGAAGCATGTGGACTCCCCTGAGTCCATTACATCGGATACCGACTTGGATGAGTTGGAAGGGTCCCATGGTCCCCCTCTGAGGATGTCTCCTTTTCAGACATCCTTGAGATCCTCAAGGAGAGGGGGAACTGGTCTACCCTTAATCCTTCCGAGGACGAGTCGGTTTACCTAGAGGCATTTGGCTCTCGCCCTTCCACCTCCTGGGTGTCTCCACCCTTTGACCCCCTCATGGAAGTGGTGGCGCGGAAGGCGTGAACGGCCCCTGATATGATGGAACCTACCCCACGGAGGCCTTCAAAATTCATAACAGCTCCTTCGGACAAACAGTTTTTAGCCAAGGCTGTCCCGGTTGATGCCATGGTGTTGGCTGCAGCCACTAAGAAGGAACTGGCTGATCCTTCAGTACCTGTCCATCCTTCTAACAAGGAGTCTAGGACTATGGATAGGTATGGCAAGCGGATGTTTTCTTCAGCGACCTTTGTCATGCGGTCGCTGAATTATCTGTGCCACTTCACCCGCCTTCAAAGAGACATGCTCAAAGAAGTGGGTGAGGCCCTACAGGATCCAACAGCTGCAGGGTCTCAGGACAAAATCAACTCCCAGCTGGCAACCCTGAATTCCATTGTCAACTCCTCCATGTGGCTTATTTCCTATGCGGCCGATGGGGTGAGAAGGGCTGCAAGCACAGGAGTGGCCTTATGGCGTCACACCTGGATGCGGCTTTGTAACTTTGCAGACCCCTTCAAGGCACCCTTCACTAGCTCCCCCTTTGATGGTTCAGCTTTGTTTGGACCTCAGGTGAAGGATACTTTGACCTAATGCGAGCAAGAAGGCAAGACTCTCTCTGCCGTTGGAGTCCATTTTTCCACCCCGTCTAGACCATATCCTAAGGGTCAGAAGGGTGGGAAAATGTGGTTCCGTAAACCACAAGAGGTCGCGCCTGACGCAAGAGGTCAGTTCCCTCTAGAGGCAGGGGGGGGACAATAACAGACGCCGCCCTAGGGGCAGAGGAGGTCCGCAAAATCAGGGTAGCAGAGAGTCTCTCTCTGACAAACCCTTCTAGCATCCCTGAGAAGCTGCCCGACTGTCCGCCTTCGGAGGCAGTTGGGGGAAGGTTATCACTGTACCCAGAAGCCTGGCTTTCACTCACCCAAGACAAATGGGTACGGTCGATTATATCCGAGGGTTACAAAATTCCCTTTATCCACACCCCAACTCAGCCAAAAGGACCCCTTCCAGACGTTCCACCCAGTCTAAGGGAACAAGCAGTACTAGAAATATCAAAACTGCTAACAAAAAGAGCCATCCAGCCAGTCCCAGCAGACCAGCAAGGATCCAGAATCTACTCCAAGTTCTTTTTGGTACCAAAAAAGACAGGGGACTGGAGACCAATATTGGATCTCAGCAGACTAAACAAGTCTGTAAGAAGAACGAAGTTCCGGATGGTCACGCTACAGTCCATTCTACCCTTTCTGGGTCAGGACGATTGGATGTGCTCAGTAGACCTTCAGGATGCTTACTACCACATCAAGATGCACAGGCGCCCCAGGAGGTTTCTCTGCTTTCGGCTGGGAGCCAGTCACTACCAGTTCAGGGCCCTGCCCTTTGGTCTCACTACAGCCCCCCCGAGTGTTCACCAAATGCATGGCAGCGGTTAGGGCTCACCTGAGGCGTCAAGGATTCCAGGTGTTTCCATACCTAGACGACTGGCTCCTCACTGCCACCACCAGGCGTCAGCTTCTCCTCTCCAGAGATTACACCATTCATACTTGCAAAGGGCTAGGTATCTCCATAAATTTCGAAAAGTCTCCCTTGTCGCCTTGTCAGTCTATTACCTTCATAGGCGCCACCTTGGACACAGTCCGGCTCTCCGCAAAACTAACCAAGCAAAGAGTTCTAGATATTCGCAGGCATGTTCACATCCTCCTTCAGAAGAACAAAATCCAGGCCAGATTTGTCCTGAAGGTATTAGGTCTCATGGCGGCAGCCATTACTCTACTTCCCCTAGCTCGCTTTCATATGCGGATCCTTCAGTGGATGCTTTTTTCTCAGTGGTCCTTTCAACAACTTCCAATGTCACACAACATCTTAATAACCCTGTCTTGCAAGAAACACCTTTCTTGGTGGATGGTCTACCCTCAAGTCCTTCAGGGCAGACCACTTGTTCCTTCTCCCCCGGTCACCACGGTGACAACGGACGCCTCCCTGATCGGGTGGGGGGGCGTTTTCAGGGCAGGACGGTCCAGGGCACATGGCAACCTTTCCAGTGCCACTTGCACATAAATGTCTTGGAGATGAGACCAGTACTTTTAGCATTGCAAACCCTTCAGGACTCTCTTCCCATCGGGACTATTGCAGTTCAGACGGACAATATGTCCGTAGTGTGGTACATCAACAAACAGGGCAGAACAAAGTCCTATCCCTTATGTCGAGAGGCACTCAGACTTTGGCAGTGAGCGATCTCCTCTCAGCGGTTTCTGATAGCAATGCACATCCCCGGGAAATCCAGCATCATAGCGGACAGGTTGAGCAGAGCCATTCTCATGCCACACGAATGGTCTCTCAAGCAAGCAGTAGTGGAAGAAATTTTTCAGAAATGGGGTCGACCTTGCTGCGATCTTTTTGAAACAACTCAAAACAGCAAGTGCCACGACTTTTTCACTCTCTTCCCAGCCACTCCCCCAGAGATGCTCTAGTCCACAATTGGCCCCGGGGACTTCTGTATGCCTTTCCCTCCTTTCCATTAATCACTCAGTTGATTCAGAAAGCTACCACCTTGAGAGCCACGATGATCTTCATTGCTCCTTACTGGCCTCGACAGATATGGTTTCTGTTCCTGCATCATTACCTTTTGGGGCAGCCCTGGCATCTGGACCCAGTGTCAGATCTCTTGACCCATCAGTCGGGACAGCTGCACCACTCCCTCCAATCTCTCAACCTCACAGCTTGGTTGCTCCAATTCCAGCCCTAGCCAGGCTTCCCCTTATTTCCCATTAAGGATTTATGCCGGCAAATGGAAGCGTTTTTCCTTCTGGGCAGGAGCTAGAAATAGGGATCCTTTTACTGCCCCTATCCAATCACTCCTAGACTTTTTAGCCGAACTGTTTCACTCAGGGTCTTCTTCCTCCACCATCAGAGTACAGTTAGCGGCTATTTCGAACTTTCATGTAGGCTTTTCGGACTCCAGTATCATGTCCCATAAGCTTTGTAAAACCGTTCTTAAAGGTATCTTTTTGCTTAAGCCCCCAATCACAGACCCCCCACCACAGTGGGACTTAAATTTGGTTTTAACTTCCTTGATTCTTCCCCCTTTTGAATCTGCGGCTTCCTGCTCTTTGAAGTTGCTCTCTTGGAAGACTCTTTTTCTAGTCGCCATAACATCTGTGAGAAGAGTATCAGAGCTTCATGCGTTTGCATTTATCCACATTATCTAGTCTTTCATAAAGACAGAGTGTCTCTCAGGACAAACCCGTCCTTTTTACCCAAGGTTTCTTCTGAGGCGAACTTAAACCAGACTATCAATCTCCCAGTTTTCTTTCCCAACTACTCCAACAGAGCAGAACAAAAGCTGCATTTTCTGGACGTTCATCGTCAGCTCCGTTACTATCTGGATAGAACCAAGCAAGCCAGGAAATCTGAGCTCTTCCTATCTTATGCGGCAGGGAAGAAAGGCCTTCCAGTTTCCAAAGTAACCCTTTCTAGATGGCTGGCCTCTGTGATTACTTTCATCTATGACCTCAGATGCCAAAAGCTTCCGTCAAGGCCCAGGGCTCACTCAACTAGAGCATTAGCCACGTCAATAGCTTTTCAGGCTAGATTACCAATAGATTCCATTTGTGCGGCAGCCACATGGGCCTCTCCTCATACCTTTATCTCTCACTACAAATTAGACATGGCCTCCCGAAGCCGGGCTAATTTTGGTTCCACCTTTCTCAAGAGTCTGTTCCGATGAGCCACCCAGGGTGAAGGTGCTAGGGACTCGGTCCCATCCAGCAAGAATGAAGGCGAGATTGACAACTTAACATTGAGAAGTTATGTACCTACCATAACGTTCCATGTTAGTTGCCTTCTTCTCACCTTCTTTCTTGCGTCCCACCCCCCATCCCCCTAGCCTGGACAGACCTAAGGATCCTCAGGGATCTTCTTTATGCCTCAGTATTAGCCCCCTTGGCTATCTTTTACTGGTAAGCTATAGGTCTATGTGTCTTAAGAGTGAGGTTTCTTCTCCTTATTTTGGAGATCAGAACTGCTATGGTTTCAGCTATCAAACGAGAACTGGGTAGTTAGTGCCTAGCATTGTGGGATGTAGGGTAGCCTCGAGCCGGTAGAAATAGCTCTCGAGCATAGGCCGAGTCGGAGCCGAGGATCGGCTCCGAGCCCATCCAGCAAGAAAGAAGGCGAGAAGAAGACAACTAACATGGAACGTTATGGTAGGTACATAACTTCTCATTTTTGCATATGCGTCATGTTTCCTCCGTTGATCAGTCATATGAGCATCATAAACAAGATTTGGTTAATAGATTTGTTGCACGTTGGTACAACAAGGAATGTATTTTTCAGGCTAGTGGTTGGGCATCCAGACAAGATATGTCAGCCCTTTTGAAATAGAAACATAAGGATCAGACTAGCAACAATACAATTAGATTGGTCATTACCTATGGTCGCAATACCTGTAGTTTTATGGATGTTATTCAAAAACACTGGGATATTTTGCTTGCAGATGACAGGTTGTGTGATCTTTTAACCTCCAGATGTTCAATCTCATTTCGTGAAGGCAAGAGGTTAGGAAATTTTTTCAATCATTACAAAAATAAGAACAAGTTTAGTGTTTACTCTGTATAGGCAGATGCAGGCATCTTGAGGCAATGTTAAACTCCCTCATGTACACAGACAACCCTCTCCTCCTCCCAACAAATTCCAACACATGTGAGAGATGCAACCATATAGCCAAACTGGAGGCTAAGCTCTCTCAACTCAGTACTGGCATAACCAATCATGAAGAGAAGGAAACCACACTCACTACAATTCCAGTCTCACATAGACCTACCACGACAGCAAACCAAACACGTAATCACACAAAAACATACTCTGAGGCTCTAAATAAAGATCTGCCTAAGCAGCAGAGACCTCCAAAGCAGACACCCAAGCAACCGCTAACCCTAAACAAAACACTTGCAACACATATCTCACAAAGCCAGTGTGCCGAACAGTCACAGCCCTTAAGATTAAACAACACACCTGATACACTTGTAATAGGTGATTCTATCATCAGGCACACTGACGTCCCGCTCACCAGGCTGAACAAGGAGAGGTTCATGGTGAGCAGCCTGTCGGGCGCTAGGATCCACCACATAACACAAGCACTCAGGTCACTGCAAGGCAAGTACAAATATGACTCAGTCATTGTCCATGCTGGTGTGAATGACCTGAGAGGTACCTCCCTGGACTACATGAAAAGAGACATAAAGGAGCTCTCTGAGCATGTAGCCCAGGCCGGTATGACCCTGACCTTGAGTAGCATCTTATCCTCACCAAGAATGATGCCACAATATGAAGACAAGATGATCAATTTCAACAATTGGCTTAAGTACTGGTGTCATTCAAAGGGGATCCAATGCCTGTCAGCTTGGGATGATATGCTCGACAAGCCACGATGTTTGCTAGGGATGGCTTGCACCTGTCACCCCTGGGCTTTCGGATATTGGCAAAGGCTCTTGCTACTCCCATAGTGCCTTTTTTAGGCAAGGCTCAAAAGACAAACCCACCTCCATAGGTATCACAAGGGATAAGAAACTAAGAGTAATGCTACTCAACGCCAGAAGTCTAAACCTCAAGATGCACGACTGAAATTCTCCTTAGCATGGAGAACATCGATATCTGTGCAGTAACAGAAACCTGGTTCAGGGCTCCCGAGAGCACCCCAGCACTACCAGGTTATACCTCATACCATGCTTTTCGGCCCCATAACTTGGACCGAACCACAAAAGGAGGGGGAGTATCGATATTCATCAAAGATACCCACACCTCCAGGTTGGTGGCAATGCAGGAAGCATCAGAGACTATCCATGTGCAACTAACAGTGGGTAAAACTGCCTTCCAGTTTATAGCCTGCTAAAGACCACCCTCCCAAACCCAGGAACCCCACTCAGCCTTCCTGAGAACACTGGAAAATATGAAGGTCTCTCCAAACACCATTATATTGGGCGACTTCAACTACCCAAACATAGACTGGGAGCATTACTCTAGCTCCAACACCCTAGCCCAAAGGTTCCTATAATTTATAAACTCAAATGCTATGGAACAATTTGTTACCACTCCCACAAGAGGGGAAAAACATACTGGACCTGATTATCACCAACATGGGGACTCTATGCTCCAGACCAGAAGTGTATCCCTCACTGGTAAGATCAGACCATAAACTAATCTCACTGGATATTCACATCCCGACCCCACCCCCTGCCCAGAAAACCACAGTGAAAAACTTATCTAAAGCAAATTTCACACTCCTCAAAACCGAGGTGGAATCCTTCAAAGCCCCTGGGCCTGTGGAAAATACGGCCCAGACCGGTGAATCCTTTATAAAGGCATTCTTTGAACACCTTCAGGAATGCATGGATCATGCAATCCCAAATAAAACCAAGACCCAATCATCCAAAGACAGACATCCTGTCTGGTGGACCCCAGCCATAAACAAACTATACAATAGAAGGAGGAAGCTACTAAATGATAGAGCAAAATCCCAAAAAGGGAAGGCATCACTGATCAGTATTAGCAAAAAACTACGGGCACTCATAAAATTGTCTAAGGCCAGCTTCGAGAGAAAAATTGCACAGGACACTAAGGATAATCACAAGGCTTTCTTTAGTTATGTTAGGAACCTGGGTGGTAATTCCCAGATATGCTCAGATTTAGTCCAAAATGACAAAAAATACACTGAACCCACAGACATTGCCAACATCCTAGCTGACAGGTTCAGCGCAAACTCCCTCCCACTCCCCACCAAAATGGCAAATATCTATCCCAGCAGAGTGCTGCCCCCCTGACATCTCAGATGCTCAGGTAAGAGCCGCCTTCTCCAAAGCAAAAAACACAGCATCAATGGGACCAGACGGTGTCCCGGGCTGCGTCCTACATGAACTCCAAGAAGAGCTAAACCCAAACATAAAACTACTGTTCAGTCTCAGCCTTACTACAGGATATGTGCCCAAAGAGTGGCGTACAGCAACAGTGGTCCCTCTCCATAAAGGTGGTGCCTCAATGGATCCTGGAAACTATCGCCCCGTAAGCTTGACTAGCTTGGTCTGCAAAGCTATGGAAAGGATCATCATGGACCTCATAAATAAAGATATTTGGGACCTACAGACACTGGATCCTACCCAGTTCGGCTTTAAGGGCAGATCCTGCCTCTTAAACCTGGTTGATTTCTTTGAAACAGTCACCATGGCCATTGACGAGGGGAAGGTGGTCCACACAGCCTACCTGGACCTCGCAAAAGCCTTCAATACAATACCCCACTCGGGCATTATAGATAAGCTCAACAGCTTAAATATAAACCCCTATGTCACTAGATGGATTGCAAACTGGCTCAAGGACAGAACCCACATGGTTAGAATTGCTGGAGCCATGTCAGACTCCAAACCAGTTACAAGTGGTGTCCCACAAGGCTCAGTCCTGGGACCTCTCTTGTTCGGTATATATTTCTCGGAGGTACAGGCCAACATGGAAGGACTGTGGCTGACCAAGTTCGCAGATGACTGCAAACTGGGCGCCATAATCGACTCTCCAGCCGACACAAGCATCCTCCAAAAGGGCCTCATAGAAACAGACAACTGGTGCCAGAGCCATGGCCTCAAGCTAAATGCCAAAAGTGTATAGTCATCCCTTTGGCAAAACAAAGTGCCCACAAATTACCACATAGGTGGTAATCCATTAAGTACAGAAGAAGTAATTAGGGACCTGGGGACCCAAGTTAATAGCAATCTCTCATTTGACAACCACGTGGCCAAAGTGGTTAGAAAAACATTTTATATAGCCCACCTAATCATGAAGGGATTCACATCTAGATCAATGGAGGTCATCGTGCCTCTTTACTCATCCCTCATCAGGCCCATAATTGAGTATAATGCCCCTTTTGGGATGTACCTTACTAGACACCTGCAGCAACTGGAAAGACCCCAAAAGTACCTCACCAAGAGGATCAAAGGGCTCAAACAGATGCCATATGCTGCCCGGTTAAAGAAACTGCAGCTCTACTCAGTGGCATACCGCCTGTTCAGAGGCGATCTGTGCCTGACGTATAAAGCCATGTCCAACCCGGAATTAATGGACATGCTGCACCTCAGAAAATCCAAATCCCATCGAGCTACGCAGACGAGAGACTTGAACCTCAGCACTGAAATAAATAGGACATGCTGGAGGGACAGATTCATAACCCAGAGGCTCCCTTCACTCTGGAGTAAAATCCCAGTCCAGGTTAGGCAGAGTCCCTCATTGACTCTCTTCAAGAGGAATCTTGATGAGTGGATGGGAGATCGTAGGTTTACCCCAGGTATCACTTCTGTGTCACTGTTAGACAGAGGCACAGTATACTAACCTCGAAAAAGGGCATAGCAAAATAAATTTAAAATGGGTGGCGAAAGCCAAACACATTCTGGCTAGGCTTATAAATGCCCTAGGGCAGATAGCCTAGTATGAACCTATGAACCTATATCAGTCTATGATTAATGGTGGCAAACTTACAGGTTGTGGACCTTGTGGCCATTGTTTGTTTTGTAAAAATGTCCTGAAATCTAGACAATTTACTAGTAAAAATACGTCCAAAGTATATGACATTCAATTTTTGTGCAGTAGTCCACTGACTGGATGATCTATTTGGCCAAATGCACCCGTTCTGCTTTTTATGTGGGACAGACCTCTTAGATTATGTATTTCTGACCACGTAAGTGATATGAGGAACAAGAGGTTGTCCAGTGCTCTTTATAAACATTCCATAAAACATCCCACTGCACATTTCATGTTTGTCATTGGCATGGTGTATTAAATGAGAGAGAGAATTGTTGGATTAGAAGACTGGGAAGTTTATTTTCTCCCGGTCTTAATGAGCATTTGTAACATATCCGATCATATAGGGGCTTAGAGGATGGGCTGTTATATAAATTGCTGTGATTATATGTGTGTGTATTCACTGAAGAAGGCTTTTATGCCGAAACCGGTCAGTCTGTGTTGGGTGTTTGCTTATGCATGCACCTTTGAATGGTGAGCATCATATTAAATTATTTATGTTCCTCCTTTGAGTGCTGGCCATTTTTTCTTTTTTGGTTAGAATTTAAAAATTCCCTGCAGCATACTCTGTCAAAAATTTTGGGTGAGCAAATAGCTTTAACTAAGAAAATGATTCTTTTGAGCTGGGGCACATTGACTTTCATGCAACCGGCATTTTCCCTGTGTTTGAAAATTACAGGAAAATACCTTTTACACACTGCAGCCAATGTTGTCACCAAACCCAGCAATTCCTCAGGTGAAACATTATTCTCTTATGTCATACCCAAACTTTTGAGCAACCTCTCCACCTCTATTACCTCCTTGTCATCTAGCTGGCAGTTCAAGACTGCATTCAAGTCTCATCTAAAACTACACTGGCTCTGCCCATGCCCCTTTCTTGACTAAAATACACTCCAACAAATATTAAAGTCACGTAACTGTATGCAGTTGAGCTTGTTGATCTAGTAATACTCCCTCGATTATGTTACATTTTGATGGAATAATGTAATCTTTACCGTTCCAATATATGTTTTTAATTGTATCATATGTCTCTACTGTCTTAATTGTATTTCATTACTATTATTTATATTCTGCTCTGTTATTTTCTGTTTGTCAAGTTCTATAATGTAACTCTATGTATGCACGTGGAGCTTTTCTCCCCAGGCCTCTGCTGAAAATAGACCTGTGTCCAGTCGGAAGTTTCCAGTAAACAAATGTAAATAAAATAAATAAAAGAAACCATGTACTGTATCATCTGCATTAACCATTTTTTCTCATTGTTCTTTTCGACATCAAAAGAAAATGACACAGCAGCTTTGAAAATCTTAAAGTCCTGGCCAAAACTTTATAGAAGTGAAAGAAATTGAATTTAGCATCTTGTAATGTCATAATTAACTACCCATGAGATTAATTTTCTTTTAAACTCATGAAAAGTTGCTGGTGATTTATAATTATGACTGATCTGGCATACTGACAGTATTGCAAGGCAGAATGCTGTCTTACTTTTTTAAATTGCAACATACATTTTCATTCCTATTTGTTGGGCAACTCAGAACAAAGACCATGTGATGAACTGCCATGTACTACTGCAGAGAGACTTTTAACCAGGTCATGGCTAAACTCTTTACTGCAAAAAAGTCAAACTTTGAAATTTTTTGTCGTAACAGTTGTAATTTCTCAAGCTTCTCAGAAGCTGTCAACTTTAAAGACAGGAAGGACCCTTTTTGTCATTACAGTTGTGTAAAATCTTACCAAAACAGTAGATGTCCTTTTCAGTGTTGCAGCAGTCATTACAGTAGGGATCCCCAGCCAAGGGTAGCCCGATGTCTGGCCAGTGCACCAAATCCTTTAGGTTGCTTTAAGGTATACCGTACATCACACCTATGCTACTCATGTAGCATAGGGCATAAAAGTGACGTCCAGATGTACTATCCTTAGAACTAAGAGCTTTAGTAGGAATGCTAGTCCAAGGAGAAAAGAGGTAAACAATATGTCCAGAAGAGAAATGGACCAGGGCGCAGAGGGAGGGAGTGAATATTGCAACAGTGAAAAGAAGAACATCTACCATTATGGTAAGATTTTACACAACTGTACTATATATCCTTCCATTTACTGTTGCAGAATTCATTCCAGTAGGGAGAGGGCCAAAGCTCAGGAAGAAAAGGAGGAAGGACCAGCAGATATCTCTAGGAAACCATGAAGGATGGCCCTAACAAAACCAGCTCTAGCTCAGGAAAGCTTAGTGCTTGGTAAAAGTGTGCACAGAAGTTCAGATAGTTGCCTCAAGAATTGAGTTACTATTCAAACCCTTGAAAAAAGTACCAGAAAAGGCCACAGTTCTGGTAGAATGAGCCTTAACAGAAGAAGGAAGGCTCTTACAATGAAAGAAATAACAAAGAGCTTTTGAAATCCAAGAAGTACTAGTCTGGTTGGACACAGCTAATCCTAAGGACCTAGGAAACAAAGAGCTGATCAGATTTTCTAATAGTCTTCGTCTTATCCAAATAAAATCTGAGTTATCTATGCACATCCAATGTGTGCAGCACCTTCTCACTTTCAGATTGCAAAGAAAGGAAAAAGTGGGCAAGTGAATAGACTGATTAAAGGACAACTCATTCACCACATTGGGCATAAAAGAGGATTAGTATGCAAGGACACCCTGTCCTTATGAAACACCAAAAAAAAGATGATGAGCCATAAGGGTTTGAAGTTCCAACAACCCTCTGGCAGAAGTATGGGTTAACAAAAGAACAGTCTTCAAGGAGCAATATTGTAAGGGAGCTGAAGCAGAGTCAATTTTTTCAATACAAAATGAAGATCACAGGGAGGAGGAGTATGCTTCTTGGGAGGCCTGTTATGAAGGACCCCTTTAAGGAATTGTCTAGCCTCAAATGTAGAAGCTAAAGGAGGTGATAAAGGGAGACTAGCTGTAATAGCTAAGTAGGCCTTAACAGAAGAAAACACAACCCAGCATTGAGCAATTCCCACAGGTAAGAGAGAAGCAAATGAACATCCACAGAAAGTGGATCCAGGTTACGAGAAAGACACCGAACAGAAAACCTCTTCCGTTTGGGTAAATAGGATTTCCTAGTATTGGGTTTCCTGGCCTCTTGCTGGATTTTAAGCACGTCCTCAGAAAAAAAGGTGTCAATGCAAAATCAAAATCTTATCACCCACAGTGTTAATTGAAGAGTGGACAGGTGGGGATGGATGAGAGATCCCTTATCCTGTGTGAGTAGGTCCACCGTATGAGGTAACTTGTGGCGATTGCCCTTGGATAAATGCAGAAGAGGGAGGCGCAGTGGTGCAGCAGTTAACATTGTAGCCTCACAGTAAGAGGTTCTTCAGTTCAATTCTCGGCTGGGGTGCCTTCTGTGCAGGGTTTGCATGTTCTCCCTGCATTCTCGTGTGTTTCCAGTGGGTACTCCAGTTTCCTCCCACAATCCAAAGACGTGTCTGGAGCGTTTCTTCCCGGGCTTCCGCTGAAAATAGGTTGTGTCCTAGTCTGACTTTCCCGGTCAACAAATCTTAAATAAAATAAATAAAAAGGGAACCAATGTTGTCTTGGCCAAAATGGAGCCACCAATAAGATTTTCATAGCATCCTGTTAAATTTTGATGAGGCTTTTTGGAATGAGGGGAAGGGGAAAGAAAGCATAAATAAACAGCCCCCTTCCAAGAAAAAGTTTGGGCATCCACCATCCAAACCAGCAGTCCTGGGACTCTACAAAATAAAGGAAGTTGCCTATTCAGAGGGGAGGAAAAAAGATCTTTTTGAGGAATACTCCACTGATGGACAATGTCCAGAAATGCATTCCTGTGAAGCATCCATTCATGGGATTGAGCTATGGACCTGTTCAGTGTGTCTGCCACAAGGTTTTGACGTGAAGAGATTAAAACTGCCTGAAGAGTCACTTGATACTGGATAGCAAGTTCCCACACCAGGAGTGCCAACGGGTAAAGAGGATACGATCTTGTACCCCCATTCTTGTTTACATACCATATCACAGTGGTATTGCCTGTAAAACACCTTAAGAGGTCCTTAGGAGAAGAGGATGAAAAGCATAAGACCTCTCATCTCTTTGATGTGCTCTTTCTGTTGGAGAGATGACCAAACCCCCTGCACTTGCATCGAGCCAAAAGCTGCTGCCCATTCTACATCTGAAGCATCTGTGAACAGCTCCTGTGTTGGAAGAGGGGGATGAAAAGGGAGCCCTGGATTTAGAGAATCCACCAGTGAAGTTCCTTCTTGAGACAAGGTAGAAGAGGAACTACAGATTCTAGGGGATGCGCATGTTGAAGCCAAACAGACTTCAGAAACCACTGAAACTTTGTCATGTGGAGTTTGATCAGAGAGGACGATAGGGGATGATTGATGCCATAAACCTCAGAGCTCCCAGAAATTCTCTGGCTGTTATAGAAGCCAGAGGAATAAGAATTTGAAAGAAGAAAATGAGTGTTGAGCAAGGCAGGAATGCCAACATAGGCACAGTCTTGATCCTGTGTCCCAGAAAAACATGGTCTTCAGAAAGAGTCAGAAAAGATTTTTTGAAGTTTGTTTAACCCCAGGCTTTGCAGAAGGGAAATGGCAAAATGAAGATTTTGCAACAGGATCTCGGGAGAGGCTGCCTGAAACAGGAGGCCATCCAAGTAAGGAAAGACTTGCATCCCCAGAAATTTGCAAAAAAGCAATTACAGGAGCAAGGCATTTGGTGAATACCTTTGGGGCAGTGCAAAGGCCAAAGGGCAAAGCAGAGAACTGAAAATGCCAGGAAGCAGCAGAGAAGTGTAAAAACTTCCTGGAATGGTAATGGATCGGGATATTGCGATAAGCCTCCTTGAGATCCAGAGACACCATATACATGTGGGGAAACAAAAGAGATAAGGTCTGAATGGACAACTTTCAAAAGAAGGGCACCTTCAGAAAACTGTTTAGATGAGAGTGATCTAGAATGGGTCTCCATGTACCCTATTTCTGGGCACTAGAAACGTCCTGGAGTAACCCCTGCTCCTTTGGGGCACAGGCACCTCTTGAATAGTACCTTGAATAAAAAGATCCCGAAGCACCTCTGGAAAAAAGGATGCTTGTTCCTGCGGTGGCTGAGCAACACCAGTAAAAGGGGGAAAGGATTTCCAGACCATAAAATATCCCTGGTGAATAATGGACAGAACCCAGGAATCTTGAGGTAATCTTTAGCCAAACAGGAAGTGAGAGAGAGATGAAGAGGAGGCTGGGAAGAATAGAATAGTCAGACAGTGCCTGGTTTATTAGGAAAAGGAGACTTCTGAGGCATAGCAGTCTGAGTAGCCTTCGCAGGAGGAGCCCACTTGCTACCTTTTGTACTCTTAGGAGGAGGGCAAGATTGCCTATGAACAAAGGCTGGCTTAATAGGGTAATTTCTCTAAACTTTGGGCACAGGGGAAACAAATAGGTGTGTGCACTAGGCTAATGGCCCTGGGGCCTTTACAAGCCTAGCCCATAGGATTACTCTGGGATTGTGCCACCCAACCTCAGTTCCCACTATTACATGTTTAGGTTCCTTTAAAGTCATGCTGTTTTCCTGGAGGGACTTGGATCAGCACAGCTTCATCAAACAAGTATTTAGTATCCAGGGAGGCATCCATCAACTTAGCCTTAATATCATCAGGCAAAAGATTGAAGCGTAAGCCAATAATACCTCTTCATCACAGACACACAAGCAGCAGCCCTAGAGGAAGCATCTGCTGCATCATAACTACACTTGATAGAATGATGAGACACCTGAGAGGAAGTCCCAAACAAGGAAAGAGCAGAAGTTTTGCCTTCAGAGTTTGGAAGATCAGAAATCACCTGACAAGGCTGGGAAAGGAAAGCCAACAGGTACATGGACATATGGATCTGGTAATTAACAGCCCTAAAAGCCAAGGTACCAGAAGTATAAAGCTTCTTGACTAACTTTCCCATGTTTTTGCTGTTTTTATCAGAAGGCAATAATTTAAGAGAAAAAAGCAATTGGGGTGGTTTGTCAGAAGCTACAGACATTACCGAGTGGTCAGCAGAAAGACACATTTACAACAATTTACAGTCCTCAAACACCTTATAAAACTTGTCAGGCTTCCTGGGAACAGGGGGCTGAGAATCTGGAGCCTTAGAGACATTAGCAAAAGCATCCAACAAAGCAGCCAAAACCAGATGGACAGCAGAAGGTCTGGAAGAATCTATCTGCAGGAGCCCATAATACCTTTTTTGTATGTCAGAGACTTGAGCACATTCCTATTTAAAGGACTTTATCATCCTAGACATTGTGTCCCCAAAATAAATCTCTACAAAGGGAGTGCCAAGACTGGTAGATTACCTCTCTTTGGATTATGGAACGGAGGAAGAAGAATCTGAGAATAAGCCAGGGATTTCTCTTCTGAATCTGCCTCCTCCGAGGAATACTGTTCTCTAGGTGTCTTAAGTGGGGTAGAGAACCAAGGGGGAGCTGGAACAGATATCTGTTGAGGAGGTTTTAAAGCTGTCAAAGAACTAAATGATGCCTGAGTAACGGATTGCTGTTCATTCTGTGGGCTCTTAGGAGCTGGGGAAGTATGTTTAGTTTTCTTCTTTTTCTTTAATGAGACATCAGCCTTATAAAATTTAGAAGGCTTCAACCCTGGCTGTTGCCTCTCTTTTCCCCCTCTTATCTCCTTTTTTGATGCAGGCTGAAGAGATAACATGATAGATTCTTTTAGAAAAACTGGCTGAGCATGCCAGTGTTGAGGTTCCCTTTTACTGTCCATCATTAGTAAATTCACTAAGGCACAAAAGCAGTTCAAAGCAAGACATTTGTTGTTCAGAATAGATTGGCAGCATAAAGCAAGGCCTAATGTAATCTAATATAATCTAACATAGCAAATCTACAGACATAAACACAGTACAGTCTAGTTACAAAAACGTTCTTCTAATTATAATTCATATCCTTGATTGGCAGAGGAATAGTACAATCATTATTCAGACTGCTTTTGTTGCATTTCAGCACATTCTCCCAGTGTACTGGTTCTCATGTCTTCATTCGTACAGTACACAAACAATGCTGTATTCCTTACAGAATAATATAACAAAGCAAGGACAAACTAACTGCTTCTCTTAGACAGTATTTCACAATATTCCTTTATTTCATAACAAAAGAGTACTATGACATTTATTTTTAGAGGCAACATATAGTTGCTGTATTCATGCGTCACTGAATGCAAACAATTCTTTGGTTTGAAATATAGAAATTTGCATTTGGTTGTATTGCCTAACATCTACTAGGAAAAAATTCATTCTGATATTTGTAATTTAGTACTTTTCCCTCTAACATCTTTTTCATTATATGAGTAATTGAGTTGAACATGTCAGGTTTTTCAGGATTATTCATGTTAAGGATCAGTGACATCATTTGCCACTAATCTGGGCACACTTATCGGTAATCTTCCTGCTGGAAAAAAAAAATGAAAATGTTGTTAGCTGATCCCTCTATAAGCTGTGACAATGATAACAGAGGATTATGAATGGGTCTCCGATAGTAGCCGACTTGTGTTCGATACATGAATGCCAAGAAATTCATCTTGAGATTTGAATTTTGGCATCCATGTTGAGAACGCATAATAAAGGGTTATGATCAGAGAGGAGATTAATTCTTTATAGTGTGTGGAGCTTCATCTACTCTATATACTTCTAGTTACAGAAGAAAAAAAGCAGTAAGTGGCCCGCCAACTTGGCGAGTACTGTCAGAAAGATAATGTAACACATTGTATTATTTATGGAAAGTCAGAGACAAATTACTGGCACTGACAGCAGGCAGAAAGAAATCTACTTTTAATTCTGCTACTGCTGTCATTTGCTTCTTCATACTGGTAGGTTTAACTAACTAGCACAGTACCCAATCTTAACAACTGAAGCTGGAGTGCTTATCAGTTGTTAGGATCAGGTCTTGTGGTATACAAGTGCTTAACTGGTTCATCTTTTCTGCAATATTGGTACATAATCGCCAAACTGCATGCATTGCAAAGCTGTATTTCATTTCAGTCTGGCTGCCACTATTCATATAACTCTCAAGACTAACTTATCTTCAGGAGCCAAAGAAAACAAACACTTGATGTGATCGTCTTCGGGTGCAGTTTGTCTGCCACAAAAATACTTATTCATAGATGTAGGGAGAGAAGACACCCTTGTTTCATCTATTTGAAGAGAATTTTCATTAGAAAATGCATTTTAATGAAAAAAAAAAAACGACAAAAGCAGGTTCATGTCAGCCAATAATCACTGAAATCTTTCCAGAATGCAGCGGATATGTCGGTGGTATTTAGATGCCATCAGCTGAAGGGATAGCATAATGGTCGTAGCTTTATATAGAAGTATTTCATGACCTACCAAAAGAGCAGGAAATCTGGCATGGACATGGGAAACAGAAAAACTGATCACTTAAATGTAGTAATTTATTGTTTTAAGTGATCATCTGAAGTTGTTAATTTTCTTCCTATTTATCACTGATAGGTTCGGTTCCCAGCCCTCTGAACCGAGTCGGCCTTATACCAAGCTTGCGTACACCAAAAATTCTCGAGCTAAGCTGCTACCCACAATGCCCTTCTCTCAGTTACCTCATATCTTGTTTACCGCGCAGCCATATAGCAGCATTTCACCGAGCTCTCCAGATAAGTATTGTGTTTTTTCAAAGTTTGTAGTACTTTGTGAGTTTTTTTTTCCTGGAATTTATATGGGCAGTATTCAACACTCACTCAAGCCTAGTCTGTCTTCCTCCTCACTTCAGAGATTAAGGGCACAAGTACAAATGATACTCTGTCGAAGGAAGGTGTCTTCAAGGGAAGTTAGTTCTACAGACTCTGGGGTCTATGGCGGCAGCCATCCCAATTGTTCCCCTAGCCAGATTACATATGAGACCACTACAATGGCTCCTTCTGGCCCACTGGATATCCAGACTTCATCCCCTGAGCTCACAGGTCCTCATCACCAACTCCTGCAAACAAGATCTCCCCTGGTGGATGAGTACAGACGAAAATCTCTGGTGTCGCCCCTTCCAGGCTCCCCCAACCCAGCGCCACGGTGACCACGGACGCTTCCCTGAAAGGGTGGGGGGCCACTTCCAGGGAAAGATGGTCCAAGGCACGTGGTCCAGCTTTTAGAGGTCAACTTGCATATCAATGTCCTGGTGTTGAGTGGTGCTGTTAGAGTTGCAAGCATTCCATCCGCTCCTTCTATCAGGAATGATTGCTATCCAGTCGTACATGTCTGTCGTCTGGTACATAAACAGGGAGGGACCAAATCCTATCCCCTATGTCATGAGACCATGAGAATTTGGCATTGGGTGATAGCTTCCAACCGCTTTTTAATCGCAACGCATATCCCGGGGAGCTCCAACGTGATTGTGAACAGGATGAGCAGATGCATTTTCTGTCCTCACGAGTGGTCTCTCAATCCGTGACAGCAGAAATTTTCAGCCGTTGGGGCCAGCCATGCTGCGATGTTTTCACTTCCCCCCTTAAACAACAAATGCAGCAGCTACTTTGCCCTCTTTCCCCCTCAAGGGGAATCACCGAGAGATGCTTTGACTCACGATTGGCCTGCAGGTCTCCTCTATGCTTATCCTCTGATACCCCTTTTTCTAAGGAAAGCTATTTGGTTGAGATGCAAAGTAATCCTCATTGCCCCTTTCTGGCCTCATCAAGTGTGGTTTCCCTTCCTCCGACCTCATCTGTTACAACCTCTTGGATCCTGGACACTCGTCAGAAAATAATATCTCACCCACAAGGGCGGACTCCCCCAAATCTATCCACTCTCTCAAGCTGACAGCTTGGCTTCTCTACTTCTATTAGTTGCCAGGCAGGAAACCCTTTCCTCATCTGTCCAAGATATTATTTTGACCTCCCATAAACCATCCACCAGAAAACTTTACAGAGACAAATGGAAAAGATTTGCTATCTGGTCACATAATCGGATGCTAGATCCTTTTTCAACTCCTACAGCTGCTATTCTTCATTATCTTTCTGAGTTGTTTGACAATGGGGCATCGGCTTTCACCATTCGAGTCCATTTAGCAGCTATTTCCAATTTCCATAATGGTTCAGATGGAGTCCCTCTTATTTCAACCAGACTTTGCAAGACTTTTCTCAAGGGAATTTTCCATAGCAGACCTCCTATCAGGCAGCATGTGGAGGCATGGAATCTCTCCCGGGTTCTCCAGTCTCTCTCTCTACCCCCCTTTGAGCCCGCTGCGATATGTGATCTAAAATTCCTGTCATGGAAATCTTTGTTTTTGGTAGAAGTCACATCTGCCAGATGCATATCTGAGTTGCAAGCATTATGCATCAAGAGCCTGTACCTGATCTTCCATAAGGACAGAGTATCAATTCGGACTAATCCATCCTTTCTCTCCAAGGTGGTTTCCAACTTCTCTATTAATCAGTCAGTCCATTGAGCTCCCTGTATTTTTTCCAAACTATTGTAACAAGGGTGAATACTGCCTGCATTCATTGAACGTTCATAGACAACTACATTTCTACCTGGACAGAACTAAGTCCTTTCGCAAGTCGGACCAACTTTTCATTTCTTTTTCTGGCCCTAGAATGGGGTGTACTGTATCTAAAGTTACTTTATCAAAAATGGCTTGGAAATTGCATTACTTTCTCATATTCTGTTACGAATGAATCTAAGCCTGCTCAAATTAAAGCTCACTCAACTAGGGCTATCGCAGCTTCTGTTGTGTTCCACTCCAGGGCTTCCATGGATAACATCTGTGCAGCAGCCATTTGGGCTAAACCTCATACCTTCATCAAGCATTACAAATTGGATCTGGTCTCCAGGGGAAAAGTGGCCTTCGGCTCAATGGTTCTCAGGAATGTTCTTCCATAAGGGCAACCCAGGTTCTCTATGTAGCTTGGGATTCTGTCCCATCAGTGATGAATAGAAAGAAGATTAACAACTTCAGATAAAGAAGTTATGTCTTACCATAACGTTCCATCTGAATTGTTGATCATCTTCCATTCATCACACCCTCCCACCAAAGGCTCCTGGCAGATCTTCTGGGTCCTTGTGGTGTTTCAGGGTTTCTGCGCAGAGATGGCCTCTGTCTTTGTTTCTTCTATATGTTGCATGCAAACTCGAATTAAGATGACCGAGAGAAGGGCATTGTGGATAGCAGCTTAGCTCGAGAGTTTTTGGTGTATGCGAGCTTGGTATAAGGTCGACTTGGTTCCGAGGGCTCGGAACTGAACCCATCAGTGATGACTGGAAGAAGATCAACAACTCAGATGGAATGTTATGGTAAGACGTAACTTCTTTTTCCCAAAGATTATTGCATTAAAATGATTTGCTCTAAAAGATAAATGCCAGTATGTGGTGCATGATGTGCCAGCAGCATTTTCACTCCATTTGTGATGTTTGCGGCTTTTCCTTTTTTGATAATCATTTTTGAAAAATACTGTTTTCCTTATGTTTTTGTCATTGAGGCTAAACAGTAGACTATAACCTCAGCGATGTTAACTTATGGAAAGCTTGTTTGTGCGCCCACAGACTGTAATGGGCACAGCATCTGATGTGCAAAGACACCTCCATTAAAGTCTGAACACACCTCACATTATTCCTCAGTTAACGTCACCTGAGGGATACATTAAATTTATTTGTGATGTGCTTTAATAAAAAAGTTTACTAAGTTTTTTTTTATTTTTTTTTTTTTATTTATTAAAACTATCTTAAATAAGGAATGAAAGTAATACAAGTGCATTGTGACACTTAACTCATTAAATGCTGCTGTGTACTTAGGAGTATAAACACATTGCTTTAAAAGGCCAGCTTCCTATCAGAGTTTTGAAAACAGGATTTTTGAATGGCCGTAATTCAAAAAAAATATAAATATTTTAATTACATTTTTGCAGGGTGCACATCCCTTCTATATGTACCACCTCTGAGGTTGCTGCACCTCAGGGGATGGGTGAAAAACTTTTGCTATTCAAAGTTCTCATCTCTAAGAAAATACAGCAGGAATCCTAGAAGCACAAATTGGGTAATCTAGTAATTTAAAACTGTGAAATGTGAAAGCACCATACTTTCTAATGAAGCACACTGTTGGGTCTAGCTTGGATGATCCTTCACTTTTTAAATGACTCTAACTCTGACAGAGCTGATCACACTGTGGTTAATGCTGGCTGTAGCCTGTAGAACTAACTATGTGAGCGACAGAGCTGATCACACTGTGGTTAATGCTGGCTGTAGCCTGTAGAACTAGCTATGTGAGCAGCCTTGACCCCTTCAAGCCAATTGCACTTGAAAAGCAGGTAACGCACAGTGCTTTTATTTCACTGCAGCTTACTATTATAAATGAAGTGTTAGACATTTACAGTTTAGGTTCAATAATAGTGCCTTAATTTGCAAATAAAAACATTAAATAAACATAGGATATTTCAGAAGATGAAAAACTGCTGTAGCCAAAATAATTTATACCAGTTTAATAGTTGTGTTGCAATTAATTTCTGAGAATTACATCATTGCCTTAGTTATGTAAAGTAAAGCAAAAATGTAAGTACGTAAAAAATGACAGTGGCAGAAAACTGAATGGTGCAAGCTTTGCAATCAAACCAGATCTCATCATGTGACAAAGATTTTAATCACAGACTTGCAGGATCTGTGGAAGCATAAAGGAAATACTTAAATCTGATATGTACTAACTGATGGCTTATCTGTGGGTATGAAAACATTTTTTTTCCATTAATATAAATTTTTCCTGTGAGATGGCTATATATGAAAATTATGAATGCATTGCTCAAAAAAAAAAACTTGCCTGATGGTCATTTATTTACTTTGCAAGGATGAGGGCTATGTATTTCTCTTTTGTTTCTATAAGGTGCAACTTCTGTTTTGTTTCTGACAGGTTGAAATGATTCCAAAGGCGATTATTGCACTGAAGGCAGACAATGGATGTTTCTGGAGTGTAATTAATTATAGTGACAGAGACAATATTGAAGCAGCAAAATCCAGCCTTGACTCCAGCTGCCACTTTTTATTGCTTACAGCTACAAGTGGAAAGGTTTATATCAAGACCCCTCAGAACAAGTACCTTAGTCGTTTTCACCGCAGTGGCATTGACTACATAGAGCCAGCTAAAGATGTACCAGATGTTTTCTGTGAGTTCCAGCTGCATAGTCAAGATGGGAAAGTGTTTTTCATGGCTGACAATTGCAAATATTTAAGTCGCATTCACCGGGGTGGCATAGACAACATTGAAGCTTATAAAAAACAGATAGATGTGTACTGCCTGTTTGAAGTTGTTGAATTAAAGGTATTTCCAGCATTATTTCTATTTTACTTTTTATGATTTTATGCATAGATAATGCTGCCTGCTAGAAACAGAGATGTATTCTCTCTATAAGAGAAAAAAACAGAGGCACAACACATTTAACAACTGTGTGACACTTTATTGATATGACCAGAATCAAACCTGTTTTTTTTGCAAAAGGAGTTTAACTTTTACAAGATGACCTCATTCTTTATGTACTGTGAATTCTGATTGTGATTTGTCGTATTTAGTAAACCATGTCTGTGAGTTCAAAAAGGAAAATGGCTGTTTTAAGACAGAATGGAGGGACTTTTTGCTGTTGTCCACAGAGTATAATGTCCTGAGTTTCTTGGAACTGTTTTTGACTTTTGTAACCTGATGCATATACTACATATTTCCTTTTTTTTCAGAAGCTCCTCAGCATTCGTACATGATACATAGCAATTCATGAGCAGTAACAGTATTTATTTATTTATTTTACATTAGTTGACCGGGCTAGTCTAACTGGATACATGTCCATTTTCAGTAGAGGCCCGGGGAGAAAAGCTCCGAGCAGCAACAATGACAAGGAAATACAATAAAGTCTTATTAAAATAAAATAAAATTTGTTACAAAATTAACTATACAGAGTTATTTAGCAAATTTAGGCTAGAATCAAATACTATGAGAAAAACAAAAAATAAAACAGAAGATAGATAAAGTAAAACAACAATTTTTTTTTTTTTTGAGAAAGAGCATGAGGGGGCAAGAGATATCAGTCAGGTTTGGAGCAGGGACAAAGCCAGTGGGATTTAAGATATTCTTTAAGGTTCTTCTTAAAACGTAGAGTAGAAGTAAGGTTGGAAAGTTCAGAAGGAAGATGATTCCAGCTCTTTCCTATGGTGTTTGAGAAGAGCGAGTCCCCAGCTTTGTTGTTGGATTTAATGGAAGAGATTTGAAGTGTATTTGCTGAGCATAGAGTTGCAAGATTTTTGTAAGGGGAGATGAGATTAGTGAGGATTGGGGTATTTTTAGGGTAGTATAGGATCTTTTGGGTGATAACAAGTTGTTGAAAAAGTAATTGGTTCTGTAGTTCTAACCAACCCAGCTGTTTGAGGTTGTGACAATGATGTGTTCTAAATGGGGTACCAGAAGCAAATCTGGTTGTGTTGTTATAACAGGTGGAGAGTTTGGTAAGGTTGGTTTTAGAAAGATTAGTATAGATAGCAGAAGCATAGAACAGGGTGAAGATTAGGTGGGTTTGGGCTATAGTGTTTCTGGCTGCAGGGGTAAGGAAGGATTTGATTCTGTATAAGGTCCCTAGTTTTTTGTTTACCATCTTTATAGTGGAATTAATATGGTCATTGTAGCTAAGGTTGTTGTCTATTGTAACACCTAGAAGACTGGTTGTAGTATCAGGGGATATGATGGTTCCATTGTTAGAGGTTACTGTGAAGTGCAGTTGAGGTGTCTTGTGAGTAGGAGAAAAAAAGCAATAATTTAGTTTTCTTGGGGTTGAGCAGAAGGCAGTGTTTTGTGAACCAGTTTTCAACACAGTTAAATACTGTTTGGCTGAGGCACTGGAGAGAGGTTATAGACTTGGCTGAGCAAATTAAGGTGGAGTCATCTGCATACTGTATGCAGGTGGCTTGAGAAATACTAGTATGTAGGTCATTAATAAATATGGAAATTAGAAGTGGCCCTAAGATAGAACCTTGTGGTACTCCAATGTTTACAGGGAGGGATGAAGAAATATTCTTGTTCCAGAGAACTGCTTGCTGTCTATTTTCTAAATAGGATTTAAACCATTGTAATGCTTGTGGGTTTAGTGAATGGGCTTTTAGAGTGTCAATAAGTATGGGATGGTTCACCATATCAAAAGCTTTAGAAAGATCAATAAATAGAGCAGAGGAAAAGGTGTTATTGTTACGTTTTTTGTTTATAGAATCAGAGAAAGGATAGCAGGGCAGTTGTTGTGCTATGGTAAGGCCTAAAGCCATGTTGACAATCTGCAAGTAGATTATTTTGTAGTAGGTGGTCAAGCAGTTGTCTGTGTATACATTTCTCCATTATTTTAGCTAATGGAGAGAGTAAGGCAATAGGCCGATAGTTGGAGAGCTCAGTTGATGAGCCACCTTTGTGTAAAGGGATTATATAGGAGATCTTCCATAGAGAGGGGATTTTACTTTCTGAAATTGTTCTATTTATAAGTATGGAGATAGGGTAGGCAATGGCTTTAGCTGCAATTTGCAGGTATTCAGCTGGAAGACAGTCAGCAGAAGGGGTGCATGGCTTGAGCTTTTGAAGGAGGTTGCAAATGAGGGATGTAGGTACAGGATGTATATGGAAGGTAAGGGGGTATTGGGTGTTATTAATGGGAGAGTGGAAGTGGATGGTAATGTATTAGGGATAGAATAGCTTCAGTAAAATAGTTGTTAAAGGCATCAGGAATCTGGTTAGAGTTATTAAGGTTGAAACCTATAGGGTCAGGAGATTGAGTGTCCTGGTTGAAGAAGTTTGTTAATGCCAGACCAGAATTTTTGAGGATGTTGTTGGTGAGTTTGTTGTAGGTGGAGGTAATAGTCTTTTTTGTCTTTAAGAATGTCCTTCTTGGTGGCATTTCTTAATTGTTTAAAGTAGAGGTGATCTGTTGGATTTCTGGAGGTTTGCCATTTAGCCCAAATTTTATTTCCGAGAAGGATCTTTTGCCTAGTTGCCTTTGTGATCCAGGGGGCAGTTTTGGTTCTTATGCGGGAAGAGCGATAGGGGGCATGGTAGTCTAGTATTTGGAGAAATCTAGTATTAAAGTAGATTACTGCTTCATCAAGTTTAAGATGAAGCATAGGTGACCAGTCACATGCTTTCAGTTCGTTTTGGAAGCTCTCTGGGTTAAAGTATTTTTTGGAGCGGGAAGTTTTAAAAGTATTAATGTCGGGGCTATAAGTTTTTTGTTTGATTATATAAGTTAGTATGTGGTCACTGATATCATTTGGGAAAGTTCCTGGTTTATAAGAATCAAGATGACTATTTAGAAGGACCCAGTCTAGGATGGTTTCTTTGTTGTTTGGTTTATGGAGTCTAGTAGGAGTGGTCATTATTTGTGTGAATCCATATAGATTTATATGGTTGGTAGGATTGGGAGAATTACAGGTTGTCCAGTCTATGTTAAAGTCACCTAAGACAATAGTTTCTTGGGGCAGATGAGAAGAGAGGTAACTAAGTATGTTTTCAAGAGTATTGATGTTATTTCCAGGGGGGAGATAAGTGCAAATTAGATAGATTTGGAGTTATTGATTTGTAGTTTTGCAGTGAGGGTTTCTGAGTTGGGAGATGAGGGAAGTAGCAAATTGAAGGGTGAAAGTTGGAGTTCAGATTTATACAAAATGGCTACTCCACCACCCTTTTTGGCTTTGTGGTCACATCTCAGGATGTTATATCCTGGAGGGGTAATTTCCTGGTCAAGAGTAGAGGGCTTTAGCCATGTTTCTGAAATACAGAAAATATCAAATGAGTGAACATCTAACAGTGCATGTAGGTGGGAAATTTTATTGTTAATGCTACGGATGTTTAGGTGAGCTATCAGGAGGGAATTAGATGGTCTATGTGGTATAGAGATATGTGAGGTAGGTAGGTTGAGAGGCTTTATGGTAGTGTCAGTATTGGGGCCTGGATTGGGATGAATGTCACCATCTAGTAGTGGGTTTGGTAGAGGATAGTGTATAAACGTTTGGATTTTGTCGTAATAATTTGTGGGGTTTTTTGTAAGGATGCAAGTAATATGAGTAGATCTATGGAACTTTGGAAGTACATAGATGGAGGTGGAGGTTATGTTACTATGGTTGAGAGAGTTAAGAGAGATTGAAAGAGTTCCATGGAGGGGGTGGAGATGTTCAAGAAGGGAAACATGTTCAAAGGAGGTTAATGAGTAAGGTATTGTAAGAGAAGCTAGAATTGTAGTTAAGAGTAGTATATATGGGTAGAAAGATTTATGTGCTGGGTAAGTAGTACCCAGTAAGATGAAGAGTAATTCACAGCAACAGTAAATAAGTTCAAAGCAAATATTTTGTATGCATTACACACTTTTGAACAAATAGGAAGAGATTTATCAAGTTTGGATTTTAACACAATAATGTCTGTGTAGAGTAAATGTTATGGGCTAGTAAAGTAAATGGCTGCCATCAAAATAGCTGGTAATAACAGGACAGAATCCAGAGTTTGCAAAATGTTAAAAATACAGTAAGTATTCAAAAAATCCACTGGCAGTGACTGTGAATCTTAAATGTTGCTATAGACTAATAAAGTGGATAGTTATCAGTAAAGTAGGTAATCAGAAAACAAAAACATCCACTGTCTACAAAGTGTTGCACATACTAACTTTCCAAAATCCACTGCTGATGATCAGGAATTTTAAATATTGTTACAGATTAGTAAAAAATGAATCGCTGCCAATAAATCAGAAACCAGGAACAGAAAAACATTCAAAATTTGCAGTTTTAATATAGAGTAAATACACACATTCCACTGGGAATCGACCACATATCTTAAGCATCGTCGTAGACAACTAAAGGTGACAGTTGCCTGAAAAACAGATTCAAGGAACAGAACATGTTAATTTGCAAAGGGTTATAAACCGTATGTATCTGAAACCCAGTGGACAGCAAATCTTTAATGTGCAAAAACAAAAGGTAAGTAAACTACCACAAGGGAAAAGCCAAAATGTGAACATTTCATTTTAACCATTTTTTGTAAATTCAGTAATAAGGAATTCATGTTCAAAATTTGCATCTCATTTTTCCACTTGTACATTAAAAAATGACCTCAGGTGGTCTCAGAAGAGTCACCAACTGCTTTTGTACTGCTTACAGAGTAGCTGGGGATTGTTGCAGTAAATAAGGGATATGATGCTCTCTGGCACCCTTTTCCACCTGTAATTCATTTATAATTATCCCCTGCATGCACTGTATCCCTAAATATGAACGTGTCTTTTCATCCCTTACATTTTCTTACTCCCCCTTCTTTACTTCCTTCCTAATTTTGATCAGTTTCTCTCCCCCTAGCTCTATATCTAAATATGCCATAACCCTGTTTTTTTCTCCCACTTCATATTGCAGTTTCTGTATCTATTATATTAGCTTACCTTTAACTTCTAAAAAGTGGCTAAAAATTTTGTAATAATTAGATCATTGTCATATAAAAGTTGTATCTTTTTCAATCATTATCACATTGTCTAATTTGGTATAATTATTTAAACTGTAGATGTTTTTGTTTTATTTTTTTAAAGCTTATAAAATTATTGTTCAAAAAAATTTTAAATGCTTCAGAGCTTTTTTTCTCCCTGGGCCTCTGCTAAAAAGGGGTACCTACCCTATCAGACTTACCCAGTAATCATGTTCAATAAAATAAATAAAAATGATGCTGACTATAAATAAAAATGATGCTGACTGTTTGAAGACTGTTGGAATAAATGTACAGAAGCAAATGATGGAACTGAAAGTGAACTAACAAGACAGATAACATGAATCTTAGCTGTGCTAAAATAAATGATAAAAATAAATGATAAAATCTACTGCAGTAGAACAGCTAAAACATTTTATTCAGAAATAAAATATACTTGAAAATAGACATTTCATTTTAACCATTGTTTTGTTATTCACCCTTTTCATTAAAAAATGTCATTGAGTGGTGCATAAGGAACAAAACTGAGATGCTAGGGGCCATGTGGTGCATCAGTGACGGAGACTTCGCTGGTAAGACAAATGCAAAAGGGATCGGACATGATATCAGTTTAAGGAAAAAGAGGCACAAGAAACCAGGATTCCAGAAGATCAAGTGTAGATATTTTGGATCAAGTGTAGATATTTTGGAAGTAAATATAGAGTTAGTGGATGGATAGACTGAAGCAAAGAAACTTACATAGGTTGAAAAATGTAGTTGTAAATGGCTGTCGGTAGACAGGAGCTAATACCTGTAAGAGAGAGAGTGGCCTCTTAGGACTGCAAAAATAGACATTTCCTATGTAGCTGAGGTCAGTGGAGACTTGAAAATCAAAATGTTCATTTATCAATAAGACATTTTTTTCTTCCACAAGCTTAATAGCTGTAGGGAGAACAAGGGATAACTAAAATGACCAAACATTTACAATGCAGAATGATCCACTGGGCTGTTCTGTAAGTAAATAGAAAAAAAACTAGAGCAAAATGTCAGATAGGCAAGATGATGATGCATACCATATTGTATTTGCAGATGACTAGGAAACACCAATGAACGAATGAATGTAGCTGCAATATTTTATTTCACAAAGTCCCTTTATTTAGTGACTCTCTTATTGAATCCCAGCAGTCTTCAAAACTATCAATGATAAGGGAGTTAAAAGCCAGAGAGGCCTTTTATGAACAGCAGGAGGCCAGGCTCTGCAGGACAAGTATGCAGAGTGACACAACTCTTGGAGAACGTATGCAAACCATAGTGCTTAATGATATCACAAGTGATTACCATGGACACATTCTTGCAGCCAGAACTTAAAAGCCGCGATGCTAAATGGAAAGCTAAGATTTGTCAGTGGCTGCATAGCAGACTTAACATGAAATGTCCAGCAGTTAGAAAGAATCTATTTGACAAATGTGCTACTGTACAAGACCTAGTGATAGTGAGACTAAGCTTGGTCCATCTTGCCACCTCTTCCTTTCAATGAAGGCAAGGCTGACACAGAAATGCACTTCTCCTGAGAAGCTGAGGCGGCATTCTTCTCTGACTTTACTCCAGGAAGAAAAAAAAAAACAGAAGCTGAAAACTATGAGCAATTCCAGAATGCACCTAGTTTTTCTATAAAAATGTTCCTTGCAGAGATTTATTTCGGAACTGTCAAAGCAGCTGGATCAGAAAGCAGGTGGTGGGCAAGGAAGCTTAATTCCAGCCCCTTAGTGAAATTGTAGACTCTTAACTTCTGAAAATGTCAAGCAAGCTGAAAGTACTGTAATCCTTCCAATGGATCTTGATATATAAAAATGTCAAAACGATGCACAGTCCTTGCAGAAAATGTGAGAGAAATCAATTCAACTACCATGGTCTCTTGCTTTGAATCAAAGTAATATTTCTTCACCCAAAATGGAGAACTGCTCCCTCTTCCTTAACACCTGTGAACCTATGAACTTAGACATGCTAAGTAGGCTAACAACCACAAGGGCCTTTTTAAGCCTGGCCATGCATACCAAATCTCTGACAAGTTCTGATACCCTTGAAAAGTGTAAGCATGGGCCTGGAAGATGTACAATTTACAGGTGACCTGTGTCCATTAGAGACGTAGATGCCAAACCAGGGATGAATTTCCTGCTACTCTGTCATCTAACAGTACCTTCCTGATTTCCACTTTCATCACTGATGGCAGACTCTGACGGCAAAGGCTGCCTTTCTGGTTTGGGGAAGTGACATCCTCTGCAGAGATTGAGGTGGTGAGTAGACAAACATGTATTCCAAGCTAAGTGGTGAGTAGACAGACATATATTCCAAGCTATGTTATATAAGGTTAAATTATTTGGGTGTCCATCAGGAGCTTGATTGATGGTTACTGTAAAAGGTTAGGTGGCTCCTGGTTAGGGCTTGAGCCACCATATATTGTGTGTCTCACGTTTAAGCTTTTGCAGATAATTTTTTTCCCACTTCTCGTTCATAAGCTAACAGTCAAGTTATACAAGTACTGTAGCCTGTAGCAGAGCATGGCAGATCTCAGCAGTTAAATTGCCCAAGGAAGTATAAAGTTGTATATAAACCTGCGCTTGTAAATTAGTAGTGTTTCCTTAAAATATGTTAGGTATACAACTGTGTTTTTTTGAGAACTGAGAGGAACACTTGATCACTTTAAATAAGAATGATGATTCAAGAGCTAGACCGTTTGCTTAGTGAAAGAATTAATGCTTTATAGAAGAAGGGCTAAGGTATCTCATGCAGAGTGTTGCTGTCATCCTTGGGGATGATTTAATGTCTAGAACAATGACTTTGGAAAACAGACATCAGAATGAATGAAGACCTAGAAGAAAACACTTGGAAGAAGTTGGATATTGTTCTCAGAGTGGGATCATATCCAAATGGGGCCATAGGCAGGGTAATGGATCATGGCTAGCTAACCACGCTGGTATCCTTTATTTGGCCAGTTCTCTCAGTTACTTTTACAATACAAGGCACTTATCAGTATCTGAAAACAATGATCAGATATGAACCAGATGCCCGATTGCAATACAGACTGGTAAACTAGAATGCAGAATAAATTCATGTGTTGCACTTAATTTAAAATCGTTTTTTTTTCTCTGAAAACTGCATTTTACCTGATTTTGGCCTAGCACTCAAGTGTGGGGTCATTTATTGCACTGTTGTGATTATTTTGCTGCTTGTGTATCTCTGCTACCTTTAAACTACAACAAAAAGAAAAAAAAAAAAATCTTGCTTTATTCCCACTTTCTGAAAGTTAAGAAAGTTCAGTTACAGATTTGCTGTTTTGAACTGTTTGGAAGTTTCTAGAAGGCCAGTGCTTGCTTGGGCTAAAGGGAAGTCTCTGTGTTCACCAGTGGGAGTGGTTAACACTGAACAGCCTGCCTGTCCCTGGAGGAGTGGTTACTACCTAGAAGCTGTAGTTTTATTGGCCATTTTGGGTCAATTCTAAACTCCTTGATCTGTCTCTCTTAAAACCCGGCTGCCTCGTGGTTTTGGCGTCTTTTCAGGCTTGCTAGTGGGAGTGGTTAACACTGAACAGCCTGCCTGTCCCTGGAGGAGTGGTTACTACCTAGAAGCTGTAGTTTTATTGGCCATTTTGGGTCAATTCTAAACTCCTTGATCTCTCTCTCTTAAAACCCCACAACTGTCTTTTTGCGCGGTTTTGCGCACTGAGCAGGGTTTGGCAGCGCCGCCTAAACAGTTTTAAACTATTCCAGGCTCCACAAAGTCTGCTCTTCACTTTTTCCCTTAGAGCTGCTCAAACTCTCAAAGTAATCACTCTGTTCTCTTTCTAAAGCCCTGCACTTGCTCAGCTCTTATAAGGAAACACTAACTAACTAAAGCACTACACCCTCCTTGACTTCTCATAAGTGTTAGGTTCCCGATTGGTCCTTCCTGATCAAGTGAAAAATCAGATCTGAAGTAGGTAGTTCATTTGTCTGCAACCTGTGGATTACGGATCCGATATCGGATCCGAGCTGGCAACTTGTTTCAAGCTAATGGATCCGAGCTCCTAGCTCCTCCCTTCACCCATAATCCCCTGCTAACCCTCCATGACCTCAGATCTAGTTTGCCGTACTTGTGGATAGCTGGATCCTTTTGAGCTCGTCAGCTAAGTGGAAATTTTACTACTTTGATCTGTACTTTTCCTGTCAGAATTTTTCTTTTTTAGTTAAATTGATTAAAAGTGTGCAAGCGTTAGGCTTCCTTATTATTTGTTCTTTAATTAGTTCCCCCTCCCTTCGCTGGTCGTTAGTTGCGTTTCTTTTTGGGGCCTGTGTGTGTGTAGTTTTTTTCTTTAAAAAAAAAAAAATGGCTGAGGCCCCAAAAGCCATATTTTCCAAATGTACCGAGTGTGGCCATAAGCTCTCCCCGGCTGATGGCCACACTCTGTGTGTTCGGTGCCTTGGGGTTGAACACCTTACCTCAGGCTGTACCATCTGTGCAGTGTTCAACCCCAGGGCACTGAAAGAGCGGAGGTCGAAGCTGGTCCTTGTGGGACTTTTACCCCCGGACTCTGCTTCGGCCTCCGCTACCTCTGCTGCTCCTGTGGCTCCACCACAGCCTGTGGTCGCTGCCACTCCTGCCCCCCTGCCTCTGTCCGGGACTCATACTCCCGCTAAAGTGTCGGAGGACAGGGAGGCCAGGAGGGAGAAACAGAGGGAGAAGCACCACAAGCGGCAGGCCGAGACCTCCGTTTTGGTCCCGCCAGCTAAGCGGGCTGCCTCGGTGGCCTCTTCGAGATCTACTTTCAGTTTATCCAATACAGACTTGGACCGGATGATGCGAAAATTCATCCAGGCCCAGCTGCAGATGGGAGAGCTCTTGCCTCCCCCCCCCCCCAGGGGGGGGAGCTCGACACCCTTTTTCCACCCTATTGCTCCTTCTCCGACCCGCTATCCGGGTTCGGAGCCGAGCAGCATTGGAGCCGGGGGTGGGTCGGCACCGACAGTACTTGTTACTTCTGATCCGAGCCTGTCGGATCCGACCTCTCGGAGCCGTGGTCCGAGCTTCGGATCTGGGGGATTCAGTGTGCCTTAGGCTCCATCCAGGTCGGAGCCCACTGGTCCCTCTGATCCGACGGTCTCGGTGCCGGCTCCGATCCCTTCATCGGATCTGAGTGGGAGCTGACTTTCGGGTCCATTAGAGAGTGGCTCTCCCTCGGCCTTCAATGTTGTGGAGAGGGCTCTGTTGAGAGCAATCGGACCCCCGGTCCTTGCATCGGCTCCTCCCTGCACTCCCTCTCTGCTGGGCCAGGTTTCCATCACCCGGCCAAAGGGACAGCCTGCTTCGATGTCACAGATGGTTCCATTGGAACAAGATGTTGCTGGCGAGGCCTCCTCGGACAGTCCCCCCGAGGAAGTTCCCCGTAAGCATAAGTGCAAAAGGAGGCACGTGGACTCCCCTGAGTCCTTAACCGAGGACACGGACTTGGAGGTAGGGAAAGGCTCCCCAAGATTGCCCCCTAAGGATGTCTCCTTTGGAGACATCATGGAGATGCTGAGAATCAGAGGTGGGTGGTCTGCCCCCAAGTCTTCTCTGACGAGTCTGTGTTTCTGGGGGCATTCGAGGCAGGCCCGTCTACCTCTTAGGTGTCCCCTCCGGCCAACCCCCTGGTGGACCTCATTACCACCAGGGCGTGGAAGGATCCGGACACCGTGGAGCCAATACCGAAATGTCCAGATAGGATTCTTAGCCCCCCCCTCAGACCGATCACATTGGAGTAAGGGGGCCCCCCTGTAGATGCCATGTTGACGGCTGCAGCCACGAAGAGGGAATTGGCTCAGGAGAGCCCCTCAGTCCATCCACTGAGCAAAGAGTCCCGTTTGATGGACCGCTTAGGGAAGCGAGTCTTTAGTTCAGCGACCTTCTCGGTAATGTCTCTGAACTATATGGCACATGTCATCAGGATGCAGCGGGATCTTATCAAAGAATACGCTGCATCCCCCCCTGAGTCCATGTCGGAGGATGACAAACAATTGTACTCCTCCCGAATGGCCACTCTGAGATCAATTTCAAACACCTCTATGCGGCTATTGTCCCATGCCACAGAGGGAGCCGCTAGGGCTAGCGGAGCAGGCCTAGTCATGAGACATCAGGCCTGTCTCCGTCATTGCGATTTTGCGGAGCCCTTTAAAGCATCCTTCGCGAACGCCCCTTTCGATGGTTCTGCCCTATTTGGCAAAACAGTTCGCGAGACACTTGTCCAGAGCGAGAAGGATGGGAAGACGTCTGCCGTCGGAGTCCGCTTCTCTGCTCCCCAGCGGTCCTTTTCGAGGAACCAAAAGGGTCAGAAGAAGATGTGGTTCCGAAAATCACAACATTCCCAACCAGCTCCAGACAACCAGTCCTACCATGGCAGAGGTGGACAGGGAGGATGCCGCCTCAGGGGCAGAGGGGCTCCGAGAAACTTTGGGTCCAGAGAACCTTTCTCTGAGCAGCCCGCACAGCAGCCCTGAGGGGTTGCCTGGCTGTTCCACTCTGGAGGTAGTCGGGGGGCGCTTCTCGGAACACCACCAGCATGGGAGTCCATCACAACAGACCGCTGGGTGCTTCGCATTATATCCAGAGGGTACAAAATACCACTACTCCATGTCCCCAAATCCAAGAACCTCCCCGATGTACCACCCGATCAGAGGGAGACCGCAGCTGCAGAAATTCAGCAGCTGCTAAGAAAGAGCCATCCAGCCCGTCCCCCAAGACCAGCTCGGATTAGGGTTCTACTCCAGGTTCTTTTTGGTGCCAAAAAAGACGGGGGACTTGAGACCGATCCTAGACCTTTCCCGCTTGAACCTGTCAGTAACCAAGGAAAAATTCCGGATGGTCACTCTTCAATCTATTCTCCCCCTTTTGAGGGAGAACGATTGGATGTGCTCCATAGGCCTCAAGGATGCGTACTACCACATTTTAATGGACAAACGATACCGGAGGTTCCTTCGCTTCTGGCTGGGGGCCAGTCACTACCAGTTCCCTTTGGCCTCACCACAGCCCCCAGGGTGTTCACCAAGGTATTAGCAGTGATTGCGACCCACCTGAGACTCCAGGGAATACAGGTCTTTCCGTACCTGGACTGGCTCCTGACCGCACCAACAAGGCATCTTCTTTGCTCAGCCAGAGACTTCTTTCTCCGTCTAGCCCCACAGTTAGGCATTACTAGCAACGTCGGCAAATCTCTACTGGCTCCAACGCAGGTCATAGAATTCATAGATGCCAGAATAGACATCAGAGATTTGCGAGCCTTCCTAACTTCTGAGAGAATCCGGAACTTACAACTTCATGTGCGGGCTATCCTCCAATCAGAGGCTTCACCAGCGGAATTGGTCCTGAGGGCACTAGGCTCCATGGCGGCAGCGATTACACTCCTTCCATGCGCCTGTTTGAACATGCGGGTACTGCAATGGACTCTGCTAGTGCAATGGTCCTTTCTCTCCCTTCCTCTCCACCATCCCATTGCTATTGGCAAGGCTTGCAGGAGGGCACTACTATGGTGGCTCCAAGCCTCAAACTTCCATACGGGCCGTCCCTTCTGCACCTCTCCCCCTCTCGCCACGGTGACCACGGATGCTTCCCGCCTCGGGTGGGGGGGACATTATTCAGGCAGGACAGTCCAAGGCACGTGGAACGATACAGAGACCTGCCTGCATATCAACGTTCTGGAGATGAGAGCGGTGCTGTTGGCGTTGCAAGCACTTCAGGGCCTCCTCCCCACAGGAACGATTGCAATTCGGTCGGACATCATGTCGGTGGTCTGGTACATCAACAAACAGGGGGGAACCAGATCTTACCCTCTATGCCGCGAAGCCATGAGAGTGTGGGAATGGGCGATCTCCTCCAACCGCTTTCTGATTGCAACACACATTCCGGGGAGGACCAACATCCTAGCGGACAAGCTCAGCCGCACCCTTCTTACCCCGTACGAGTGGTCTCTCAATCCACTAGTAGCGAAGCAGATATTCGCAACATGGGGGCAACTCTGCTGCGATCTTTTTGCATCTCCATCAAACACCAAATGCGGCAATTTCTTCGCTCTAATCCCCCCTCCAGGGGAAACTCCAAGAGACGCTCTGGTGCATGCTTGGCCACCCGGTCTACTCTATGCCTATCCTCCTCTACCACTAATGATACAACTCTTACAGAAAGCCTCATGTTGGGGAGCAAGATGATCCTCATTGCCCCATTCTGGCCTCGGCAAATTTGGTTCCCTTACCTGTGGTCTCACCTTGTGAATCACCCTTGGATTCTAGATCCCACTCCGGATCTCATCTCCCATCCGTCGAACTTACCAACTCCAAACCTGGACAATCTGAAACTGACAGCTTGGTTGCTCCAGTTCCACTTCTAGTTAGGACTCCCGGTATCTCTTCACCAGTCAAAGCCATCCTCATGGCAGCGCATAAGCCCTCCACCAGGAAAGTGTACCACAGTAAATGGAAACGTTTTTCCATCTGGGTGGAGCATCACGATCTAGATCCCTTTACGGCTCCTCTTCCATCCATATTAGACTTCCTAACTGAACTCTTTCAGGAAGGTGCTAGTTGTTCAACTGTCAAAGTGCAATTGGCAGCCATATCACATTCTCATGTGGGACATGATACAGGGCCTTTGATGTCGGCCAAGTTGTGTAAAACCTTTCTCAAGGGCACCTTTTTACTTAGACCCTCTGTAAAGGAAGCCGTGCCCCCCTGGGATCTTACATTAGTTTTTCAAGCCTTGACTGGTCCACCCTTTGAACCCACTGCTTCAGTAGATCTCAAATTCTTGTCATGGAAAACAGCATTCCTTGTAGCCATCACTTCAGTGAAAAGAGTGTTGGAGCTTCAAGCTCTCTCTGTGAAGCCACCTTACCTGATCTTTCACCCAGATAGAGTGTACCTCAGGATCATTCCCTCCTTTCTTCCCAAGATAGCATCAGAAACCAACATAAATCAATCCATAAATTTACCGGTTTTCTTCCCTAAATATCAGAATAAGGGAGAGTACAAGCTGCACTCATTAGATGTTCATAGGCAGCTTTGCTTTTATACTCATAGGACAGCTGGCCATAGACAATCCGACCAGCTGTTCGTTTCCTTTGCCAAATTTAACTTGGGGAAAGCTATCTCTAAAGTATCTCTATCTCGCTGGATTTCTCAATGTATCCTACTGGCGTATCAAGCCTCGGGTAGACCTGCACCAGAAGGAGTTCGTGCTCATTCCACCCGCTCCATTTCTACCTCTGCAGCCTTCAAGTCTAGAGTTCCATTGGATGATATTTATTCTGCAGCCACTTGGGCTTCATCTCATACCTTTATTAACCACTACAAACTAGACGTGCTTTCTAGAGGGAGAGCATCCTTTGGCTCTGCGGTGCTTCGTAATATCCTTCCATGATGGCCACCCAAGGTGCAGGTAGCTGGGGACTCTGTCCCACAGGTTGCTGACAAATGAACATCCTACTTCAGATTTAGAAGTTATGTACTCACCATAACGTTCCATCTGAGTAGGTAGTTCATTTGTCTGCAACCATCCCCCCCTCCTTCCCCCTGACCTTTTTCGGATCTACTAGTAGTTAGATATCCTTCTATTGGATATATATTGAGGGGCAAACTCGATCTGAGGTCATGGAGGGTAAGCAGGGGATTATGGGTGAAGGGAGGAGCTAGGAGCTCGGATCCATTAGCTTGAAACAAGTTGCCGGCTCGGATCCGATATCGGATCCGTAACCCACAGGTTGCAGACAAATGAACTACCTACTCAGATGGAACGTTATGGTGAGTACATAACTTCTAATTCCCTTCCCTAATCTGATCAGTAAAAAAAGTTCCCTATACTAATCTGGTATGTCCAAGGGTCAGTTTCAAGGTTACTCTCCAGTCCAGCTGGTGAATCTGGGAATTTTGAGGCAATGTTACAGTTGCCTTATGTACACAGACAACCCTCTCCTCCTTCCAACAAACTCTAATACATGTGAGAGATGCAGTTACACAGCCAAACTGGAGGCAGAGCTCTCTCAACCCAAGACTGGCACAGTCATTCAGGAGGAAAAGGTAACCACCCACACCACAAATCCAGTCTCACACAGACTTATTGCATCTGCATACCCAACACATAAACACACAAAAACATACTCGGAGGCTCTAAATAAAAATCTGCCTAAACAGCAAAGAACTCGTAAGCAGATATCTAAGCAACAGCCAACCCTCAATAATACCCACGAATCACATATCTCATAAAATCAGTGTGCCTCACAGTCACAGCCCTTAAGGCCAAACAACACACCAAATACACTTGCTATAGGGGACTCTATTGTCCGGCACACTGACATCCTGCTCACCAGACTGAACAAGGAGAAGGTCACTGTTGGCTGCCTGTCGGGTGCCAGGATTCGCCACATAACGCAAGCACTCAGGTCACTCCAAAGCAAGTACAAGTATGACTCCATCATTGTCCATGCTGGTGTGAATGACCTGAGACGTACCTCCCTGGACCACATGAAAAAAGACATAGAGGAGCTCTCTGACCATGTAGCCCAGGCTGGTATGATCCTGACCTTGAGTAGCATCTTGCCCTCACCAAGAATGATGCCACAGTATAAAGACAAAATGATCAGTTTCAACAATTGGCTAAAGTATTGGTGTCATTCAAAGGGGATCCAGTGTCTGTCAGCCTGGGATGACATGCTCGATAAGCCACGTTGCTTCGCTAGGGACGGCTTGCACCTGTCACCCTTAGGCTTTCATATACTGGCCAAGGCTCTTGCCACCCCCATAGTGCCTTTTTTAGGCAAGGCTCAAAGGACAAACCCACCACCATAGACAACCCAAGGATAAAAAAACTAAAGGTAATGCTACTCCGTGCCAGAAGCCTAAACCTCAAGATGCACGCACTCTAGGCTCTCCTCAGTATGGAGAAAATCGATGTCTGTGCAGTAACAGAAACCTGTTTCAAGGCTCCTGAGAGCACCCCAGCACTACCAGGTTATAACTCATACCATGCGTTTCAGCCCCAAAACTCGGACCAAAGCACAAAAGGAGGAGGAGTATCTATATTCATCAAAGATACCTACACCTCCAGGTTAGTGGCACTGAACGAAGCATCGGAAACCATCCATGTGCAACTAACAGTGGGCAAAACTGCCTTTCAGTTTGTAGCTTGCTACAGAACACCCTCCCTATTACCGGAACACCACTTGGCATTCCTGAGAACACTGGAGAGAATATGAAGGTCTCTCCAAACACTATAATGTTAAGTTGTCAATCTCGCCTTCATTCTTGCTGGATGGGTTCGGAGCCGATCCTCGGCTCCGACTCGGCCACTCCAAAAGCTCGAGAACTAGTTCCACCGGCTCGAGGCTCCCCTATATCCCACAATGCTAGGCGGTAACTCCTCAGATCTCATTTGCCGCTACAGCGATCGAGGTGTGTTCCAACCGGCTCAGGTTAGATGTTCTTCGTCTTCCCTTGCTGCAGTCCTGACAATTGGGTATAGTCCGCGTCCCAGTCGGCCCGAATACCAGAGAGGTTTGACGCCGGTCATGGCGCCTTAGACTGACGCCAGCACGTCAGGGTACTAATGCGCATGACCGACGTCATTTCCTCAGTCTTTTTTGCCGCATGGTCCGATGCAGAAGCAATTTTGCGAGTGCAGGTTGGCGTTCTGAGATTTTCAAACCGGAGTTTCAGACCGAATACAGAGTTGGCTAAGTAACTGCTAGAACATTTTGGTTTTTCTTGCCTCAGTATTTAACCGGATGTCAGAAAAGTGAATAACTGTATTTCTTGTGGGAAGCAGATACCGCATAGGGATTATCATACATTGTGTATACCTTGTTTAGGGCCTGAGCACGACGTTGTTGGTTGCCGCCTTGTGCTAGATTTAACAAGCGCACTATTAAGAGGAGGCTTGATTGTGCTAGGTTAGTGTTTGGGAAGCGCTGTAATTATACTATGCCGCCGGATGCTCCGACGCCTGCTTCATCTAAGAAGCGTAAGGACAAAACAGTGAAGTCTAGGGTGAGGAACCGCAGTCCCGGACGCCGGTCCTTTAGAAGGCTCAGGGAGCCAGAGGTTTTGCCAGGAGTCTCTATGGAGTCTCAGGCAGATACTTTACTGTTACAGGATGTGCCCTCTCAGGAGGTAGGCCAGGCTGAGGGGCTTCTCAGGTAACTGTTCTTCCCTCTCTTCCCAAGGTAGTTAGGCCTCTCCTTCTGTTGCCAAAGCTTCTTTTAGAGGAAGGCCAAGTTCAGCTTCTGTAGGGCTTCTCCTAGCATTTCGGCTCTGTGCCTAAGAAACATATGCTTAAAATGGCAGAAGATTTGATTACTCTGATTAGAGGTTCTATGCCCCCACCTGATAAGAGGCCTAGGGTGGAACAGGAGTTTGATAGTTTTGAACAGTGTTCACAGGCTTCAGAGTCTTCTGTGGAAGACTTGCAAGAGTTTCCTACTTATTCTGATTCTGATGTGGATGATTCCACTCCTTCAGCTTCTCCTCCTGAGGATTTTTCATTTTCAGAGACTCTTCACTCCATGAGGGAGCACTTTAAATGGGAAGGCCAAGATTACTCTGACTCCAGAAAAGGCTTAGGGAATTCTTGTTTTGCCCCAGCATAGGCCCTTAGCTATTCCTCCTGTGTTGAATGTGGTGGAGGATGTTTTTGCAGAGGCTTCTCTGAACCCTGATTCCTTGCCTCCTGCTCCTGTTAAGCCTGATAGGTATTATAGGGTGCCCAAGCTCATAAGTATTTGTTTAAGAGTCCCAGGGCGGACCCAGAAACTGTTTCTCAGGGGCCTAAAGGTGTTAAAGCTTCTGTGGTTAAAAATCCTGTACCCTCTGATAAAGAGGCAAGGGCTTTGGATAGGTGGGGTAAGAAAGTATATACTTCTTCCACTCTAGCCATGAGGGCGTTGAATTGTCAATTTCATATGCTGAAATATCAGAATTATCTCCTTTCACAATTGAAATCTAAGGTGGATGCTTTATGAAGGTATTGAGTGTAAAGAATTGCTGGATTTGGTTCATGTGTCTGAACAAGTGGGTAAGCATTCTTTGCAGTGTGGTTTTGATGCTGTTCAGGCCTCCTCGAGGGTGGCTGCTACTAGTTCTGTTCTTCGCAGACATGCATGGTTGAAGGATCAGAATTTAGCTGAGCATGTTAAGACCAGGATTTTGGATGCTCCTTTACAGTCTGATGTGTTGTTTGGACCGCCTGTGGAAGCAGTTTTAAAGAAAATGGAGGACAAAGCTAAGTCTATGCAGACTGTTAAAGATTTTGCAGGTGCAGCCTCAAGTTTAGTAGAAATTGGCCTGCTAAGGGGTGGACATATCCTGCTTATGGTTCCCAGTCTAGGAGGTCTAGATGTGGTAGGGGCAGGGCTCAAGGTTCGTTTAGGCCTAGATCAGACAGTTCACCTGCTCAGACTTCTGGTGAGGGCAGGGTCAGTCCTTTCGTAAGCAGAACCAATGACCTGCCTTTTCAGCTGCCAGTGGGCTCGTCTGGCAGCTCCTTTGGGAGGAAGATTGTCTCTTTTCAAAGAAAATTGGGATTTAATCACTCAAGACAGATGGGTGCTGGATATCATTCATCACGGTACAGATTTTATTTCCACACAATGCCCCTTTCAAAGGCATGCCAGATGTTCCTCCTCCACAAAGAAAAGAGGCTCACAAGCAAGTTTCTCAGTTACTCCAGATAGGGGCTATTCAGCCAGTCCCTGTGTCAGAAAGGGGCTTCGGATTTTATTCTCGCCTGTTCCTAGTGCCAAAGAAGGGGAACACGTGGAGACCAATTTTGGATTTATCTATCCTCAACACTTATCTGGACATTCCCAAGTTCAAGATGTTGACGTTACAGCAACTGTTACCTCTGCTGGGCAAGGATCACTGGATGGTAACTTTGGATCTCAAGGAAGCTTACCTTCATGTGCCCATAAGGCTAAGTTGCAGAAAGTATCTGCGGTTTCAACTGGAGATTTTCATTATCAGTTCTCTGCATTGCCCTTTGGCTTATCTACTGCGCCCAGAGTATTCACAAAGGTTCTGGCTCCAGTGATAGCTTACTTCAGGCTTCAAGGCATTCAAATTTATCCTTACTTGGACGACTGCCTGATTCTGGCTCAAGAAAAGGAACACCTTCTACAGCATCTGGAATATGTCATAGCAGTGCTAAGATGCCTAGGGTATTCTGTGAACGAAATAAAGTCCAGTCTAGTACCCTCTCAAGACATGTGCTTTCTGGGTGTGAGACTGAATACAGCAGCCCAGATGGCCTTTTAACCCCGGACAAACAAAAGAGTCTGTCACTTTACTTCCATCAACTATCTCATCAGTCCGTGCTGACTGCAAGGACAGTCCTTCAAGCATTAGGGTTCATGGCATCTTGTATTCTGGTGCTTCCCAATGCCAAACTGCATATGAGGAAGCTGCAATGGTATCTCAAAATGTATGGACACAGCACTGCCAAGATTTGGACACTGTCATTCAAATAATACCTTGCCTTCAAAAGGAATTCTTGTGGTGGGCTCAGGAATGTCACCTAAACAAGGGACTCTCTGTGACCCGCCAGAGGCGAGTCAGATTTTAACGACAGATGCCTCGGACACTGCTTGGGGAGCTCATCTAAATGGAAAGTGGATACAAGACAAGTGGCCTGCCAGACTACAGCATCTACATATCAACATGAAGGAGATGTTAGCAGTCCAGTTTGCATTGATGGCTCAAGGAGTTACTTCTTCCAGGGCAGGTGTTGATTCTGACAGACAACACAACTGTCATGTGGTACATCAACAAGCAAGGGGAACACATTCTTATCCTCTATGCAGGCAAGCAATGATTTTATGGGAGACTGCTAAGCCTGCAACTGACTCTTCAGGCAAGGTTTCTGCCAGGAGCACAGAACTCCCTAGCAGATGTATTAAGCAGACAAATCATGGATCCCCACGAGTGGAAACTGGATCTTCATGTATTTCAGAAATTGACAGTGTCATGGGGAACTCCAGACATAGATCTGTTCGCTTCTCCACTAAACCACCAGCTGCCAAAGTATTGCACAAAGGGGTTTCATCACACAGCTTGGAAAGTGGATGCTCTGTCTTTCAGTTGGAAAAACCTTCATGTCTATGCCTTTCCACCTCTACCTCTTCTTCCAAAGGTATTACTAAAGGTCAGACAGGACAGGCCAAGGATGATTTTGATAGCTCCAGATTGGCCTCGCAACACTGGTACCCACTTCTAAGGAGTCTTGTAAAGAAGCCTCCATGGCCTTTACCTCTGATTCCTCATCTGTTATCTCAGAAGGACGGTCATCTGCTCAATGTCAAGCTTCAATCTCTTCATCTCACAGCTTGGCATATTCTGTGTTGAAGCATGGTAGGTCTCAGCTTCCTCAACAAGTTTTAAATGTGATTATGGAAGCTAGAAGGCCTAGTACTAGGAGAGTGTACGCAGAAAAATGGAAGAGATTTTTATTTTGGAGTACAGCAAAGAATTTGGAGATTTCAGAGCCTAATTTGAGTGTGGCTCTTCAATATCTTACTGAGTTATTGGACAAAGGTTTGTCTTTCTCTTCCATAAAGATTCATGCTGCAGCAATTTCAGCTCACTATGATTGTGACCCACCTTTGTTTTCGCATCCTTTGTTCAAGCAGTTTCTTAGAGGGGCAAAGAATATAAGACCCCAATAGAGCTCCTACTCCTGCTTGGGATCTCAATTTTGTGTTGGAAAAACTTACTCTACAACCTTTTGAGCCTGCAGCTACTGCTGAATTGAAATATTTGTCATGGAAGACTGCTTTTCTGTTGGCTATTACTTCTGCAAGAAGGGTGTCTGAGTTGCAGGCCCTTATGGCAGTAGAGCCCTTTTGATTTTCCATAAGGACAGGGTATCATTACGTACTAATCCTTCCTTTATGCCTAAGGTGGTTTCTAGTGTGGCTTTAAACCAAACTATTCATTTGCCTACGTTCTTTGCAGATCCTCAAAATAAAGGGGAAAAGATTTTGCACACTTTAGATGTACACAGGCAATTGCGTTATTATTTGAGCAGGACTAAAGATTTTAGGCAGTCTCAGCAGTTACTTGTTTCTTTTGTTTTAAGTTCACAGGGCAAGCCTGTGTCAAAACAAACTATTTCTAGGTGGATTGGCTTTTGCATTGCATTTTGTTATTCCCATCATGGCAAAGAGGTTCCAGCTGGGATTAGGCCTCATTCCACTAGGGCTACTGCCACTTCAACAGCATTTCTAAGGGGGGTGGCAACTAAGGATATTCTGGAAGCAGCTACTTGGAGTTCAGTGCATACTTTCTCTAGGCATTATCACCTGCCTATATACTCTAAGACTAGAGCTGGTTTTGCCACAGCTGTTTTACAAGGCATGTTGTCAGCTCCTGCTACTTTATAATTTGCCAGCCTCCCTTACCTCTGCTTTGGGATTCTACCCAATTGTCAGGACTGCAGCAAGGGAAGAAAGAACATAGTACAGTTTTGTACCTACCATAAATGTAGATGTTCGAGGATTCCCTTGCTGCAGTCCAATTTACCCTCCTCCTTCCCCTCTGTGTTTCAGGGTGGTTGTGTAGGTGAGTTTACATGCTTATATTTTTGTATATATTACTGTATATATTGTACATGTTTTTGGTGCAGGTTGTTTTGGGACTTGTCTTTTGGGTCTTCTGACATCTGGGGCAAGAAAAGACTGAGGAAATGACGCCGGTCATGCGCATTAGTACCCTGACGTACTGACGTCAGTCTAAGCCGCCATGACCGACGTCAGCCTTATACTCTGGTATTCGGGCCGACTGGGACGCGGACTATACCCAATTGTCAGGACTGCAGCAAGGGAATCCTCGAACATCTACATTTATGGTAGGTACAAAACTGTACTTTTTGAGAAGAAACTAGTTTTCTTAGCTTTTTCCCCTTTTTTCAGTTAGTTTTTTTTCTAAAATAGTTATATTGTGAAGTAGTTCCATCCATTCCCTGTTAATTACCCATCCCTTTCTAAACTCTCTAGAGATTTTCCCTCGGGCCTTAGGCCCAGTCCCTCCCTTCTAGTAGTGAGTGACTGTGTTTTTCTAGGATTTTATTTCTCTAACTTAATTTAATTTAGTTTTAATTTAGTTTAATTTATTCCTAAGTGTAATCGGTGTGTGTGTGTTTGTGTGATTGCACTTTTCCCCTTAGACATGTCTAACGAATCAAATGTCTCAGGCTTTAAGAAGTGTGACTCGTGCTGTCAGAAGATGTCTCTGACAGACGGTCACACTTCTTGTGTGCACTGCCTGGGACCTTTGCACCTGCAGGACTCATGTGCTGTTTGCCATGGCTTCAGCCCTAGAGTCCTGCAGGAGCGAAAAAATAAACTTATTTTAAGGGGCTTATTAAAGCCTGAGGGTCCCTCGACTCAGTCCTCGGGGAAACCCTCTAAGCCTTCCAGACCTTCGGCTCCAGCCTCTGAGCCGTCTTCTGGGGGTCCTAAGGCTGTTCGAACATCGGCTCCGGCCGGAGCTGATGAACCCTCGAACACATGCCCCTACGGTGTCCTCGGCTCCGAAGACATAACCGAGTCGGCTCCGATCAAGTTGTTGGAACCGACATCTAGAAAAAGGTCCCGATCACCATCTATCAGCTCCGTTCATTCGGCTCCAGCATCACCTTTGCTGTCTAAACGGAGCCATAGATCCCACTCTTCTAGGTCTTCCAGGTTATCGGACCATGACCTTCAGAGAGTAGTGAGTCGACTTCTTAAGTCCGAGGCACTAGCCCAGATGCTTCAAAGTTCGACTCAACAGTCAAGAACTATTCCCATCACTCAAAATGTTCCTCCTCTGACTCTTCTGAGTTCGGAGCCGGGGCGGCTCGGACCCGAGACTGTGGTGGCGTCGGAACCGATACCTTTGTCTTCGGTTCCGTTGTCTGCTCCGATGTCTTCCTTGGAAGAATCTTGGCGCCGGACTTCCCTCGTCGGCTCCGAGGGGGCGAGTGGCATCGGATCCTTGTCCAACCCCGTTCTCCCTCGGTGCTTCGGCTGGTGAGTTCGGCTCCGACATCGGCCTTGGAGCCATCAGTGTCGGTGCCGGGGAAGGTTTTCAGTTTTTCGGAACGGAGACCTCCGGCTCTGCCTGACGGGTGCCTTCGAGGTCATGAGGAGCGTGTTAGAACCAGGTTCAACTCCACAGTCGGCTCCTTCTGCCCCTCCCTCCATGGTGCCTCCCGTGATTTCTACTCACTCTCTCATCCCGACCGTGAGAGCCAGCTCCTCAAGTTTCCCCAGTGGGGATCTCCTCCTCTTCCGAGGCCTCTCCTGACCCGGTAGGAGAGCCCCCTAGGAAGAGGCAGTGCAAGAGGAAGCACATTGACTCCCCTGAGTCTGTCACCTCTGACACTGATTTAGAGGATTTTGAAGGTTCCCCTCATTCCTCCTCTGAAGATGTCTCCTTTGCAGACATCCTTGAAATCTTAAAACAGAGGGGGAATTGGCCATCCCTCAACCCTTCAGAGGATGAATCAGTGTATCTTGAGGCGTTTGGCTCTCGCCCTTCCACCTCCTGGGTGTCCCCTCCCTTTGACCCCTTATGCAAGTGGTGGCAAAGAAGGCTTGGGCGGCTCATGATTCAGTGGAACCCACCCCCAGGAGACCATCAAAATTCATTACGGCCCCCAAGGACAAAGAATTTTTAACCAAAGGCGTCTCTGTTGATGCTATGGTGGTGGCTGCGGCCACCAAGAAGGAGTTAGCTGATCCTTCAGTGCCTGTTAATCCTCCTAACAAGAAGCCTAGGTCAATGGACAGGTACGGGAAGCGGATGTTCTCGTCAGCGACCTTTACTATGAGATCGCTGAATTACCTGTGTCATTTTACTCGTCTTCAGAGGGATTTGCTCAAGGAAGCGAGTGAAATGTTGAAGGACCCAACAGCTGTGGGTTTTCAGGATAGGATGAACTCTCAGCTGGCAACCCTTAATTCTATAACTAACTCCTCCATGCGCCTCCTTTCATATGCGGTGGATGGAGCAAGTAGAGCGGCAGGTACAGGTGTAGCCTTGCATAGGCACGCCTGGATGCGGCTTTATAACTTTGCGGACCCTTTCAAGGCGTCCTTCACTAATTCCCCCTTTGACGGATCATCCCTCTTTGGTCCTGAAGTGAAGGAAACCCTGACTAGGTGCGAGACTGATGGCAAAACTCTCTCTGCCGTCGAAGTCCGTTTTTCTACTCCTTCTAGACCTTACCCCAAAGACCAGAAGGGGGGAAATATGGTTCCGCAAACAATCTCAAGGAGATTTGCCTGACGCACAAAGTCGATTCCCCTCTAGAGGCAGAGGGGGGAGCAATAATGGTAGACGCCGTCCTAGAGGCAGAGGGGGCCCGCAGAATCGGGGCAGTTGAGAATCCTTTTCCGACGAGCCCTTTCAGCATCCCTGAGGTGTTGCCCGACTGTCCACCTTCGGAGGCAGTCGGGGGAAGATTGTCGCTGTACCCAGAAGCCTGGCTATCCCTAACTCAAGACAAGTGGGTGCAGTCTATCATTTCCGAAGGCTACAGAATCCCTTTCCTTTTCATTCCGAAGCAATCCAAAAAATCCGTTCCAGACGTTCCACCCAGTCAAAGGGAGCAAGCAGCATTAGAAATTTCAAAGCTGCTCGCAAAAAGAGCTATTCAACCAGTTCCAGCAGACCAAACAGGATCCGGAATCTACTCCAAATTCTTTTTGGTTCCAAAGAAAACAGGGGACTGGAGACCCATCTTGGATCTTGGCAACTTGAACAAGTATGTCAAGAAAACAAAGTTCCGGATGGTCACGCTGCAGTCCATTCTACCCCTTTTGGGGTGAGACAACTGGATGTGCTCGATAGATCTCCAGGATGCGTACTATCACATCAGAATGAGTCGACGCTCCAGGAGGTTTCTCCGCTTCAGGCTGGGAACCAGTCATTTTCAATTCAGAGCCCTGCCCTTTGGTCTCACTACAGCCCCCCGAGTGTTTACCAAATGCATGGCAGTGGTAGCCTCTCATCTGAGACGACAAGGATTCCAGGTGTTTCCGTATTTAGACGACTGGCTCCTTACAGCCCCCACCAAGCATCTCTTACTTCTCGCCAGAGACTACACCTTTCACACGTCAGGCACTAGGCATTTCAATAAACTACGAAAAGTCTGTCTTTTCGCCTTGTCGTGTTATTTCCTTCATAGGTGCAAATCTAGACACAGTCAATATGTCAGCCAGACTCACAGAGCAGAGAATAGCAGACATACACAGACAGGTCTCTCTTGTCTTGCAGACCAACAAAGTCAAAGCCAGACTGATCCTGAAAGTCTTGGGGATTATGGTGGCGGCCATCCCCCTTCTACCATTAGCTCGCTTCTATATGAGAATTTTACAATGGATGCTTTTCACACAATGGTCTTACCAAAGACTTCCAATGTCCCATCCTATTCGGATAACTCAATCGTGCAAGAATCATCTCTCTTGGTGGATCACATCCCCCCAGCTCCTCCTAGGGAGACCTTTTGTCCCTCCCGCTCCGGTTGCTACAGTGACAACGGACGCCTCCCTGATCGGGTGGGGGGGGGCATTACCAGGGCGGGACAGTCCAGGGCATGTGGCAACCGTTCGAGTGCCACTTGCACATAAACGTCCTAGAGATGAGAGCAGTGCTTCTAGCGTTGCAAGCCTTACAAGACTCTCTTCCCAAGGGAACTATAGCAATTCAGACGGACAACATGTCTGTAGTGTGGTACATCAACAAACAAGGCGGAACCGGATCCTACCCCCTCTGTCGAGAAGCACTCAGACTGTGGCAATGGGCGATTTCTTCTCAGCGATTTCTGTTAGCAACGCACATCCCCGGGAGGTCCAGTGTGATTGCAGACAAATTGAGCAGAGCTATTCTCATGCCTCACGAGTGGTCTCTGAAGAATTCAGTGTTGGAGGAAGTTTTTCGAAAGTGGGGCCGGCCTTGCTGCGACCTTTTCGCTACTCCCCAAAACAGCAAGTGCGACTATTTTTTCACCCTCTTTCCCCAACCAGGCCACCCCAGCAGAGACACTCTAGTGCACATTTGGCCCCGGGGACTTCTGTATGCTTTTCCTCCCTTCCCACTGATATCTCAGCTGATACAGAAAGCCATCGCTCAGGAAGCTTCCATGATCCTCATTACCCCTTACTGGCCTCGACAGGTTTGGTTCCCATTTCTCCACCGCTATCTGTTGGAGCAACCTTGGCATCTGGACCCAGTTCCAGACCTCTTGACCCACCAATCGGGTCAGTTGCACCACTCCCTTCCTTTTCCGAACCTCACAGCGTGGTTCCTCCAATTCCAACCTTAGCCAGGCTTCCTCTGATATCTCACTCAGAGATATCTTGATAGTTTCATAAATCTTCCACTGGAAGATTTATCATAACAAGTGGAAACGTTTTTCCTATTGGGCGCAGTCAAAGAATATAGATCCTTTCACGGCTTCCATTCAATCAGTCCTAGACTTTCTAGCCGAACTTTTCCACTCAGGTTCGTCTCAGTCTACTATTAGAGTTCAATTGGCAGCAATTTCGAACTTTCATGTTGGAGTCTCAGAGTCCTCCATTATGTCTTACAAACTCTGCAAAGCCTTTTTTAAAGGGAGTTTTTCTCCTCAAACTGCCCATCAGAGATCCTCCTCCCCAATGGGATCTCAACTTGGTTCTGACGTCCTTAATTCTTCCCCCCTTCGAACCTGCGGCTTCATGTTCAGTGCAGTTACTTTCTTGGAAAACACTCTTTTTAGTAGCTATCACTTCAGCTAGAAGAGTCTCTGAACTCCATGCTCTGTGTAGTCGACCCCCTTATCTCGTATTCCACAAGGATAGGGTGTCCTTGCGTACTAATCTGACTTTTTTGCCCAAGGTAGCTTCACTGGCAAATTTGAATCAAACCATTGAGCTTCCTGTTTTCTTCCCTAATTATTCTAATAGGTCAGAACAAAAGTTACACTGTTTAGATATTCATCGCCAACTTAGGTACTATATAGACAGGACCAAACAATTCAGGAAATCTGACCAACTGTTTGTTTCTTATGCAGAAGGTAGAATGGGCCTTCCAGTTTCTAAAGTATCTCTCTCTAGATGGCTTACTTCGTTGATTACCCTAGTGTATGAGATAAGACATCAACAGTTGCCATCCAAACCCAGGGCGCATTCAACTAGAGCTTTAGCCACTTCTATAGCTTTCCAAGATAGGCTGCCTATTGATTCGATTTGTTCTGCAGCTACTTGGGCTTCTCCCCATACCTTCATTTCTCATTATAAGCTGGACTTGGCCTCTAGAGACCAGGCCAACTTTGGTTCCACTGTACTCAAGAGTCTGTTCCGATAGGCCACCCGGGACAAGGTGCTAGGGACGCGGTCCCATCCAGCAAGAATGAAGGCAAGATTTACAACTTAACATTTAGAAGTTATGTACCTACCATAACGTTCCATGTTAGTTGTCTTCTTGTCGCCTTCTTTCTTACGTCCCACCCTCCTTCCCCCTAGCCAGGACAGACCTAGAGGAGTTTTTCTTTGTTCCTTATGGAATTTTCTTGCTGGCCTTAGCTTACAAACGAGATCTGAGGAGTTACCGCCTAGCATTGTGGGATATAGGGGAGCCTCGAGCCGGTGGAACTAGCTCTCGAGCTTTTAGAGTGGCCGAGTCGGAGCAGAGGATCGGCTCCGAACCCATCCAGCAAGAAAGAAGGTGAGAAGAAGACAACTAACATGGAACGTTATGGTAGGTACATAACTTCTAATTATTGGGTGACTTCAACTGCCCAAACATTGACTGGGAAAACTACTCAAGCCCAAACACCCTCGCCCAATGGTTCCTTGAATTTATAAACTCTTAACGCAATGGAACAACTGGTCACCACTCCCACAAGAGGGAACAACATATTGGACCTGGTCATCACCAACATGGAGACTCTATGTTCCACACCAGAGGTAAACCCCTCATTGGTAAGATCAGACCATAAACAAATTTCCCTGGACATCCATATCCCATCCCCACCCCTGGCCAAGGAAATCACTGTAAAGAATTTCTCAAAAGCCAACTTTGCACTTCTCAAAACTGAGGTGGAATCCTTCAAAGCCCCTGGGCCAGAGGATAATACAGCCCAATCCGCAGAATCCTTTACAAATGCATTCTATGAGCACCTGCAGGAATGCATGGATCATGCTATCCCAAATAAAACCAAGACTCACTCCTCCAAACGCAGGAGACCGGTCTGGTGGACCCTGGCCATAAATAAACTATACAACAGAAGGAGGAAGCTACTACATGACAGAGCAAAATCCCAAAAAGGGAAGGCATCTCTGATCAGTATTAGCAAGAAACTTCGATCCCTCATAAAATCATCAAAGGCCAGTTTCGAAAGAAAAATTGTCTTAGACACTAAAGATAATCGCAAGGCCTTCTTTAGTTATGTGAGGAACATGGGCGGAAACTCCCAGATATGCTCTGAATTGTTGCATAACTGTACAAAATATACTGAACCTACAGACATAGCCATCATCCTGGCAGACAGATTCAGCGCAAACTCCCCCCCCCCTTCCACACCAAAGGAGCAAATGCCTATCCCAACTGAATGTAACCTCCCTGACATCACAGATGCACAGGTGAAAGCTGCCCTCTCCAAAGCAAAAAACACAGCATCTATGGGACCGGACGGTGTCCCAGGCTGTGTCTTACATGAGCTCCAAAAAGAACTGAACCGTCACATTAAGTCACTGTTCAAACTTAGCCTTACTAGAGGATATGTACCCAAAGAATGGCGTACAGCTACAGTGGTCCCACTCCACAAAGGTGGTGCCACAACAGACCCCGGAAACTATCGTCCCATAAGCCTGATTAGTCTGGTCTGTAAAGCTATGGAGCGTATTATCATGGAACTCATAAACAAAGACATTGGGAGCCTCCAGAAACTGGACCCTACCCAATTCGGCTTTAAGGGCAGATCTTGTCTCTTAAACCTAGTTGATTTCTTTGAAACAGTTACCAAAGCCATAGATGAGGGCAAGGTAGTCCACACAGCCTACCTGGACCTCACAAAAGCCTTCGACACAATACCCCACTTGGGCATCATAAATAAGCTTACCAGCTTAAATATCAACCCCTATATCACAAGATGGGTTGCAAACTGGCTCAGAGATAGAACCCACAAGGTCAGAATCGCAGGTGCCATGTCCGAATCCAAACCAGTTACAAGTGGTGTCCCACAGGGCTCAGTTCTGGGACCTCTCTTGTTCAGTATATACTTCTCTGAGGTTCAGACTAACATGGGGGGATTATGGCTGACAAAGTTCGCAGAAGACTGCAAACTGGGGGCCATAATCGAATCTCCAGCTGACACAAGCATCCTCCAAAAGGTCTCACAGAGATGGATGCTTGGTGCCAGAGCCACGGCTTCAAGCTAAATGCTAAAAGGTGCATAGCCATCCCCTTTGGGAAAAACAAGGTGCCCACAAATTGCCACATAGGTGGTAATCCATTAAGTACGGAAGAAGTAATTAGAGATTTGGGGACCAACGTAGATAGTAATCTCTCCTTTGATAATCACGTTGCCAAAGTGGTTAGAAAGGCCTTCTATATAGCCCACCTTATCACAAAAGGGTTTGCATCTAGATCAAGAGAGGTCATTGTGCCCCTCTACTCGTCACTCATCAGGCCCATAATTGAATACAGTGCCCCTTTTGGGATGTACCTTACCCGACACCTGCAGCAACTGGAGACACCCCAAAAGTACCTCACCAAGAGGATCATGGGCTACAAACAGATGTCCTATGCAGCTCGACTAAAGAAACTCCAGCTCTACTCAGTTCCTTACCGCCTACTCAGAGGCGATCTATGCCTGACGTACAAAGCCATGTCAAACCCAGAATTAATGGACATGCTCCACCTCAAAAAATCCAAGTCCCTTAGAGCTACACGCTTCAGAGACCTAAACCTCGGCACAAAAATAAATAGGACATGCTGGAGGGACAGATTCATTTCCCAGAGGCTCCCCCTCACTCTGGAATAGAATCCCAATTCATGTTAGACATAACCCCTCGCTGACCCTCTTCAAGCGAAATCTGGACGCGTGGATGGGAAATCGCAAATTCACCCCTGGGATCTCTTCTGTGTCCCTGCTAGACAGAGGCACAGTAAACTAATCTTAAAAGGGTACCTTCTGTGACCTACTTTACAAAGGCACAGTAGGCTAATCTAATAGGGAGGCAGAAGCCAAATACACTCTGACTAGGCTTATAAATGCCCTAGGGCAGATAGCCTAGTATCTACCTATGAACCTATGAACAGGTTACATTGCCATCTGTTACCCAGTTGGGTGTGGTAAGTTTAAGCACTCTGTGCACCACCTTCATTTTCTGGAAGATCTCTCCATAATTTTCTGTTTCTAATACATGAGTTTAAATCCAAAGAATCAAAAAATATATTTACACATTTTCATTCACTGTTACACGATGACATGAAAATGAAAGTACAGTCATAATGGAAGTTTAGGTTTTCAGTGAGATTATGCTGTTTCACACCTGGGATTAATCTAATTTAACTGGTCTTGCAACAATGTTTTACCAGCAAGCTAGTCAAGGCAGTACTGAACTGGCCACTCAGTTTTGTACAAACTATTCTCTTAATTTGCTGTGCTCCTCCAAAACTGATGCCCTGCAGTGGGAGGTCACAAGTTAACATTATTTGCAATATATGCTCACAGGAAAAATGCAGTACTATTTGATAAGATCTTGGGTAGCTACGAGTGGTGCAGATATCTTTACTGGCATAATTATATTTAGAACATCCTTCGACTGGGATTCTACTTTCAAAGAAAAAACAGAGTTGTAGCACCTTCAGTTTTTATTTAAAAAATGTAATGCCATTTTTGTGCCTAAATATAAATTTAAAAAAGTCACTTTTATACAGAATTTATACTTTTTTAGGTCTGAAATCACAACAACATATTATAGCTTTTTTAAATGTGAACCGTTTCCTTAAAATACTTATTAAATGTAATACAATTTTTTTTCTAAAGAGAACTGAAATCTACTCATTTGTTTTCAGCCGACAGTTTTGTAAAAAAACAAAAAAACAAATGCAGCCTGCTAATTTACTCGGGCTCTTCTGCCTGAATTCCATCCTAACTTCAAATGGCAGTATCCATAGGTTCATAGGTAGGTACTAGGCTATTGGCCCTAGGACCTATATAAGCCTAGCCAAAACGGTACCCTGGCTTTCGCCACCCAAGAAAATTATTTTCCTGTGCCCCTGTCGAGCAGAGCCAGAGAAGTGATCCCTGGGGTGAATTTCCTACATAGGTTCATAGAAAGGTCACCTGTCAGAAGTGGGATTTGAACCGACACCTCCATATGGAGACCAGAATTCCCATGAACATTGGAAGGAGTTCTATCCTTGATCCTGGCACCTTAGACCTCTCAGCCATCCTGACATATGTACTGCTTCAAAATATTGTCATATTTTCAGTACAAGAGACCTCATTAATAGGTTCATAGATTAGTATTAAGCTAACTGGCCTTGCGAGCCATTTTAAGCCTAGCCAGTTATCCCTTGTGAGACTCAAACTCTGCACCTTGTGTTTGTAAGGCAAACACCTTAACCATTAGGCCACCCTCCCAACACTTTCACACTAATCGCACTTTCATTTTGTTTCGTATGGCCCTAATAGCTTGTAGGGAAATTAGACAATACAAAAGTAGATAACAGAATCGTTAGAATGTACGTGTGAGCAGAACATGAAAGACTTGTATATTTTGCTGCATTGCATATAAAAATGACAGAAACTGGAACTTTCTTTTCTGGAAAAAAAAAGAGTTTTAAGTTTGGCTATCATTTCATAAGAACACACAGTTGATAGGATTCCTCTGCACACCAATTTTGTCACTATGAAACAAATGCTGAGCATACATTTTTTTTTGTGGACTGAACAGCAAAAGCAGAGCTTGGAGTGGCTGTATGATGGCAAGTATCAATAAAGGACAGCATCTCTGTAACCATATTAATTATAACATTTCTCAGAATAACGTGTCATGGCCAGCAGTTAGTGGTTCCAGTTTTAAAGGCACATAAGTAACATTAACTTCTTATAATGTAGTTTATTTTACATGAGTCTAAAGTGGGGGGCGGGGTTCATAAGTCCGTTGCCAAAAAATGTTATTAGGAAAAGTAGAATTTTGACTTCCAATATTATTATGACTCAGTAAACAAGTATTGCCAGTGGTTATTGTACTCATTCAATTGAGAAGGTCATCAGCATAACATCAACAATGAAAACATAATACAATACAAAAAATGTCAGGTTGTGGCTGCAAAGGTAAGTTTATTCCCATTTGAGTTCAGTATGAAACTTACAGGTAATAAAAACAGTTTGATGTTATGTAGTCCTATCTCACCTACATTCTTACGCTCCGACTCGTCCGATTTTATTAGCTCAAATTCTTTTCATTGGCTGGGCTAAGCAGGTATCCCATGGTGCACTGCTCCATATCCCCAGATCTCGTTTGCCGCTCGTGTAGCTCGGACGTGGTCTCGCTTGCTGTGGCTAAGTACCCTGTTTTTTCTTGCCTTAAGAAAAGTTTTGATTCCTATCAAAAGCTATTTTCATAGCTAATTGTCTAAGTTTGTCAAGAATTGTGATTGTGTGATTGTTGTGTGGTATCCCACTGACTGTTCCCTCGGGCTAGGCCCGTTTCAGTTAGAGGGCCTAGTTCTCCTCTGTTTGCCTTCTGTGTGAGTACGGTCTAGACCGTTTAAGTTGGATGTTTGGGCTTTCCTTTTCCTTGTGGTTTTTCAATCCCTTGTTCAGAGTTTGTACTTGATCTTTGGTGTGTGTTCGATCACTGTTTTAGTGCTGGTTACTATTTAGCATCGTTCCCGCTTTTTATAGAGTGAACGCCTGTGTATTGTTTTCAGACTTGGTTTTGCATTGTGGGCATAGTAGTTAAGATGTCTAAAGATCCCAGAGAGCACAAACCTTCGGGTTTTAAAAAGTGCTCTAAATGTGCGTACAAAATGTCCATTACCGATGGGCATTCCATTTGTGTCTATTGCTTGGGAGCCATCCATCTGCAGGAATCCTGCAGTTTTTGTCATGCGTTCAGCCCTAGAGTTCTCCAAGAGAGAAAGAATTAGCTAATTTTAAAGTGACTATTGAAACCCTCTTTTGAACAGGCTATAGATTTGTCTTCCAGTGGAAATTCAAAATCTGGCAAGTCAAAAAAGTGATCTCCGGCTCCGTTAGCTTCATCGGAGCCCCCGGAGAAAATCTCAAAAACTGCATCTACCTCCTCGGCTCCACTGTCCTCGGGGTCGCAGGAAGGGTCGGTATTGACGGAACCGGCGTCTGCTCCAATTGTATTGGAACCTCCTAGGAGCCGATCGTCCAGTCTCAGACCAGCTTCTCCTGAGAGGAGATCTCATTCTCCATCCCTGTCCTCCAAATCCTCCAGGACCCTTTCGGATGTGGATGTTGATAGGGTGGTTCAGAGGCTCCTCCGGTCACTGGTTTTGGCAAAATTGTTTTCGGCTCCAGCCCAGTCTGCTCCAGAGCCCGTCCCGACCCCGTCTTCAATCATTCCTCCTCCGAGCACATTTCTGTCTTAGGAGCCGGAGTGCTCCTCGCCGTGTGATGTTTCTAGGCCAGCTCTGATGCCACATTTGGCTCGATCGGTACCAGAATCGGCTCCGTCCTCGGGGTTCGGGACTCTGGATTCTTCGGTTGGGCCCGAGGGGGACATCTCTGGGCTTATTTCAGTCCCGAGCCTCCATCTCGGTGTATCGGCTCGGGGAACTCTGACCCCCGTCATGGCCTCGGGGACTGGTTGCTCCTCTGATTCGGGGAGGCAGGCCTTCGAGGCTATGTGGACCGTGCTGGCCAGATCGTCAGCTACATCAGGCGGGTCGGTCACTCTGTCCCCCACCATTCCGGTGAGAGCTTCTAATCACCACCCATCCATGGACAGCAGAGCACCAGGGCCTAGAGATACCCCCACGAGTGGTCCCCAAATTTCTGAGGGTCCCTCAGAGTTCATACCTGAGGAGCCCCCCAGAAAGAAAACGTGCAAGAGGAAGCACATAGACTCCCAGGATGAGTCCCTCACCTCTGATACTGACCTCGAGGAATCGGAGGGGTCCCCCAAGTCATCCTCTGATGTTTCCTTCTCCGATATCCTGGAGTTACTGAAACAAAGAGGTGACTGGCCTTCCAAAGCCCCTTCCGAGGAGGAGTCCGTATTCCTTAAGTTTGGTGCTCAGCCCTCCGCCTCCTGGGTGTCTCCACCCTTCGATGAACTCCTTGACCTGATTTGTCGAAGATTGTGGGAGAACCCTGATTCTGTGGAGCCCGTGCCCAGGTGTCCCAACAAGTTTCTTTCCACCCCCCCCAGGGCAAAGAGTTTCTGTCTAAAGGGGAGTCCCTGTAGATGCCATGCTGGTGGTGGCGGCAGCCACTCAGAAGGAAGTAGCAGAGTCTTCTTCATCCATCCATCCTCCTAACAAGGAGTCTAGGACCATGGATCGGTACGGGAAGTGTACCCTCTCATCAGCAACCTGTACATTACGGTCGCTGAATTGCCTGTCTCACTTCACTCAGCTCCAGAGAGATCTCCTCAAAGAGTTAGGAGATACTCTTGCAGGTAACGTTCCTGAGGTGGTGGCTCAGACAGCTAACGCCCAGGTCTTTACCCTCAACTCAATTGTTAACTCATCCATGCGGCTCATTTTGTATGCAGCTGATGGAGCGAGTAGGGCAGCAAGCTCAGGGGTCGCCCTTAGAAGGCAAGCCTGGCTGCGCCTGTGTCACTTTGCGGAGGCCTTCAAGTCTTCCTTCACTGACGCCCCCTTTGATGGTTCCTCTTTGTTTGGGACCAAAGTGAAAGACACCCTCACCAGGTGCGAGCAAGAGGGAAAGACCCTGTCTGCCGTAGGGGTCCGTTTTTCCCTTCCTTCTAGGCCTTATCCCAAGCCCCAGCTGGGGGGGGATGTGGTTCAAAAAATCACAGAGGTTTTTTCCTGCTACACAAGGTGAATCCCCCTCCAGAGGCAGGGGAGAGGGGGGTTATTCAGGGCGACATCGCCCCAGAGGCAGAGGGGGCCCCCGCAATTCAGGAGACCGCAATTCCTTTCGTGGCTCTCCATACTCTCGTTCCTGAAGGTGTGCCTGACTGCACTTAACTGGAGCCAGTCGGGGGTCGAATTTCCTTATATCCGGAAGCCTGGGAAAGCATTACCCAGGACCGATGGGTATTACGGTTAATTTCTGGAGGTTATCTCATTCCACTTTCATCAGACTCCCCCGCCAATCAGAAAAATCCCAGATGTTCCACCCAGTCAAAGGGATCAAGCAGCCTCAGAGGTCTCACAGCTGCTAGAAAAAGGAGCCATCCAGCGTGTCCCCTCAGACCAAATCGGATTAGGGACTTACTCAAGATTATTTTTGGTGCCGAAAAGAACAGGGGACCTGAGACCCATACTAGATCTCAGCCAACTGAACAACTACCTACACAAGTCCAAGTTCTGTATGGTCACACTACAATCGATTCTCCCATTGTTGGGAGAGGAGGTATGGCTGTGCTCCATAGACCTCAAGGGTGCTTACTACCATGTGAAAATGGACAGGGCATCCAGGAGTCACCTAGGCTTCCGGCTGGGAGCCAGTCATTTCGAGTTTCGAGCCCTGCCCTTTGGTCTCACCACAGCCCCCAGTGTGTTCACCAAGTGTATAGCGGTGGTGACGGCTCACTTGAGACGTCAGGGATTCCAGGTGTTTGGACGACTGGCTCCTTACCCGCCTCCACCAGGCATCAACTAGTTCAAACCAGGGACGCTACCATCACTCTATCACCAGTTGGGTATAACAATAAATTGGGAAAAATCTGCTTTATTGCCCTCGCAGCATGTCACCTTTATAGGAGCAGAATTAGACACCATTCGAATGCGAGCATTTTTACTGCAAGAAAGCATCAGAGTCTTACAACAACAGATACATATGCTGATGCCCCTGAAACAAGCGAAGGCAAGATGGGTTGTCCAGCTCCTAGGGACTATGGCATCAACAATCATGTTGGTCCGTCTAGCGAGATTGCACATGAGAATTCTCCAATGGCTCCTCTTTGTTCAGTGGTCTTTCCAAAGACTTCCACTGTCTCATCCCATCTTGCTCATGGACAAATGCAAGCAGGACCTCGGTTGGTGGCTGTGCACCAACAATTTGGACGGGGGAAGGCCCTTCGTTCCACCCATCCCGGTTGCCAGGGTGACCACGGACGCCTCCCAGATGGGGTGGGGGGGCATTATCTTGGCAGGACAGTACAAGGCACGTGGCAAGAACACGAGATACATCTGCATATAAACATCCTAGAGATGAGAGCAGTGCTACTTGCATTGCAGGCACTTCAGAGTGTTCTTCCTCTAGGGACAATTGCGATACACTCAGACAACATGTCATTAGTGTGGTATCTAAACAAGCAAGGGGGAACCAGGTCTTACCCTCTGTGCAGAGAGGCCATGCGAGTGTGGCATTGGGCAGTAACTTCCCAACGGTTTCTGGTGGCAACGCACATTCCGGGGAAGTCCAACGTGATTGCGGACAGGCAAAGCAGAGCTATTTTGATGCCTTACGAATGGTCCGTGAATCGCCTGGTTGCAGAGCGAATCTTCAGCAGATGGGGTCAGCCTTGTTGCGACCTTTTTGCCAGCCCCCTCAATGCAAAATGCAGCAACTACTTCATGCTGATCCCCCCCCACAGGGGGAGTCACCCAGGGACGCTCTGGTTCACGATTGGCCCTCCGGTCTGCTTTATGTTTCCCTCCGTTTCCCCTGCTGTCAAAGGTGATTCAGAAAGTGCAATCCTTGGGAAGCAGAATCATTCTGATTGCTCCACACTGGCCTTGCCAAGTTTGGTTTCCCTTTCTTCAGCAATTCATTGTGGAAACTCCTTGGACTCTGGACCCTCAACCAGATTTACTGACACATATTTCGGGACAGTTCCACCCCTCCCTGATGACCCTCCGGTTGACAGCCTGGTTACTCCACTTCCATCGTTAGACTTCATAATTTCTCACCAGAAGTGGTTCATATATTATCGTCCTCTCATAAACCATCCACTAGAAAGATTTATTCTAGTAAATGGTAAAGGTTTTCTATCTGGGCACATACCGAAGGCATTGATCCTTACACAGCTCCAATCGCTTCAGTCCTGGTGTTTTTGTCTGTGCTTTTCCATCAGGGTTCTGCATCAGCCACCATCAAAGTTCAACTGGCAGCGATCTCTAATCTTCATATAGCGAATGAGCCTAGTCTCATGGCGCATAGACTATGCAAGGTGTTCCTGAAGGGTACTCTGTTGCTCTGTCCTCTGGTGTCCGAATCAATCATGCCCTGGGATCTCAGTTTTGTTCTACAAGCCCTTACTTTACCACGTTTCGAGCCTGCAGCTACCTGCGAATTGAAATTCTTGACCTGGAAAACAGCCTCCTTAACAGCAATCACTTCAGCAAGACGAGTTTCAGAAATTCAAGCCCTCTCCATCAAACCTCCATATTTAATCTTCCATAAAGACAGGGTCTCTCTTAGACCAAACCCTTTGTTCCTTCCTAAAGTGGCTTCCGTGTCTAACCCAAATCAATCCATTGAGCTGCCTGTCTTCTTTCCCCACTTTTCTAAGAAGGCAGAATTTAGATTTCACCAGTTGGATGTACACAGACAATTACGCTTCTATTTGCACCGAACAAAAGATATCTGGAAGTCTGAACAACTTTTTGTTTCCTTTTCAGAAAACCAAATGGGTTCCCCGGTCTCCAGGGTCACCCTGTCTAGATGGATATCTAGTTGTATCTCTTTCATCTATCAAGCAGGAGGTAAAGATCTGCCATATCCAGTCAAGGCTCACTCTACATGGGCTGTTTCCACATCCACAGCCTATCAAGCCAGATTGTCAATGGATGATATATGTGCTGCAGCTACTCGGGCGTCTCCTCACACCTTTGTTTCTCATTACAAATTGGACGTGGTCTCCAGGGGCAGGTCTTCCTTTGGCTCCACAGTTCTCAGGAGTATTTCCTATGAGCCACCCAGGGTGCAGGTGCTAGGTACGCTGTCCCACGGGTAAGAATGTAGGCGAGATAGGACTACATAACATCAAGAAGTTATGTACTCACCATAACGTTCGATGTATGTAGTCCATCTCGCCTCACATTCTTAGTTACCCTCCCACCTTCCCCCTTCCTGGAGGATTTGGAGGTTAGGTTGTTATCTGCAGAGTTCTCTTGCTTAGCTTATTCTTTACCTGGATGTGATGTGTGCATGGAGTACAAATGAGTTTCGCAGCAAACTAGATCTGGGGATATGGAGCAGTGCACCATGGGTTACCTGCTTAGCCCAGCCAGTGAAAGACTTCGAGCTAGTAAAATCGGCCGAGTCGGAGCCGATATTCGGCTCCGAACCCATGGGCAAGAATGTGAGGCGAGATGGACTACGTACATCGAACGTTATGGTGAGTACATAACTTCTTCTTCAGCTACAAAGCACCTCTAAAGTTCATAGGCAATTACAAGGCTAGCTACCCTTGCAGGCCTTTTTGAAGCCTAGCCACTTTCCCTTTTGGTGCATGAATTAACTTATCCTGTATGGTGTTAGACCCATCCCATAGTTGGTCAGTATATCTGGGAGAAAAAGACCTTAAGAATTATGGTAAGACTGCAATTCCAACTGTGGAACTTTTAGTGCAGTACAGCTATTAATGTAACCCACAACTATAGCTTTAGCTGTTTAAAGACATGACATAGGTTCATAGGTGTGTACTATGCTAATGATACTGGCACCTTTTTAAGCCTTGCTATGCATCTCAAACCTCTAAGTTCTGATACCCTTGAGTAGGGGCATGAAAGATTAAACATTTACAAGCAGGGGCCTGAGAGATAAACCATTTACACATTGCCTGTGTCCATTAGAGGCATGCATGCCAAACCAGGGATACATTTCTTGTTCCCCATCCAGTTGCACTTGAATTGGGTTAGGGAGGAACTTTACTTCAAATGGATGGGGAAGCCTGTCCATTGAAGAGGTAGTCTCTGGGATACATACCTGTCTCTCCAGCAGGTCCCTGTTTTATCTCCGGCAAGGTTTTAAGTCTTTAGAATGAGTAATTCTGGTGCTGTTTGTTCTGTGGATATGCAGGAGATCCAACCGAGTGAGGTCAGATAATGCCTTGTATACCAGACATAGATGTCCATCAACAGTCTGTAGGAGACAGGGATAGGACTTTGAGGCAATCCGCATAGAACATGTTACTTATTCTATGTAGTCTTGTAGTGAGGAGCCTCTGTGGACATTCCAGTTGTTGGTTATACTTGGTTAGGTACACACTAAAGGGGACATTGTACTGAATGATGGGTTTGATAAATGCAGAATACATTGGAGCAATGACCCCCTTGGACCTAGCTGCCAGACCTTTGTTTATAAGTGCACACCATGGAATGATATGTTCAACACACAGTGCCTTACTGGCATATGGATAGTAGTACCCTGCTATCCTCCCTGTGGTAGTCTGAAGAAGCTAGAACTCCTTCCACTGCCTGTCTGAGAGTGAGACGGACCGATCACCTGGCAGGACCAGGACAGCCCTTCACAGTTGTAGACAGGACCCTTTTGGTTTTCTTCTGTCACACTCAGGGTAAGAACTCTTGGGCTAGAGCTTCTCTCAGACTGGGTGATAACTACAGAACTCATAAAAGAAACATAAGCCATACATGAAAACTTATTTTCAGTTTTATTTCCTCCTCTTGCCTTTTCTGTCAGTGCTTGAATAGTGTATTCTGCTGCTTTGTCTGTCTCCCCCCCCCCCCGATTAGAAATGTTGTATATGCACTGTTTTTACTTTGACTAGCACAGTAAGGCCTGTGGGTTAAAAGCTTAATTTGGAAATTTTGACTGGAAAACTTGCTGAATTGCATTTTTGATTTGGTGTTATGATTGTCTGAGTTGATCGAGTTGGATTGCAGCTTTTTAATTTTTTGTATATATTTCAATTTTGATGCCACTTTATATATTAAACGTTTCTGACAGGAATTTTTCATTAGTTTATGATTTATTTCTTGTCTAATAGTGTTTAGACTGTATATATTCATTTTGACTGAAACTAGTCATTTTTTACAAAATCAGGGGACTTTTGTGCATGTAGTTTGTGCTTGTAACAGTGTTACTGAAACTATCGTTTTATCCAGTGCAGTCTTTAGAAAAATAACCCTTCAGATTACTTTTGGTGCCATTTTGTATGTTAAACATTTCTGACTGACATTTGTTGTCAGTTTATTATTTTTTTATCCAATACTGTTTCAGGCTGTATTCATTCATTTGGACTAAAACTAGACTTGTACAAAATTGGGGGACTTTTGTGCATGAATTGTGTGCTTTGAACTGTTACCGAAAATAATGTAATTTCTTCATTGCAGTGTTCAGAATAGTATCCCTATAGAAATGGTCTTTAGATTGTTACTTAGAGGGTGAATAGTGGGGTTTGTTAATTTTCTTATTGGACTGACTGTGCAGCAAGTATTTGGTATTGAGCTGCCTAGTTTCTTGTCCCCTGACTTGATGGACTCAACCCCCCTAATCTTACCCCATCTGCACCTAAGAAATGAAAGAATAAATTATAAAATATGCTTTAGCCTATGGCTTGTGACTCTGCAGTGGCCTTAGCTTAACAGGCTGTTAATTCACTCACCTTCTCTTACCTCCAGGTCCCCTGGGATGGTCATAGTATCACCACTGTGTGTGACACAAGGGTCAAATACATCCTCTGGGGCTGTACCATTGCCTGTTTCAGGTATGGGAGAACCAAACCCTTTAGGTGCAGTGGGAAGTCACAGTTGTAGGATCCGTTGCCAGTATTGAAACTTTTCCCCCCAAGGGATTCTCTAACTAGTGTAGTGTGTGCAACAAAGAGACAGAAAATCCTCTATTTGGTGGGTCATCAGTCTCTGACTGTTTTACCACCAGAAATGGTGGTTTTGGATAGATCCATGTCTCAGGGAGTTGGTTATGGAGTGTTATAGTAATGCTGCAGCTTCCATCTCCCGTTAATCTGCTAAGGATCCTGTTTTTGAAGGGGACCTTGTGTCTGAGGACTGTAACCTGTCTGAGTCCGATCATTTGGTTTCCTTTGATGAACAGATACAGGGACCCACGGAGATGTTATCCTTTGCCTCCTTTGATCCCAGTGTTAGGGGAATGTCTTGTAGAAAGCTTGCAGTTCTCCTCCGTTCTTGCTCTTTTGTCAGTGGACCCTGCTTCAGAGTCCCCAGAGACATTTGTTAATAATTAGACCATGTCTTCTTTTTACACAGCCCTTCAAAGTTAACTAGAAAAATTGCTAGAATCTTAGGGAAAGAAGATGGTACAGTCCAGCATAGTAGCTTTTAAATTGTTTAATTACTAGTGTTTTCTGTGGAAGTTTGTGTCGAGATGCATGTACAATTTGGAAGAGTTAGCTGCATCGTTGCCTGCAGAGCAAAAGGCCTATGTTAAAGATAATTCCAGTGTTTCTCAGGTATCAAAACACCCTTTAAAAAGTTCTTTGGAGGGGGCAGATTAAATTTTCCGAAATGCAACATTGCCTGTGGTGGTTATGCAGTATGCTAGGGTGTTCTCCCAGAATTTTTCTGCTTCGTTAACAAAATGAGATTATGAATGCTCTTCTTGAGTATGATTGTGTGTTTTGTACAGCAGATCAAATCCTTAAACATTGGGATGACAGGGATACATGGATACAAGGAGCATTAAAAATGTTTCATATTCCCCAGTTTTTCTCCTTTAAGCAAGATCATTTTTGATGGCCTAAAGTCCCAGCTGAACAAAATCCAAGGCAATAAAAGGAAACTGCAAGACAATAGCTCTGGCAAGGGTAACAAGAAGTGAGGAGGTTTAGGATTATCAGATTTGAATGACTATTTTAGAGCTGCACAGTTAAGGCTCTTATACATAATCCACAAAAACGGCACTCCAAGGCAAAATACACACAGATAATCCAAAGAAAATGCCCAGGCCAGGAGATTCCAGACAAAATACGTATAACAGGCAACACAGTAAAGTAAGATCATAAAACGCTGACAAACACTCACAAGCGTTTTTCGTCACTTAGTACATGACTTCATCAGATGCAGAACTGGAATTAAATAAATTAAAATATCCTTAAATATACTGCATAATCATGTTAAAAACTTATCCATTCAGTAAAATTCCATTAAAACCATTTGAAACTAGAAACATTCATACTTTCAGTTTAAGGATTTTACAAAATCTCACATTGATGACACTAATATATAAACTGTATTTTATATAGCATATATCATGGACAGAAGTAGTTTAAAAAATAAAAAGATAGCCAGGTGCACAAGACTCTGGATGAAAAAGTGCCCAATCCTGGTAGGCGTACTGGTGCCAGGACTGGACAAAATGACCGTGTAGAATCCTCAAGACACGGAAACATTCCTGTAATGAGGCTAAGCCAGGCCCAGGGTCAGGATGCGCCCCCCCAGTTGTAGAAGGACATAGCAGTCCACAAAAATCACAAAAACTGATAGGCCAAAAAAGAGCCATACAGACGATAAAGTGGACTGTTGAAGATGAGAGAAATTATGTATTGTTACTATTATGCAAGAAGCCCAGAATTTCCAGACAGAAGATATATGAAAAGATTGAGAGAACTTGGAGGAAAGAAAAATACTTCCACAAGAAAAACTGTCAGAAGCTTCAAATGCAAATCTATGTTCATTAATACAGCAGATCATGAAAAACACTGTATAGACCAAGAAACCTTGGTCTGTTTGGAAAAAGAAGTGACTAAGGAAGTGCAAAACTGTAAAGAACTAAATCTAGAGACTTTTGAAAGGTATAAAAAAGAAATATGGACATGGGAAAGAAAGAAAGATCTGATATGGTACAATATTTATACAAAAGAGAAAGCCAAATTAATCAACACAAAAAGGGAAGCTCCAAAGATATTAAAAAAAGAGATGCAGGCAAAGCCATCCAGATATGGAAAATTCTGCAATAAAAAAATAAGTAAATAAAATCACAAAGAAGGAGTGTAGAACAGAAGATTGGTCAAGTAGAAGTAAAAAAAAAATAGAACCTGAAGTTATGGAATACTTGTGAATGATTTAGTGTAGAAAATTTAAATCTGATAACATCACAGCAGGACAGAGCAATGGACACCAAAATTAAGGAGAAAAAAGTGCAACGGGAAGCATTTGATCAGTGGACCTATGAAAGATACTTTGAAGCCTTCCATAGGAAACCAGTACAAGTGTTCAGTTGGAGTTGGAGAGCAAGGAAAGGAAGAGGAAACTATGGCAACTCTGGCACAGTCAGTGTTGTGGAGTGATAGGCCAGTGAATTCCCATGTGAAAGAGTAATGGATGACACAGGATGAAACTGAAGAAAATATGGCACAGATAAATGCTCTGGAACTTTCTGTAGAATGCCCAAAGGAAATGGAGAACAAAGAATTCTTTTAGACCATTTTCTTCTAAACTGAGAGAACAGAGTTGCTTGATTTAATAGAGATTGACAGACATATTAAGATCAATGGAAGAAATAGACTACAGAAGGTTAGTAAAACCCAAAAAATTAGACGTTTGATAAAACAAATGGACACAGTAATTAGGACTGTCCATAGAGATTCATACAGTATAACAGAAGTAAAAAGTGTATATTACTGTACAGCTGAATTAATAATAGTCTTACCACAAGAACACAGACTAGCAAGGGAAAGGAAAGGGAAAAATCGAATGCCATCATGGAAATAGAGAAAACTATAAAGCAATAAAGACCAAAAGTGTCACTGTTAGAATATGGAAGAGGGAACAGATCAACAAAAATATTCAAAGATAGAGGTGATAAAAGCAATGCACAGTATTATAACAGATCAGGATCTGTTGTGCACTATCGAAAATCAACTAAAAATATCAGTACAGGTGAAAAAACTTATAGATAAATATAAAGGAAAAGTACAAAATAAGAAATTTACTGATCCAAAAACACGTTTTATAGAGAATTAGGAAACAAGGCAAAAGGAGTTGAAATGCCACCAAAAAAGAAGAAATAGATACATTTTGGAGAAATATCTATGAAAATCCTGTGGAACATAACAAAGATGCTAAATTGGCAGAAGAAGTAAAAGAAAGAATAAGAAGTTGTACAGGATATGAACCGGGATAAAGTAACAGCCAGAGAGATTGAAACACAGTTAAGAGAAGCTCCTAATTGGAAATGCCTAGGCCCAGATGCAGTACATAACATCTGGCTAAAAGTATTAACATCTTTGCATGAAGATTTAGCCATGAATAAGAGCTGTTTTATTTGGGAATTGATAAGGGATCAACATTAAAACATGAACAAATGTGAATAAAACTTACTAAGAAATATTTTAGAAGACATACATTAGTATTGAAAACAGCATTGACCTCTAGGAACAAAGCTCAAGCTATAAACCAGTTTGCTCTTCCTGTCCTCCCTTACAGTTTTGGAGTGATTGTCTGGCCCCAAAAGGTATTGGATAGGTTGGACAGGAAAACAAGAAGGGTGCTTCATGCTCATCAAATGATTTATAAAAAATACTGTATACCATTATTATATATTCCCTGTTCTGAAGGAGGTATGGGCCTCCTTGAAATGAATGGGTCTATATTAGATTATCGAAGTTTTCAGAACTTCGAACACCGTATGGTTGACACCATATGATCGAAGTAATGAAACTTCGAAAATCTAAAAAAAAAAAAAAAGGAAAGTAAACTAAAAGGGTTTCACACTCCCCACTACTTAAATATACCAACTCCGAGATCATGCTACAGCATAGGAAATCGAAATCTTCCCTTTCCGCACCATACTCTGTTAAAGTGCGATCTCAGAGTTGGTATATTTAAGTAGCGGGGGTGTGGGTGGCGCAGGGGGGCTTGCCTCCCTGCTTAAAGCAGTTACTTTTGTTTTGTTTTTTTTTTTTGTTTTTTTTTAATTTTTTTATTTTAGATTTTCGAAGTTTTAATACTTCGTTGATATGGTGTCGACCATATGGTGTTCAAAGTTCTGAAACTTCGATAATCTAATATAGACTCGTAATTAATTACATGTATGAATCTGCAATTGTGGGACTGCATGCATATCTGCTGACCTCACAAGACCCAAATGCAGTGAACATTTTGAAATATGGGGAGAATACGTTCCTTGGTTAGTTTAGCAGAAGCATATCAGTATCAAGAATAGAAATCAAACCAGAAGTAGATAAAAATCAGGCCGCAACTGAATGTGCCAGAAAAAACAAAAGGAGTATAAGGTGAAGGATCAGATGAGAAGGCAAGAAATGTGGAAAATGCATAAATATAGTTGCAAGTATGGAAAACTTTTGGAACATCCTTCTGTTGATCAGGATCGAATGCAGGAATGGTTAAGAAGCGGTGAATTTAAACCAAAAGACGAAAGGTTAATATTGGTGACCCAAGACGGTGGACTTGCGTAAACATTGGTTTACAAAGTCAATTGAATATGTGGGAGAAAGACAAATGTAGGTTTTATAAAACAGAATTGGAAACGGTCGCACATCTTGTTGCTGGTTGTGATGTACTAATAGCAGAAAGACTGTTTACTAAAAAGCATAATGTGGCAAGACTGTTGCATTGGAGATTGTGCAAACATTATGGTATTGAAGTGGCTGAAAAACACTGAAAACATGAGCCATAAAACATTATAGAAAATAATGACATTTACATCATATCGGATCACCCATTACCAACCGTTCAAAAAATAGATGCAAGAAAACCAGGTATAATAGTCCATGAAAAGAGGACAAAAGTAGCATTGATCATTGAAATTGCTACACCCAGTGACTATTGTGTCTTGTGTACAGAGAGACACAAAGTCATAAAATATTAGGATTTGCAGGCAGAAACAAGTGCAGTATGGAAGAAGGATACCCAGATAGTTCCAGTGGTAGTAGGAGCCACGGGTCTTAGAATTTACAATTGTACTTGGATATGTTACCGATACATGGAACTCCATACAAATTGTGGATGTTGCGAAGAGCACTTCTGGCTAACATCAAAGATTGAAACAATACTAATGTCATGGACTTTAATCATACTTTGAGTTAGGAATGGGATCCCCCATCATGGTATTAGAAACCCAAAAGACTTGAAGAAATTAAAAAGAAATGTATATATTATATTCATAATCTTAATAATATAGCCGTAAAGTAGCAGCAAGTATACCAGGAACTAAGCCAACATGGGAATAGAGAAAGGGTAATTTTCTGATAGGGATGATTGCAGTTAGAGATGCAGAGAGTAGACAAGAGGAGGCTGGAATTTACTGGAGGAAATTGGCAAAGGAACCAAGGTATTGGGAACAAAGAAGGGGAAAGGAAGTAGAATGGGAAAAGTCCATGAAGACACTTGGATTGCAGACTAGTGATTTCAGGGATTGATATCAGAGTGTTGACAAAGAGAAAGGCATAAGGGAATCCTAAATGAAAGACCTGCACTAGTTGAGTTTTTAATTGAATCTAGAACAGAAGCTGCTCAAAAGAAAGGGATAAGTAGTAGGGCATATAAAATATTGCATAACTATAGGAATCAATTAGAAAAATAAAAAGGTGCTATGGCGGAGTCTTCCCATCCTGAGGGTCAGCCGACAGCCAGAAAAAATGTGAAAAAACTCAGGTCTGATTTGGCTGTTGTCCAGCCTTCCCAGACATCTCTCTCAAGGTTGGTGAAAGCCAGGAGGTTTGTCCGGATGTTGCTTTAGGATTCCTGTGTCATGACCCTGTTGGAGGCCGGCATGGATCAGAGTTCTTGCACATCCTTGGAGACATTACAAGCATTTGCTCCAACATCGAAGAGGAACCTCAGTTGATGAATTTGTGGAATCCTTCTCTATCCCTCTGATACTTTGTTCAGGAGGAGATTCTTACTACATTGATAGTGTCAGCAGGGGTCCAAACCGCTTATGTTTTTTTGTGCAGACATCCCTCAAAAGAAAAAAACAGAAAAACAAGCATATTTCCCCTGCTGTTAAAGATCCCTAATGTGAATGGCAGGAGTTTATACAGGGGTTGTTTAATGCTTTGGTGTTGAGGCCTCCTCACGGAGTCTCTCTGCCTGTTCCTCCGTGTTCATATACTCCTCTTAAGAAGCCCAGGGAGCAAGAATCTTCTGATGAAGAATTGGATTCTTGAGAAGAGTCTTTTGGCATACTCTTTTCAGATCCCTTCTCCTTTGGATTATAGGTTTGAGGAAGAGGATTCTAATAGTCCATATTCTCCCTTAGATTAACTCACTTTTGGGGACACTATTTCTTATATGATGGAATATTTCAAGTGGGATTGTTCTCAGGTTTCAGAAGAAGTATTATGAACTCCTCCAGATGAAGACTCCCAAACCCTCTGCTTTTCCTCCAGTCCTGGCTGCCCTCTTGGATACCTTTTCAGGAGCCTTTATTACCCCTAATTCTTAACCCCTAGCCCCAAAGAAACCTTACAGATTTTACAAGGTGCCAAATGACCAAGATGTCCTTCAAGAATGCAACTGCAGTCATAACATGTGGGTTGTCCTGCCTCAGGCAGCCCTCGGTCGGCCGGATTCCAAAGTCTGGGTCCGACGTCGCCATTTTCTTCAGTCTTTCTTGCCGCGCGGTGCCCGAAGCAGAAGCAGTTCGCAAGTGCCGGTCGGTCAGCTCCTGTATTCTACGATACCGAAGTCATCAAAAAGCTAAGTACCCCGTTGGGGACCTTTTCTTGCCTCAGCCGATGTCAGAAATTACTGAAAAAGTTAACAATTGTCTTTTTTGTGGTAAACAAATACCTCATAAGGATTTCCACTCTTACTGCCTCCCTTGCCTGGGCCCAGACCACGACGTCTTGGCCTGTGTAGCCTGTGCTCGCTTCAACAAGCGCACTCTCAGGCGCCGGGCGGAGTTCGCTGAAGACTTTTTCGGCGATAAATTTGCTTATACCATGCCGTCGGATCTTCCGACATCGCAAACTCCCAAAAAGCGAAAAGACCGGGACCGACATCCTTGGCCCGTGTCTACTACCAACTCCACGCCAAAACCTAGCGCGAGTGCTCCGGTTCCCTCTGAGACGGTCTCTCCACCGCTCCGAACCGAAGACACCGCATTACCGACGACTCCGATTCCAGACATTACTCCGCCAGTTATAGATTTTCCTCCGGATACCGAAACCGAGGAAATGCCCGAGACCATTGTTGTAGACAAGGTCACTCCTGCACGTGGAGCTGCCAGGCCCCCTATGCCCATGTCTATTAAGGCCTACACTAGGGCTAAGGCAGCCAGCAAAACAAAGCATATTACTCCTGGAGCCTTACCTCAGCCGACTCCGGAGACACAAATTATGTCCATGGCTGCTGATTTAATTTCCATGATTAGAGGTTCGCAGACCCATCCTGAGAGAGCATCCCAGCCTCCTCCTGATAAAAGGCCCCGGGTTGAACCCTCTGACCCTACTCCTTCAGATGAAGACTCTGAGGGCTCTGTCCACTCTGATAGCCAGGAAGAGCTCTTCCAGACCTATGAGGACTCTGATGCAGAAGATTCCATACCTTCGGCCTCCCCTCCTGAGGATATTTCCTTTGGGGAAGTTCTGCACACCATGAGGGAACATTTCAAGTGGCAGGGCCAGGAATATTCTGATTCCAGGAAACGCCTTAGGACTTTCCTTAAGAAGCCTCAGCACAGGCCCTTAGCTATTCCTCCTGTACTTGATGTTCTGGATGATTTGTATTCTGATTCTAGTGCTACCCCTGATACCCTCCCTCCTGCACCAGCCAAGCCATACAGGTATTACAGGGTCCCAGAAACTCATTCCCATTTATTCAGAGCCCATACTGTTGATTTGGAAACTATTTCACAGGGGCCTAAAGGAGTTTCAGCCTCCACCTCAAAAAATCCTTTGCCCTCCAACAGGGAAGCAAGGTCATTAGAGAGATGGGGTAAAAAGGTTTACACTTCCACTACCTTATCTATGAGAGCTTTAAATTGCCTTTTTCATATGTTCCAATATCAGGATTATCTCTTAGAAGATTTACAAAAAACACTAGCTTCTCCTGATCCTTTAGACAGGAAGACTTTGCAGGAAGCTGTACATAACACTCAGCAAGTAAGCAATCACTTCCTGCAGTGTGGATATGATGCACTGGAAGCTTCATGTAGGGCAGCTATGACAGGGGCAGTGATGCGAAGACCTGCTTGGTTAAAAGATCAACCTCTACCAGATCATGTAAAAGCAAAACTTCTGGATGCACCTTTGGAAAAGAACAAGCTTTTTGGTGCAAATGCTAAGGATGTGCTAAAGACCATCGAAGAAAAGCAAAATCAGTTCAAACTGTAAAGGATTTCCTCCAGGTTCAACCCCCCAGATTCAGTAGGAATTGGCCTTCAAAAAACTGGTCCTTTCCTAATCCAGAAAAGTTTCAAAGGGTAAGAACAGACGTGGCGAGGAAGAGGCCAATACAGAGGCCCTTACAGGGGCGCCAATGGCAGCCAGGAAACCAAAGAGGTGACGAGGGGTTTCTCCTGCCCAACAACCACAATCTCAATGACTTTCCTCTACTACCGCCTACCAGTGAACAACTAGAAGCTCCCTTTTTTTGTAAATTATCTTTGTTTGCAGAAAACTGGCACAGTCTGACAAAGGACAAATGGATTTTGGACATTGTATACCAAGGGTACAGGTTTCATTTCCATACCTTACCAAGAAAACAAGGCATGCCAAATCTACCATAACATCAAAGGGCAGAGGCTATCAAGCAAATCTCTCTGCTAACTCAAATGAAAGCAATAGAAAGAGTTCCACAACAAGAACAAGAACAGGGGTTTTACTCAAGACTGTTCCTTGTTCCAAGAAAAGAAACTCAATGGAGACCAATACTGGACTTGTCCGCATTAAACACCTTTCTCATAGTACCAAAGTTCAAAATGCTGACTCTACAGCAACTCCTTCCCATGCTGGGCAAGGAGTCGTGGCTGATCACTCTGGACCTCAAGGAGGCATACCTGCATGTCCCTATCAGACACAGTTGCAGAAGATACCTCAGATTTCTTGCAGGGCCAGAGCATTATCAATTCTCAGCATTGCCATTTGGCTTATCTACTGCGCCCAGAGTGTTTACAAAATGCCTGGCTTCAGTAATTGCTCATTGCAGGCTCCAGGGTATACAAATCTACCGTACCTGGACGACTGCCTCATACAAGCGGACGACAAATTGATGTTGACAAAAATCTGGAATATGTCATACGATTACTTCAAGCTCTGGGATACACAGTCAACTTCCAAAAGTCAAGACTGCAGCCATCCCAGCAAATAATCTTCTTAGGAGCCAAACTAGACACAGCCTCTCAAATGGCTTACCTGACAGAAGACAAGCAAGAGAAGTTAACTCAATACTTCAAAGGTTTAGCAAATCTCACCCAGATGACTGCAAGGAGATTCCTACAGGCCCTGGGTTACATGGCATCCTGCATTCTACTGGTTCCATTAGCAAAACTACACATGAGAAAGCTTCAATGGTACCTAAAAAGCGTTTGGTCTCAGCACAGCAACAACTTGGAGACAATCATGCCACTCATTCCATGCTTACAAAAGGAATTCCAATGGTGGGCTTCGGTGAGCCAGGAAAACACAGGTTTGTCATTCAAAAAACCACAGATAACACAGACCATGACTACAGACGCCTCAGACCTCGGATGGGGGGCGCACATGGAAGGCAGGTGTATACAAGGACAATGGTCTCCAAAGGAAACACTTCTGCATATAAATCAAAAGGAAATGCTGGCAGTAATGCATGCTATCGAGGTTTTTCAAAACCAACTCCAGCAAGGTCACTTAATGATACGGACAGACAACACCACTGTGATGTGGTACATAAACAAGCAGGGGGGGCACTCACTCTTACCCCCTTTGCAGACTGACAATGCAGCATTGGGAGAAATCACTGAGCCTAAACATCCAGTTGCAATCACAGTTTGTTCCAGGAAAAGACAATGTGTTGGCGGACAGCCTAAGCAGGAACTTCACAGATCCACACGAGTGGAGGTTGCATCCGAAGGCTTTCAGACAACTCACTTCGACATGGGGCAAGCCAGAAGTGGACCTATTTGCCTCTCACCTCAATCATCTACTACCAAAATTTTGCACAAGGACATACCATCCAAAGGCTTGGAAAATAGATGCTCTTTCATTCAACTGGAACTCCCTAGCAATCTATGCATTCCCACCTCTGCCACTGATGACCTCAGTATTACTAAAGATCAAGGCAGAGAAACCCAAGGGAATCATAATAGCTCCGGATTGGCCAAGACAACACTGGTACCCACTACTACGAAGCATATGTCACACCAGGAGGTGGGCCCTCCCTCAGTGGTCTCTACTTTTGACTCAGCACAATTTCGAAACACTGCATCCAAACCTTCAGACTCTGCAGCTAACAGCCTGGGAGATCCCATAAATAAATTCAACTTACCTCTCTCCAAGGAAGTTCAGCGGATACTAACAGAGGCTCGAAGACCGTCCACCAGAAAGGTCTACTTAGCAAAGTGGAAAAGATTCAGCAATTGGAATACCAGCAAAGGGCATGATGCATCATTACTGAACATCCCACTTATCTTGGAATATTTGGCAGATATGTTACAGAGTGGCCTCTCATATTCTTCAATAAAATACATGCATCTGCTATTTCAGCTAGATACAACACTGATCCTCCTGTTTTTCTCACCCTTACTAAGACGATTCCTCAGGGAATCAAGAACATTAAGCCACCAAGAAAGGCCCCAGTGCCAGCCTGGGACCTCAATTTTGTCTTAGAAAACTGACTCTACCTCCTTTTGAGCCAGCAGCTTCAGTTGACTTGCAATTTCTCTCATGGAAAACAGCCTTCCTGTTGGCAATTACCTCAGCAAGAAGGGTTTCGGAACTACAGGCCCTAATGGCAATACCACCCTTTATTATTTTCCACAGAGACAGGGTTTCATTAAGGACCAACCCTACCTTTATGCCAAAGGTGGTATCTAGGGTTTCTCGAAATCAAGCCATTCATCTGCCTGCCTTCTTCTCCAATCCTGAGAATAAGGGGGAAAGGCTTTTACATACCTTGGACATTCATAGACAACTTCGATACTACCTGGACAGAACCAAGGCCAGTAGGAAGTCTGAACAGCTTTTGTAGCTTACGCCCTGCAGGCCAAGGAAAAGCAATTTCAAAACAGACTATTTCTAAATGGATTGGACATTGCATCAGATTCTGTTATTCCTTTCATGGAAAGACTGTTCCAGCCTATGTCAGACCACATTCCACCAGAGCTACAGCTACCACTACAGCATTTTTAAGAGGGGTGCCTACAAAGGACATTCTAGAAGCTGCTACATGGAGCTCCGTGCATACATTCTCAAAACACTACAATCTCCCCCTATATTCCAGATCCAGAGCAGGCTTTGCTTCGGCAGTCCTGCAGGGTTTGATTGCCACACCATCTCTTTCCTAGAGCATACCTCCTCCCCCAGCTAAGCTATGGTATTCTACCCACATGTTATGACTGCAGTTGCATTCTTGAAGGACATAGTACAGTTTTGTACCTACCATAAATGTAGATGTCCGAGAGACATGCAACTGCAGTGGGTTTTCCTCCCTCCATACCCCTCTATGCTTAGGGTCCACTCCTATCCCCCTCACTCTTAGCTGGGGATATCTGTTATGGTGTATTTGTTTTATTGCTCATGTATTTGTTTGGAATCCTGTTTTTGTCTTCCAATTTGACTACAGCCTTCCTTGGAGGGCACCTGGCATCTGGGGCAAGAAACACTGAAGAAAATGGCGTCGGCTGATGCTTATATACTCCAGCCGCTCTGACGTCGGAGAGAAATGCGACATCAGCCGACTTCGGACCCAGACTTTGGAATCCGGCCGACCGAGGGCTGCCTGAGGCAGGACAACCCACATGTTATGACTGCAGTTGCATGTCTCTCGGACATCTACATTTATGGTAGGTACAAAACTGTACTTTTCTGTGTAAATGTCCTTCTGCTGACTCTTCTGTAGTGTCTGTCTCTTCTGGCAAACCTTCAAAACGTTTGCCTTCTACTAAACTACTTCCTTCAGATAAGAACAATCGATCCATGGAATGTCTAGGCAAAACGTTTTATACTGCTGCCACCCTAGCCTTTACTGCTATAAGGTACCATACTCCCATGACTACGAGGTATATATTAGTCCTTCTTTCTAAAGCTTCTCAGGTAATTTCTGATTTTCCTGATTATGAAGAGAAGGCTGCGGTCCTTAACTTGTTGGGCTCTACCACTCAAGTGTAGTTGTGGTGCAGCTGATGCTTTTTCTAGGTTTGCTGCATTTGGTTCTGTTCTGAGGTATTACTCTCTGCTTCATCTTCAGCCTTTACCTGATGATATTAATGTTAAATTGTTGGATACTCTTCTTTATTGACTTTTGTTTACCGGGAAAGTCTACTGAGTCAGAAACCTATTTTCAGTGCAGGCCTGGTTAGAAAAGCTACACAAAAAAATTATTAGAGTATTTTAAAGATAAAATAGGAGAAAAGGATAAACAATAAAAATTACATTGGGACTTGAAGTATCATATACAGTACATTAACAGTTAAAGCATTGAAGAATAACATAGATACAGGAAATATAATACAGAGTACATTAATACTAAAAGCATTTGAGTATTAACATAGTTTTGGTTCAAATGAAACAATTCCAGTAAAAACCAAGGAGGTTCTAGACAAAGTTCATAGTCGTGTGCGAAAAGTTACTTAAAAGAGGGAAAAGGAGATGGAGTAAAGTATTTATTTTCTTGATAATAAAAAACTTTTTGGCTTTGCAGTTGCTGAACTTTTTAACTTCCGCCAGGAGAAAGGCAAGGCCTTGCAGGAATTGAAGCATATATTTGTTTCACCCATCCCTAAGTTTCAGAGGAACTATCCCTCCAAATATGCCTTTTGTTCACAGACATTCTTGCCCTCCACCCAAAGGTAAAAATGGTTCTAGGCATGTACCTCCAGCTAAATCTACTCAGACTCCTACTTCTCAGAAGCCTCTTTTTCAGGACAAAGCAGGTTTCATCTGACAGTTTACTTCCTCTTTCCCTTTGCCAGGTTCCCCTGCCCCTTCCAAATTGGTTAAGGTTTACTCAAGACTCTTTCGGTTCTGTCCATCACCTGCCAGGGATGTTTCATGGTGTGGAAATCCCCTTCCCCCTTTTGGAGTATCCTACAGCTTCCACAGGAACAGCTTCCTTTCTTTCCAGAGGTGCTTCAGGTTCTTCTGGCTCATGACACCATTCAAATTGTTCCCCCTACCCAGGTAGAGAAAAGGTATTATTCCAGGATATTTCTGGTTCCCAGGACGGAAGGCACCTGGAGACCTATTCCGGACCTTTCTCAGCTCATTACCTTTCTAAAGCTCCCCTCCTTTCGAATGTTGTCCCTTCTAATTTTCTTCCCTCTTCTTCCTCTTTAGGCCTTCTTGGTATAGCTGGACCTTAAGGATACCTACCTTCACATCCCTATCTATCCCCTTTTCAGGAAGTTTTTGCATTTTCCTGTTTTCTTCCTTACATTTTCATTTCTTTGTTTTGCCCTCTGTGTTGCCCCAAAAGTATTCCCCAAATGCTTTGTTCCTGTCATTGCCTTTTGCAGGATGAGTAGTGTTCAGATCTTTCCTTACTCAGATGACCTGCTTATACATGCTTTGTCCCCCAAAGTTCTGCATCAGGACCTTCAGTTTACTGTTTGCTTGTTACAAGGCCTGGGATTTATCATAACTTTTCAAAAATCAGTCCTACTTTCCCTTTCAGGATCTTGTTTTCTCAGTTGCAGGATCCAGACTATTTCCATGCTGACATCCCTGCCTCCACCCAAGGCCCTTTCTCTGATTCACCTTTTTCCACTACCTTCTTCCTCTGGCTTCAGTCACGACCAGGGATTTTTAAAGGGTTCTAGGATTCATGGATTCCACCATTCCTGTGCTGCCTCTAGCCAGGCTCCATATGAGAACTCCAGGGGTACCTGAAGTCAGTGTGACTTCAACACTGTCATCTACTGGATTTCCTAGTTCCATTCCTTCTCTGTCTCAGACTCTATCTTCAGTGGTGGATTCATCATCTTTCTCCAAACCCAGGGCTTCCTTTCCTATCTCTAATCCCTTCTCAAAAGCTCTTGTTGAATACCTCCGACAAGGGGTGGGGAGCTTCCTTTGGTTCTGTCAAGGTCCAGGGTCTCTGGCCTCTCTATTAGAGGTTAGATCACATCAACAACGAGGCGGTGAGAGCTCTTCCTTTAGTGCTTCAGGCATTTTACTCTCTTTCTTCCAGGGCCACTAAAAGTTTTCACAGACAGTACCACAGGGGTATAGTATGTAAACAAGCATCTCTCCAGGCTCACAGTTCAGGTTTGGCACGCAGCTGTTCAGTATCAAGTGATGACTCTTCAGGCTGTCTACATTCCTTCAGAGCAGAATAAAATGGCAGATTCTTTGAGCAGGCCCAGCACACAGGCTCATGAATGTATGTTTCATGTTCACAGAGATGTTTCTGTGCATTGCCCATTGGTAAGGGTATTCCTCAGGGAGATCTTTTTGCCTCCCCTCTTAACAGGCAGCTTCCTCTATTACTCATTCTGTTCCAGAGTCCCAAGTCCTCTGGCTTGGAAGGGAATTTTGTGTACGTCTTCCCTCCCCTTCCCCTAATTCCAAGGGGTCCTGCACAAGACCAAGCAAATCTTCCCAAAATCTTGCTGGTGACTCCCTTTTGACCCAGACAGCATTGGTTCCCCCCTTTTTTTTCACTTAGCCAGGGGTAATCACCCCAAGTTACTCACTGGATGGATTTTCTCACACAAGACAAGAGGTAACTGATGCTGTGGGTGATAGGGTTTTGATCCCTTTTAGGCACTTATTTTCTGTGGACATGCTTCAGGTCCTGTTGGAGGTCAGAAAACCTTCTACCAGGAAATCATATTTGTCCAAATGGAAGGGATTTTCTGTCTGGGGACACTCATATCCAGAATCCCTTTTCAGTAGGAATCCTTCTGGTTCTCTCATTTGTGTGAATCGCTCCATGCTGAGTTAGCATATTCTTTAGTAAAAGCTCCTGTCTCAGCTGTTACTAATTGTCTGTCCTTGACTCCTCCTTTAGACTCTAAGTTTGAGATCAAACAGTTTCTTGAATATCCAGCCTCCCAGGAAGCTTATTCCACCTTCTTGGGATCTCAGTTTTGTTCTTGAAAAATTGACTCAGGCTCTTTTTGAACCTGCTGCTTCAGCTTCCTCACAACATTTTACTTGGAAAGCTGTTCTTCTTTTGGGCCTTACTTCAGCTAAGAGAGTATCTGAGCTTTATGCTGTATTGGCTGTTCCTCCTTTTTAGTGTTTCACAGGGGTTGGGAGTCTTTGTACTAATCCTTTTCGCTTGATCTGTTAATTTACCTTCTTTTTTCCTTCTCCACAGTCTGCTAATGAGAAGGTTCTTCACACTTTGGGTTTGCATAGGCAGCGCAGATATTATTCAGATAAGACTAAAGCCATTCGCAAGTGTGAGCAACTTTTTGTTTCCTTTCATCCCAAGTCTTTGGGTTTGGCAGTTTCTAAGCAAGCCATCTCCTGGATGTTCGAGGCATTTTTTGTTATTCTTTTCATGGTAAATGTCTTTCTACCTCTGTAAAGGCTCATCATAACAGAGTTGCTTTCTCTGGTGCCTTTTTCAAAGGACTGGATCCTAATTCTGTCTTTTCAGGTTGCAACTTGGACTTCTCTCTGTACCTTTACTAAACATTACAAGCTGGATGTAGTTTCCAGAGCAAGAGATGGCTTTTCCAGAGCTATCCTTCATGAGTTTCTTGAGGGCTGTTCAGTTTGTTCCTCCTCCCAGGTTTGCTGTTAAGCTTCTGTACTCTTCCTTATCTCAGGAATGCTGCAACAGTGATATGGAAGGACATTGTAATCTTACCACAACAGTGAATGTCTTTCTCTTAACTGTTGCAGTATTCACTCCCTCCCTTCCACCTCCTCCTTTTTGATCTACCTTATTTCTCTTGCCTTCCTGGCCAGGCATCCTTCTTTTTTTTTTTTTTTTCCTGTTTCTGGATGCACATCTTCCTCCTGGTTCCTAAGGACATTCTGTTCTTCCTGGTGCTTTTCAGTTCTGAGGTATGTATGTCTATACGTTACCTTTATGCCTTAAAGCTTGTGTGGAGAGATGCATGTAACGTATGATTTCTATATAGTCTAAAAGCTTTGGTATACTGGCTGGACTTTGGGTTATCCTTGGCAGAAGATTCTTTGTCAGCAATACTGCAACAGTGAAGAGAGGGACATCTACTGTTATGGTAAGATTTTACACAGCTGTACTTTCTCCATTCATGAAGCACAGTTAAATAGTGATTCCAGAGGACCTGATGGGTAGTGTTTCATGCTATTTAGAAGGCTGCCTAGGATACTGTCAGGACACAATGATGCAGTGTTCTTGGCCTTAGAAGGAGCGTTGAGGACATATTCTCTAATGATAGTAGTGAGGTTATAGTTAATGGTATTTCCTGAGGGAAGGTGGTGGTGGTGGCAGGAGAGAGGGGTAAATTTATAGCTGAATTTGTCTGCCAGTAGGTTTACTGTATCTTATGGCATAGCATAGGTGGCTCCTTTAGCAATGATCTCTGCACACAATTGACTTTGAGTTTCCAGACATAGCCAAAGAATGACTTGTGCTTGTCCTTGGCCTGGGAGGCCAAATGTACTTCAGACTTTGCTTTGGTTGAATTGATTTCTCCTTTGAATTGTTTGTTTGATGAGAGCACTTATGTCCTGGTAGGTGCCACACCTAATTTTTGCCATGATTTTCTTCCTCCTGTTATACAGACTATTAATGTTGTGATTCCACCGGGGGGGGGGCTTGTTTTTTGAATTAGTTCTGTGCTTATTCCTGATGGGCGCAGCTGCCTCTATGCAGCTACTAACTTGCTTGTATTGGGTTTCTGTGAGCAGTTCAATGTACCCAGCATTGTTCTCAGGGTTTAGTGGGGCTTGAAATTTTGCCAGTTTATCACTTAAAAGTTGGAAGTAAGCTTTAGAGTAGATGTTTGTCATATTCCTCACTGCTGCCAAAGCCTTAGCTATATGGGGTATATGCTGCTAAGGATATAATGGCTGACCAGCCTCCAAAGCTTCAGGGCACCTTCCACACGCCCAAACTGTCAAAGCAGCTTGAGCTGAGCTTACTAAAAGACAAGTCTGGATGCAAAGCTGCCAAAAAGTATTCTCCTCTGAGGCTTTTGAGGATCAACAGTAGGGTTATGCTTTTCTTTGCTGGGCAGATATGTTCCCTTTGGGGGAAACTTCCATTTTATTAAATTTTTTTGATGTTTATATTACTTTCCTCTTCAAGAAAGTTATTTTAAAGCTAGGAGTATTGTTACTTAACAGACTCTGTCGAGACTATAAGATTCTTTTAAAATGGACACTTGTTTCTTTCTGTAGTTTAAATGTGGTGTAAACCTACTGAAAACATATTTTTGAGGAGAAATTGTGTTGTTATGGGCTGCCATAGTGTTTTAAAGTGTTCACTGTGTTTTTCTGTCAAAAAAGTAACTTTTGTGGACTGGTAGTTATACACGCATTTGTTACATGTCTTTCCCGGGAAAAAGGCGGTATTTTTGGCTTTATCATGGAATACACTACTGGTCCCATGGTTGGTCCTTCCAGCCACAATAAGAAAAACTGTAAACAAGCAACTTTTGCCACCACAGCAGGCTAGCAACTTGCCTCAGCCACAGGTGGGTGACTGTGTTGTGTTCATTTGATGTACCTCAGACCACTTTACACTGGGTCCCTGTGGTGTAGCACTTACAGCCACAATGAACTAGAGGTTAGCCACATTCTTTACAGCTGTTGAAGTCCCCTCGGTAGGCAAGGAGAGCCACAATTGTCAGCCCTAGGAGAGGGAATAGTGAAGGTTTCCCGGTTGTGTCAGAATGATGTGCCCATCCTTGGGGAAGCAGCTATTGCTATTAATAACATGGTTGGCCCCATTTTTCCCTGTACAAAAAGAAACCATCTTCTGCTCCTCACATTTTTTTGGCTAGGAGTAGTTTACTGGCTCTGGCTCAGGGTTTAATTCAGGCTGCTGATCCTTCTTGTAAAGTAGTTTCTGGTAAAAGAAAGAGGGATTCCATTTTTCCTGAAGAGATTCACGATTCTAAGTCTGGACAGAAAGATGCAGGATTGGATTTAGGGTTTTGTCCTCAGATTTTTGATGCAGACTTAGGGGAACTCAGTTTCTGATTCATCCTGTGGGGGGGTTCCCTTTTTCTGAGACTATTACTAGAATGTCCCAGTGTTTTCAGTGGGAGAACACTGATGTTTGTTAGTCCCTCAGAAAATACTATGAGTTGCTACAGATAGATTTTCTGGAACCTCCACCCATTCCTCTTGCTCTGTCTGCTTTAGAGGATGTGTGCCTTACTTCTGCAGTTTTCCTGATGGTCAGCCAGCTGCCCCTAAAAATGCAGATAGGAAGTTCCTCAGTCGTTTAAATGTTATATATTATTCCCAAACCTGACCCAGCAGCTATAACCTTAGTTGATTATACTGCTGCTCAGCACTTAATTAATTCCAATCCTATTGTTTCTAGCAAGGATAGGAAAATGTATACTTCTCCAGTTTTGATTTTCAAAATTTTAAACTGGCAGGTTCATATGTTGAAGTTTGTTATGAAAAATTGTAGAAAGATGATTGTTTTATCTACAGTTTCTTCTTGTGAAGAAAATCTGTTTAAATAAATTACTTTCTTCTGTTGCACAGGTTGCTCCCCATTGTTTAAAGTATGTGTATGACTCTGTTGATAGTTCTTCCAGGCAGTGGCCATTGGTGCTGTTTTAGAGAGGTTTGCTTGGCTGCATTCTCAGAACCTCCTAGATGATGTAAAAATGTGATTTTAAATTCTCTCTTGGACTGAAATTTAGTGTTTGGCCTCTCTGCTGCAGAGGTGATCAAAAAGTGTGATGAAAGGGACAATGTGATGCAGGGGAATGTCTTTTTCAGCTCTCCTTTTCCAAGTTAAAAAAAAAAGAATAAATACCCTCATCAGAATTCAGGTAAACAGATGATGTGAAGTTGTTCAATCTCACCGTTCATTCTTACAAATGAGTTCGGAGCCGATCCCTCGGCTCCAAGTTTGTAAATGTGAGAGTGTTCAATCTCGCCGTTTGTTCTTACACATGGGTTCGGAGCCGATCTTCGCTCCGCTAAGCAAAGCACTGCATCGAGAAGAAGCTCGAGACCAACCTGTCTCCCACAATTCCCTCTGCCTTTACCTCAGATCTAGTTTGCCGCTGCAACGTTCGCATCTTTTTCGATGAGTTCAGACCAACTGGCAGATAAGATATCCTTTTTTTTCTAGGATTACTTAGAAAATTCTTCTATTTTCAATTTAAGACTTTTGTGTGTGTGTGTGAGTCGAGGGTTTCTTAACCTTATACATATATATATTAATATATATAGATCTGAAGTAGGAGATTCATTTGTCTGCAACCTGTGTGTTATGGATCCGATATCGGATCCGAACCGGCATGGTTTACCAGCTATGGATCCAAGCTCTCAGCTCCTCCCCTCACCCATAATGCCCTGCTCTACCCTCATGACCTCAGATCTCGTTTGCCGCGCATGGTGACCGGATTGTTTCTCAAGCTCTCAAGCTAAGTGCTAGTTTTCAGTATTTAAATTGTAAAATTTAAGATTTTTTCTTGGTTATTTGTGTGAAAGTGTAGGTTTCCCTTTGGTATATTTACTTTTTAGAGTTTAATCTAAAAGTTATATCCCTCCCCTCGCTGTTAGCGTAGCGTGTGTGTGTGTTGGGCCTGTGAGTGTTTTTGTGTTTCTTTAGTTACTTTTTAGTTATAGTAACTACTGTTGTAGATTGGGATGTCTGAGCAACCCAAGTCTATTTTTTCTACATGCTCGAGTGTGGCCATAAGCTTTCCCAGCTGATGGCCACACTGTGTGTTAAATGCCTGGGGTTGAACACCTCACATCTGGATGTTCCATTTGTGCAGGGTTCAACCCCAGGGCATTGAAGGAGCGGAGGTCCAAGCTTGTTTTGGCGGGCCTTTACCGGACTCGGCTCCGACCTCCGCTCCTTCGGGAGTAACCGTACGGTTATTCCTTCTGTGGCTCCCCTCCTCCTCCTGGGACTCAACCTCCCGTTTCTGGTTCGGAGGAGAGGGATGCTAGAAAGGACGGAGGAGAAGCACCATAAGCGGCGGGCCGAGACCTCTGTTTCGGCCCCGCCAGCCAAGCGGGCTTCTCCCCCGGCTCCGTTGTCGGCTCCATTGTCGGCTCGGTCTCCTCCTTCTCGGCTCCGGTCTCCAGTGTGTTTTTCACCAGGACCTGAGGAGGAGGAGACCCGATCTCTGTCGAGGCTATTGAGGCACTCCAGGTCTACCTCGGTAGCCTCGTCGAGATCTACGTATAGCCTTTCGGATGCTGATCTGGACCGGATGATGAGAAGGTTCATCCAGGCCCAGATGCAGATGGGAGTGCTCTTGCCTCCTCCCTCTGGGGAGCTCAACACCCTTTTTCAAACCGATTGCTCCTTCTCCGACCCGCTACCGGGCTCGGAGCAGCTGGAGCCGAGCAGCCGGGCGGGGTGGGTCGGCGCCGATAGTACTTTGTACTTCGGAGCTGACCCTGCCCGCGAGTGCAGCGGATCCGACCTCGGAGCCTGGATCGAGCCTCGGATCCGGGATCAGTGCTCCCGGCACCGTCTGTGTCAGAGCGCACTGTCCCTTCGGATCCGGCGCGCGGCTCCGATCCACTGTTCGATCCGAGGGGAGCCGATTGTCGGATCCTTTGGTGAGGTCGGCTCCCCGGCGTTTGATGTAGTGGAGAGGGCCCTGTTGAGGGTCTCCGGACCCCGGCACTTGTTTCGCTCCCTCTGCACTGGGTCAGGCTTCCACCATCCGGCCCTTGGGACAGCCCGCTTCTGTGCCCCAAGCTGCTCCACTGGAACAGGTTGCTGCTTGTGAGGAGTCCTCTGACAGCCCCCAGAGGATGTTCGCAAAGGAGGCACATTGACTCCCCAGTCTCTCACGGAAGACACGGACTTGGAGGAAGGGGAAGGCTCCCCGGTCACCCGAGGATGTCCCATTTGGGGACATCATGAAAATACTCCGTATAAGGGGTGGTCTGCCCCAAGTCTTCCTCGGACGAGTCCGTGTTCTTGGAGGCATTTGAAGCGGGCCCGTCTACCTCTTGGGTGTCCCTCCTGCCAACCCCTGGTGGACCTCATTACCACCAGGGCGTGGAAGGAACCGGACACCGTGGAGCCAATCCTAAGAGGCCCGATAGGATCCTCAGCCCACCGTCCGACCCGTGCCCATTGGAGTAAGGGGCCTCCGGTAGATGCCATGTTGGCGGTGGCCACCAAGAGGAACTTGCTCAGGAGAGTCCCTCAGTCCATCCCCGAGCAAGGAGTCTCGGATGATGGACCGCTTGGGAAGCGGATGTTTAGTTCAGCGACCTTCTGAACTACCGTCATTAGGATGCAGCGAGATCTCATTAAAGAATACGCTGCATCTCCCCAGAGTCCATGTCGGAGGAGGACAAGATGCTGCACTCCACCCGCATGGCCACTCTTAGATCAGTTACTAATACCTCTATGCGGCTACTCTCCCATGCTACGGAAGGCGCTAGAGCCGCAGGGCAGGCCTAGTCACTAGACATCAGGCCTGGCTCCGTCACTGCGATTTTTCTGAGCCCTTCAAAGCGCCGCCCTTTGATGGTTCTGCCCTCTTTGGCAAAACCGTTCGCGACACTTTGACCCAGAGCGAGAAGGACGGGAAGACGCTGTCTGCCGTCGGAATCCACTTCTCTGCACCCCAGAGGCCCTACTCTAGGAACCAAAAGGGTCAGAAGAAGATGTGGTTCCGGAAGTCGCAGCAATCCCAGCCTGCTCCGGAGAACCAGTCCTTCCGTGGCAGAGGAGGACAGGGAGGACGCCTCCCTAGAGGCAGAGGGGCTCCCAGGAGCTTCGGGTCCAGAGAACCTTTCTCTGAACGGCCCGCGCAGCAACCCTGAGGGGTTGCCCGGCTGCTCCACTCTGGAGGCAGTCGGGACGTTTTTCGGGGCACCTAGCGGCATGGGAGTCCATAACATCAGACTGCTGGGTTCTCCAAATCATATCCAGAGGATACCGCATCCCTTTTCTTCACTTACCAAAGTTGAAGTCCCTCCCAGACGTTCCACCCGGTCAACGGGAGGCCGCTTTGGCAGAAATTGGCCATCTGCTAAAGAAAAGAGCCATCTAGCCCGTCCCCCCAGACCAGATCGGATCAGGGTTCTACTCCAGGTTCTTTAGTGCCAAAAAGACGGGGAACTAAGACCAATTCTAGACCTTTCTCTCTTGAACCTGGCAGTCCCAAGGAAAAATTCGAATGGTCACTCTGCAATCTATTCTCCCCTTCTGGGAGAAAATCACTGGATGTGCTCTATAGACCTCAAAGATGCGTACTACCACATCCTGATGGACAGGCTCCAGGAGGTTCCTCCGCTTCTGGCTGGGAGCCAGTCACTACCAGTTCGGGTCCTTCCCTTTGGTCTCACCACAGCCCCCAGGGTGTTCACCAAAGTATTAGCAGTGGTAGCGGCCCACCTGAGGCTTCAGGGGTACAGGTCTTCCCTACCTGGACGACTGGCTTAACAAGGCATCTACTACTTTTGGCCGAGACTCCTTTCTCCATCTTGCTCCCTTTCTGGGCATTACAATAAATAGAAGAAATCCAACCTGGCCACACAGCTCTTAGATTTTATAGGGGCCAGGTTAGACAAGGAGTTTAAAAGCCTTCCTCACTGCGGACAGAGTTCAAAATCTGCAGCTCCAGGTGCGGGCCATTCTCCACTCAAGTTCTGTTAGTTGGTCCTGAGGGCTCTAGGGTCCATGGCATCTGCTATAGCACTTCTTCCTCTTGCCAGGCTCAATATGCATCCTCCAGTGGACTCTCTTAGTACAATGGTCATACCTTGCTCTCCCTATGCATCACCCCATTGCGATCAGCAAGGCTTGCAAGCGGTCCCTCCTGTGGTGGATTCACTCCCCGGATCTCCACGGAGGCCGCCCATTTTCTCCCCTCTCGCCACGGTGACCACGGCATTTGGGCGGACCGTCCAAGGCACGTGGAGCGATTCAGAGACCTTTCTGCATATCAACGTTCTAGAGATGAGAGCAGTGCTCTTAGCGTTGCTAGCACTTCAGGACTTTCTTCCCTTGGGAACAATTGCGATTCAATCGGACAACATGTCGGTTGTCTGGTACATCAACAAGCAAGGGGAACAAGGTCTTACTTTGTCGAAGCCATGAGAGTTTGGGAATGGGCAATCTCCACCAACCGCTTTCTAATAGCACATTCGGTCGGTCCAACATCCTGGCGGACAAGCTCAGTCGCACCATTCTGACCCCTTACAGTGGTCTCTCAATTTTCAAGTAGCGAATGGGGAACTCCTTCATGCGATCTTTTGCCTCTCCCTCAAACACCAAGTGCGACAGTTTTTCGCTCTGATACCCCTCAGGAGGTTCTCCAAGACTGGTGCATGCCACCCGGTCTTCTGTACGCTTATCCACCCTTGCCTCTGATGCTCCAAGTTCTTCAGAAAGCCTCGGGTGGGTTGCAGAATGATTCTCATTGCTCTTTTGGCCTCGACAGATCTGGTTCCCCTTTCTAAGGTCTCACTCGGTGAATCCTCCTTGGATTCTAGATCCCATTCGGATCTGATATCCCACCCATCCTGCATATCTCCTCCGAACCTGGACAACCTGAAGCTGACCGCTTGGCTGCTCCAGTTCCACTCTTGATCAGGACTCGGTATTTCGCCCTGTTAAGGCTATCCTGGTGGCAGCTCATAAACCGTCCACTAGGAAAGTCTACCGCAGCAAGTGGAAGCGTTTTCTTTGTGGGCGGCGCAAGGCCTGAATCCCTTCACGGTTCCTCTCCCTTTAGTGCTTGACTTTCTAACCTCTCTTTTAATGATGGTGCCAGCAGTTCCACAGTCAAAGTACAACTGGCGGCAATTTCTCATTATCACATTGGTCATGACTCTAGTCCACTTATGTCAGCCAAGTTGTGTAAAATTTTCCTTAAAGGTACTTTCCTTCTCAGGCTCCCTGTGAAACAAGCGGTTCCTCCTTGGGACCTCTCCTTAGTTCTCCAGGCCTTGAGAACCAGGTGGATCTCAAATTTTGTCTTTCAAGACAGCCTTTTAGTAGCCATTACATCGCCAAGAGAGTTTCAGAGCTCCAAGCATTATCAGCTAAACCTCCTTACTTGGTATTTCATCCGGACCGTGTTTACCTCAGGACCAACCCGTCCTTTCTTCCTAAAGTAGCTTCTGAAGCAAACATTAATCAATCCATTAACCTCCCTGTTTTCTTTCCTAAATATGAAAACAAAGGTGAATACAAGCTTCACTCCTTAGATGTTCACAGGCAACTTAGATTTTATCTAAACAGAGCTGGTCATAGGCAATCCGACCAGTTGTTTATTTCCTTTGCTAAATTTAATTTGGGCAAGCCAATTTCTAAAGTTTCTCTGTCTCGCTGGATTTCACAGTGTATCTTATTGGCTTATCAAGCTTCAGGAAGGCCCGCACGGAGGGTGTACACGCCCATTCAACCCGGTCAGTATCTACCTCGGCAGCCTTTAAGGCTAGGATTCCTCTAGATGATATTTGTGCAGCAGCCACGTGGGCTTCATCTCATACTTTTATTTCCCACTATAAGTTGGATCTTGCATCTAGGGTAGAGCATCATTTGGCAGCGGTGCTCGAATATCCTTCCATGATGGCCCAAGATTCAGGTAGCTGGGGACTCTGTCCCACAGGTTGCAGACAAATGAATCTCCTACTTCAGATTTAGAAGTTATGTACTCACCATAACGTTCCATCTGAGTAGGTGTATTCATTTGTCTGCAACCATCCCGCCCTAATCCCCTGGCCTTTCAGTTTCCTGCATATTATGTGTTACCCTTTTCAGGGTGTTCTTGCTGTTGGCAAACTCGATCTGAGGTCATGAGGGTAGAGCAGGGCATTATGGGTGAGGGGAGGAGCTGAGAGCTTGGATCCATAGCTGGTAAACCATGCCGGTTCGGATCCGATATCGGATCCATAACCCACAGGTTGCAGACAAATGAATACACCTACTCAGATGGAACGTTATGGTGAGTACATAACTTCTAATTAGTTAGTTTCCCTCGGGGCCTACCCCACCCACTAACTTCGGATTTTGCTACTGGATTTGACTTAAACACTATATACTTGTGGTACCATCCTTAGTGTTTTTTGGCTGTGACTGTTTGTTAATAGGACTGTGTAGATATATATATTTAGATATATATAACATTACTGGATTTGACTGTTTTATATACTTGATAATGTCTGAAAAAGCAAAGTCAGGGTTCAAACGGTGCCAGTGTGGACAGAAAATGTCTGTCACAGATAACCATAGCTCCTGCGTCTACTGTCTTGGCCCTCTCCATCTGCAAGAAGACTGTTCTATTTGTCATTCTTTCAGTGGAAGGGTCATGACAGATAGGCGCGGGAAGCTCATGGACAGAGGCCTTTTGAAGCCTGCCTTTCAAGAGGCTCTTGATAAATCAGACCAGGCATCCAAATCCTCGAAGGATTCGAAGGCGTCGGAGCCCATGTCATCGGCTCCGAGCTCTTCCTTTAAGGTTCGTTCACCGGTTCCACAGACTTCGGGGCCGAGTGTCGAACTTCTGTCTGTCACCGAGCCTCGAGTCTTGGAACCGGTGACGGAGCTTCCACCTCCTGTGCTTTTGAGGTCGGCTCCGTCTTCGATTCCTTCGACCCGTTCTTCCAGACCTCTTTCCGACTCCGATGTAGATCGTGTGATGCAGAATTTAATGGAGAATACGGCCTTGTCCAAACTCATCTCATTCTCCTCCCAGTTGGTGTCGAGACTCGAAGGCCTACCCTTATCTCCATCTGTTCCTCCTCCGAGGCCTATTTAAGCCTTCGGAGCCGGGAGAGGCTGATCTGATGATCGTGGAGCCCTCAGTGCCGGAGCCGTCTTTCTCTCGGTCGGCACCGTTCACCTCGACTCCGATGGATCCATTACTGGAATCGCGGAGCCGACGATCTATCCTTGGTTCCGGGACCGAGAGTCGAACCGACATTTCGGTTCCGACTTTCCCTCTCAGTGCCTCGGCACGGATCGATTCGGCTCCGTCCCCGGGGTCGATGCCCTCAGTCCCCGTTTCGGGGATCCCTCCACCTTCTTCAGAACCGAGGGATTCCCTCGACTCGGGACCCGGGGGCCTTCGACCTTATGAGGAAGGTGTTGTCGACTCAGACAAACCACTTCAGCACAGACAGCCTCTCTTTCCAATAAAGGCCCGTTATCCTCCTCTGCACCCACGGCTACTTCAAAGCGTCGAGCACCAGTGTCTCAGCTGCTCCCAGAGGGAGCCCCTTCTTCCTCGGAGGCTTCATTGGATGCCCCCCCTGAGGAAGTTCCGAGGAAAAGATTGTGTAAGAAGAGACACTTGGATTCTCCACAAGAATCCTTAACATCGGACACTGACTTGGATGAGTCAGAAGGGTCCCCAAAATCACCCTCGGAGGATGTCTCCTTTTCTGACATCCTGGAGATCCTGAAGCAGAGAGGTGATTGGCAGGCCCTAACCCCTTCTGAGGATGAGTCAGTCTTGCTGAAGACATTCGGTGCTCGCCCTTCTTCCTCCTGGGTCACTCCGCCCTTCGATGAGTTGATGGATTTGATTGCTCGAAGGGCGTGGGAGACACCTGACACAGTGGAGCCAGTCCCTAGAAAGCCTAAGAAATATATTACGGCCCCTCAAGACAAGGCATATCTAACAAAGGGAGTTCCAGTGGATGCTATGGTGGTGGCAGCTGCCACTAAAAAGGAGATGTCTGTTCCAGTGGACGCTATGGTGGTGGCAGCTGCCACTAAAAAGGAGATGTCTGAATCTTCCTCATCTGTCCATCAGCCTAACAGAGATTCTAGGACTATGGACAGGTATGGGAAGCGCATTTTTAGTTCAGCGGCTTTTTCCATGCGATCGCTGAACTATTTGACACATTTTACACGTTTATAGAGGGATCTAGTCAAAGAGTTGGGAGATACCCTCCAGGGTACTACAGATGCTGCTGTCACGGAAAAAGTTACAGCACAGCTCAATACCCTTACATCAATTGTGAACTCATCCATGAGGCTCATCCTGCGGCTTCAGCGATTGCTCTTTAGACAATCCTGGATGCGCTTATGTTCCTTTGGAAGCCTTCAAGTCTTCCTTTACTAACGCCCCATTTGATGGTGCCACTCTTTGGCCCCAAAGTAAAGGAGACCCTTACCGGTGTGAGCAGGAGGGAAAGACTCTGTCTGCTGTCGGAGTCCGTTTTCTACCCCATCCAGACCCCAAGGGCAACGAGGTGGAAAAATGTGGTTTTGAAACCCCAAGGCTCTTTCCCAGGCACACAGGGTGATGCCTCCAGAGGCAGGGGGCAGAAGTGGAAGACGCCGCCTGGCGGCAGAGGGGGTCCGCAAAACCAAGGTGACAGGGATACACACCCTGGGAAGCCTTTCCAGCACTCCTGAGAGGAGGCCCGACTGTCCTGCTCTGGAGGCAGTCGGGGGTCACTTAGCTTTATACCCTCAGGCCTGGCAAAGTCTTACCTCAGACGAATGGGTAAAAAGCATTATTACCAGAGGTTACAGAATTCCATTTCTATCTCCCCCATTACCGCAAAAAAGACTCCCAGATGTACCGCCCCATCTGCGAGATCCTGCAGCTAAAGAAATTTCAAAGCTGCTAGAAAAAAGAGTCATCCAAAAAGTCCCTGCGGACCAAAGAGGATTCGGAACTTACTCAAGGTTCTTTTTAGTTCCAAAAAAGACAGGGGACTGGAGACCAATTCTGGACCTGAGCAAGCTCAATACCTTCGTCAAGAAAGAAAAGTTCCGGATGGTCACGCTTCAATCGATCCTTCCATTTTTACAGAAGGACGACTGGATGTGCTGAATAGATCTCACTACCACATCAAAATGGCCAGAGTGTCCAGGGATCACTTCTGGCTGGGAGCCAGTCACTTTCAGTTTCGGGCCCTGCCCTTTGGTCTAACCTCAGCCCCCAGGGTTTTCACCAAATGCATGGCAGTGGTAGCGTCTCACTTGAGACGCCTAGGATTCCAGGTGTTTCCGTATCTGGACGACTGGCTCCTTACTGCCACCACGCGTCGACTGATTCAGGCCAGGGATTACACACTAGAACTTTGTGTTCATCTCGGAATTTCCATAAATTTCGAAAAATCTGCATTACAGCCATCTCAGCATATCTCATTCATAGGAGCAGATTTGGATACTCGTTGCTTGATTCTAAGGCTTCCCTCAGAAAGAATAGCCTCTCTACAAAATCACATATCTCTTCTCCTGTTGTCCAAGAAATCCCCAGCCAAACTGGTTCTGAAAGTTTTGGGTCTCATGGCAGCTTCCCTCATTGCGATACCCTTGGGAAGACTGCACATGAGAGTTCTTCAATGGCTGCTATTCGCACAATGGTCGTACCAACAGTTACCACTGACACACGAAATTCACATCACAAACATCTGCAAATCGCACCTGTCTTGGTGGCTTCAGAATTGCAATCTCTCCGGCGGCCGACCGTTTGTGCTACCCACTCCGACAGCTACGGTGACCACGGACGCTTCCCTGATAGGGTGGGGGGCATCTTTCAGGGACAGACAGTCCAAGGAGAATGGACCAATCTAGAGTACAACCTGCACATCAATGTTCTGGAGATGAGGGCAGTGTTTCTAGCGTTGCAACACTTTTCTCCCCTTCTACCTCTAGGGACCATTGCAGTTCAAATGGACAACATGTCCGTAGTCTGGTACATAAACAAGCAAGGAGGAACCAAATCTTACCAGTTATGCAGAGAGGCCATGAGAATTTGGCAATGGGCAGAGTCCACGGGTCGCTTTCTGATAGCAACGCACATCCCTGGGTTATCCAACGTCATAGCGGACAGGTTGAGCAGAGCCATCCTGTTACCTCACGAGTGGTCCCTCAAACAAACAGTTGCGGACATGATATTCCGCAAGTGGGGCCAGCCTTGCTGCGATCTGTTTGCGTCTCCAATGAACGTCAAATGCAGAAGCTACTTCGCCCTATTGCCCCACCAGGGAAGTCCCCAGGGCGGCTCTGATACACGATTGGCCCCGGGTCTCCTGTCGCCTTCCTCCTATACCTCTGATTCCAAGATTTCTGCAGAAAGCCAAGAACCTGGAGAGGACTGTAATTCTCATTGCCCCGTTCTGGCCTCGTCAAATTTGGTTTCCCTTTCTTCAAGCACACCAAATACGGGAACCCTGGATCCTGGACCCGAGCGGATCTACTGACCCACTGTCAGGGGCTCCCACCTGTCGCTCCTGTCCCTCAGACTAGCAGCTTGGCTTCTTAGCCAGGTCTGATCTTCTTTCTCCTGCGGTTCAAAACATTCTAGTAGCTTCTCATAAAGCTACCACTACAAAGATTTACACTAGTAATTGGAAGCGTTTTGTATACTGGGCAACTAACATTTGGATCCCTTAATAGCCCCACTAAACAAAGTCTTAGAGTTTCTATCCGTACTATTTCACCAAGGAGCTTCTCCTGCCACCTTGAGGGTTCAATTGGCTGCTATTTCAAACTTTCATGTAGGAGAAAATGGAGCGCCTATTATGGCTCATAGGCTTTGTAAGGCTTTCCTAAAGGGGTCTTTTCATATTACGCCACCAGTCAGGTTCCCTACAGCACCATGGAATCTGAACCTCCTGTTATCACAACTAATGCTACCACCCTTTGAACCAGCCTCTTCCTGTTCTTTGAAGTTCTTGTCATGGAAAACCCTCTTTCTGGTAGCTATCACTTCAGCCAGACGAGTATCAGAACTTCAAGCTCTTTCCATTAAACACCCATATTTGATCTTTCACCCTGATAGGGTATCCCTTCGCACCAGCCCGTTTTTTCTTCCCAAGGTTTGTTCAGTCAATAACATTAATCAGTCCATTGAGCTCCCCACATTTTTCAAGAACCATTCCAATAAGCTGGAATATATGTTACACAAGTTGGATGTTCATAGACAACTCAGATTCTACTTGGATAGAACAAAGGATCACAGAAAAGCAGATCAACTTTTTATAGCCTTTGCGGACAGCAGAAAAGGCATGGCAGTGACAAAGCGTACCCTTTCCAAATGGCTAGCTGATTGTATTACTTTTGTTTATACTGCTACTGAGCAGAGTTTACCCGTCAAACCGAAGGACATTCTACTAGATCAATATCTACATCCCTGGCTCATGCGCCCGCCTACCTTTGGACACTATTTGTGCGGCCGCCACTTGGTCTAAACCACATACGTTCATCACTCATCATAAAGTGGATAGGGTTTCCAGGGACAGGGCAACCTTTGGTTCCACTGTGCTCAGGAACGTTCTTCCGTGAGTCTGTCAGGGTCACGGAGCTAGAACCCATGTGGAAGAACAAGGCGAGATTGAACACTCTCACATATAGAAGTTATGTCCTTACCATAACGTTCCATGTGGAGTGTTCATCTCGCCTTTGTTCTTACACTCCAACCCTCAGGTCAGGAAGAACGTCCGGTTTAGATGTCTGGTTTGGTTCTCCCGCTTCTGATTCTCACAGCTGTTACTGCTGTTTTCAGCTACGCCTTAGTATGTATGTTGTATGTTTCATTCCCGTTGGAATCTGGTATTGTTTGCAAACTAGATCTGAGGTAAAGGCAGAGGGAATTGTGGGAGACAGGTTGGTCTCGAGCTTCTTCTCGATGCAGAGCTTTGCCAAGCGGCCGACTCGGAGCCGAGGATCGGCTCCGAACCCATGTGTAAGAACAAAGGCGAGATGAACACTCCACATGGAACGTTATGGTAAGGACATAACTTCTATTTTTCACAAGCTCGAGGTTTTCGAGTAGCTTGAGGCCAAGTCCCTATCCCATGATGCTGTCTGCCTCACCCCTGATGTAGTTTGCCACTGCAACAGATCGGAGGTCGAGAGTAGAGCTCGGGTCAGTGTTTACATCTTTTCTTGATTTATTCAGAGTACTTTTATTAGAATATTACAGGAAGTGTGTGTGATTTGCTAGTTTTACCGTAGGCTAGTACTTAGTCAGATTTTTGCTTTATTTTTCTCAGAAAAAATTTGTTTATAGAGCGGCTGCTCTTAGGCCTTTCATTGGCTGTGTTTTAGTTAGTCCCTAATCTGTTCCTTATATATATATATATATATATATATATATATATATATATATGGCTGAGCAAAAGGAGAAAGAAAGACAGAAGTCAGGGTTTAAGAAATGCCCTAAATGCGGACAAAAAATATACATTACTGATTCACATGTGACTTGTGTATATTGTCTGGGTGCAGTCCATCTTCAGGAGGACTGCTCCATTTGTCACTCGTTCAGCAGCAGGGTCTTGTTAGAACGTAGGAGAAAGTTAGTGGGTAGAGGTTTGTTGAAACCTGATTTTCAGGACTCTCTTGAAAAGGCTGACCAGATTTCTAAATCTTCAAAGGGATCTAAGTGTTCGAAAGCTTCTTCGGAGCCAAAGTCGTTTGCTCTGAAACTAGCTCAGAAGGTGCGGTTGCTGGTTCCACAGCCTTCGGAACCGAGAAAGTTTTTTGGAGCCGGTCTCTGAAGTTTTGAAGTCACCAATTTTACAATTGGTGGCTTCATGCATCCCTTCGACTCATTCTTCTAGGAGCCTCTCCAATTTGGATGTGGACCGAGTGGTGCAGAGGCTCCTCCAGAACCCGGCATTAGCCAAATTGTCGGCTCTGGCCCAACCAGTTTTGGAGCCGAAGACGTTTTTGCCTACTGTGTCTGCTCCTCCACCGAGCCGGACCTTCGGAGCTGGAGGAGGTAGAATTGATGACTGTGGAAGCCTCGGAGCCGAGGCCTGTTCCAGTGCCATTGGCTCCATCAACTCAGACTACTTTGGTGCTTATCGAGGAGTCTGGGAGCCAACACTCTCTGGTCGGCTCCGGGGTAGAGAGTCGAACCGATGGGTCGGTTCTGACCTTTCCGCTCGGAGCTTCGGCACGGATGAGCTGTGCTCCTTCCTCTGGTTTGGAGCCCACTGTTTCGGTGCCGGGGAAGTTGCCATCTTCTTCAGAACCGACTTCCTCCTTGCATTGGAGCAGAGGGGCTTTCAATGCCATGAGGAGAGTTATGTCTCTGAAGACACCCACTTCATCAGGGCCTACTTCCTCATCCCCGAAAGTGCCACGTTCTACCTCTGCATCACAGGTCCCCTTAAAGTGTCGAGACCCAGAGCCTCAGGTAGCCCCATTGGCTACCGAGACCTCACCAGAAGCTCCCGCTAATGAGGTTCCCAGGAAGAAGCTTTGCAAGAGGAGGCATTTAGACTCCCCTCAGGAGTCTGTCACATCTGACACTGACTTAGAGGAGTCGGAAGGGTCCCCACGTTCTCCCTCGGATGATATCTCTTTTGCTGATATCCTAGAGATCCTAAGATGGAGGGGTGCCTGGCAGTCCGTTAACCCTACTTGATGATGAGTTGCTGCTTCTGAAGGCCTTTGGGTCTCAGCCCTCCACCTGCTGGGTGACTCCACCCTTTGATGAATTAATGGAATTAGTTGCTTGAAGGGCATGGGTGTCTCCTGATACTGTGGAACCTGTCCCACAGAGGCCCAACAGGTTTATTCTCTCTCCGCAGGACAAAATGTTTCTTACCAAAGGAGTGCCGGTTGATGCCATGGTAGTGGCTGCTGCCACCAAGAAAGAGATGTTTCAAACCTCTTCTACTGTCCATCCTCCTAATAGAGATTCCACGATTATGGACAGGTATGGGAAATGCATTTTTAGTTCAGCGACTTTTGTTATGCGATCGCTCAACTATTTGACACACTTTACCAGACTTCAGAGAGATCTCCTTAAAGATCTTGGAGATACTGTGCAGAGTACTGCAGCTGCGAGTGTTCCTGATAAGGTGACATCCCAGTTCAATACCCTTAACTCTATAGTTAACTCGACCATGCGTCTCCTTTCATATGCAGCTGATGGTACGAGACGGGCAGCGGGTTCAGGAATAGCTCTTCAGTGACATTCCTGGATGCGCTTATGCTCCTTTGTGGAAGCCTTCAACTCTTCCTTTATTAATACCCCATTTGATGGCTCATCCCTTTTCGGGCCTAAAGTCAAGGAGACCCTCACTAGATGTGAAAGAGAGGGAAAGACTCTTATCTGCCTTAGGAGTCTGTTTTTTCACCCCTACTAGACCTTACTCCAAAGGGCAAAAGGGAGGAAAAATGTGGTTCCGCAAATCCCAAGGAGCCTTTCAGAACACACGCAGTGAACCCCCCTCCAGGGGCAGAGGAGGGGGCAATAATGGAAGACGCCATCCAGGTGGCAGAGGGGGTCTGCAAAACCAGGGTGACAGGGATCATTTCTTTGGGAAGCCCTACCAGCGCTCCTAAAAGGAGGCTCTCCTGCCCTACTCTGGAGGCAGTCGGGGGTCGCTTGTCTTTGTATCCAGACGCCTGGCTAAAAATTACAAAAGACTCTTGGATACAAAGCATTGTATCCAGAGGATATTTCATTCCTTTCACAGAACCACCCTCCATACGAAAGAAATCCCATACGTTTCACCCAGTCTCAGGGATCAAGCAACCTTAGAAATTCTAAGGTTGCTTGAAAAAAGGAGTCATCTAACCAGTCCCGGCAGACCAGATAGGATCCGGAACCTACTCAAGATTCTTTTTACTTCCAAAGAAAACAGGGGACTAGAGGCCCATCTTGGACCTCAGCAAACTCGACACTTTTGTAAAGAAAGAGAAGTCCCGAATGGTCATGCTTCAGTCGATTCTTCCGTTTCTAGGAACAGGTGACTGGATGTGCTCTATAGATCTCAAGGATGCGTACTGTCATATCAGAATGGCCAGACCATCCAGAGATCACCTGCATTTCGGGCTGGGAGCCAGTTATCAGTTCCGAGCACTACCCTTTCGTCTCACAACAGCCCCTAGAATGTTTAATAAATGCATGGCAGTGGTTACGGCTCACTGAACGCGTCTAGGATTCCGAGTATTTCCATATCTGGATGACTGGCTTGTCACCGCCACCACCAGGATCAACTAGTTCAGTCCAGGGACCTCACTCTAAAATTGTGTTCCTAGTAAGGAATTGCTATAAATTTTGACAAGTCTGCGTTGTCACCATTGTATTTCCTTTATCGGAGCAGATTTAGACACTACCCACCACCATGGTAAAACTGCCTTTGGAAAGAATAGTCACACTTCGACAACAGGCATCAGACATTCTGGCACAAAACAAAGTACCAGACTCTCAAGTTTTAAAACTGCTAGGTACTATGGCAGCAACTCTCATAGCAGTTCCTCTAGGGTGCATGCACATGAGAATACTTCAGTGTTTACTTTTCACCCAATGGTCTTACCAACAACTTTCAATGCCATTCTTGATGGTCATTACAGATTCATGCAAAAAGGATCTACATTGGTGGTTGACTAGCCACCATGTAACAGTAGGTCGCCCATTTGTTCTTCCCCCACCATCAGCCACGGTGACCACGGATGCTTCAGTAATAGGGTGGGGGGGGGGCATTTTCAGGGAAGAACAGCGCAAGGCACCTGGTCAGAGACAGAGTCTCAATTGCACAGCAATGTTCTGGAGATGAGAGGAGTACATTTAGCATTGCAGTACTTCCAAGACTCTCTTCCTCTGGGAATGATTGTGATTCAAACTGACATGTCAATAGTCTGGTATATCAACAAACAAGGGGGAACCAAGTCTTATCCCCTATGCCGAGAGGCCGTAAGAGTCTGGCAGTGGGCTGTATCCACTGGGTGCTTTCTGATAGTGACACACGTCCCAGGGAAATCCAACGTGATCACGGACAAACTAAGCAGAGCTATTCTGATGCCACACGAGTGGTCCCTCAAACATGAGGTAGCGGAAAGGATTTTCCACAGATGGGGCAAGCCTTGCTGCGACCTGTTTGCAATGAATGCCAAATGCAGAAGCTACTTTGCCCTGAATCCCCCAGCAGGGGAAAACCCAAGGGACTCTCTCATCCACGTTTGGCCTCTGGGACTTCTGTATGCATTTCCACCCATTCCCCTGATTCCAAACTTTCTGCAGAAAGACAAAGCCTTTGGAAGGACTATAATTCTGATAGCCCCTTATTGGCCTCAACAGATTTGGTTCCCTTTCCTTCGGCTCTACCAACTAGAGGAACCTTGGCTTCTGGACCCAGTTCCAGACCTGCTGACACATTTGTCAGGGGCTCTTCATCCTTCGCTTCAAGCTCTCAAATTGACAGCTTGGCTGCTCCGATTTCCAACATAGCCAGGCCCCGCAACCTTTCCTCGGAGGTGCAGCATATCCTTGTATCATTCCACAAGGCCCAACTAGAAAGTTATACGTCAGCAAGTGGAAGAGGTTCACTTTGTGGGCTTCTCAAAATAATATTGACTCCTATATTGCCCCAGTTGCTAGCATATTAGAGTTTTTGACTAAACTTTTTAATGAAGGTGCTGCGGCAGCTACCATACGTGTACAACTGGCTGCAATTTCTAATTTTCACCTCTGATTGGAAGGCTCAAATCTTATGTCTCATAGGTTATGTAGAGCCTTCTTAAAAGGAACCAGACATCTTAGACCACCAGTCAGACTACCTTTCACTCCCTGGAGCCTATATTTTGTTCTAGCTAGGATTATTCTTCCTCCCTTTGAGCCTGCATCTTCCTGCCAACTAAAATTCCTGTTTTGGAAAACCATTTTCTTGGTGGCGATTACGTTAGCACGAAGGGTCTCTGAACTACAGGCTTTATCTATTAAGCCACTATACTTGATTTTTCACCCTGACAGGGTGTCGCTCCGGACTAATCCATCCTTCCTTCCAAAGGTTATGTTCAGATGCTAATTTAAATCAAACAACTGAACTACCAACTTTCTTCATTTACCACTCCAGCACGTTGGAGTATATGTTGCTTAAACTTGATGTACACAGACAACTCAGATTCTATTTAGATAGAACCAAAGAATTTAGAAAATCAGAACAACTTTTTGTCTCTCATTCAAATACCAAGAAAGGGCAACCTGTGACAAAAGTCACTCTTCCAAATGGTTAACAGACTGTATAAAATTCACACATTTTTCCGTGAATCAACCGCTAGAACATAAAGTGAAGGCGCACTCCACAAGGGCTGTTTCTACTTCTTCAGCTTACATGGCTAGACTGCCGTTAGACACAATATGTGCAGCTGCCACTTGGTCAAAACCACATACCTTCATTACTCATTACATAGTAGATAAGGCCTCCAGGGACAGGGCTTCCTTTGGTTCCACTGTCCTCAGGAATATACTCCCATGAGCCACCCAAGATAAATGATGTTTGGGACGCTACCCATTTGTAAGAATGAATGGCGAGATTGAACAACTTCACATAAAGAAGTTATGTACTCACCATAAAATTCCATGTCAGTTGTTCATCTCGTCTTCATTCTTACATTCCCTCCCACCTACCACCTCCAGGCTTCTCAAAGAACAAGTAAGAGATTTGAGGTCTGGTGGATCTTTGTATAGGATTTCTTACTCCGGCTGGAGTTACACTCATGTTAGTTATATTGGGAGCAGCAAACTAGATCTGAGGTGAGGCAGAGAGCATCGTGGGATATGGACTTCACCTCAAGCTACTTGAAAACCTCTAGCTTGTGAAGGCGGCCGACTCTGAGCCGACGGATCGGCTCTGTACCCATTTGTAAGAATGAAAGCGAGATGAACAACTCACATGGAAAGTTATGTTGAGTACATAACTTCTTTTTAAAGAAGAAATGAGGAGGAAAGTCCAACAAGTCTAAATGGCTGGTCATGAAACTTTGTGACCCCTCCCACCCTGGCCCCTTTTCTCTTCCAGAAGTCTAAAGCTGCCTTTTTTTGTTTGGCAACACATGGTTTCAGACAGTTGGGTTCTGAAAATCATTTTTCAAGGTTACAGATGGCAGTGGGAGGAATTCCTTCTTTCCAGGGGTTCATTTTTGATCCTGCAGATTACACTGTTTTGTTTCCACCTGTTCTTCAACGCATGCTGTCCCAAGAAATAATTGAACCAGTTCCTCCTTCCCAGGTAGGGAAGGGGTTTTAGTCAATGATGATCCTAGTGCCAAAAAAAATAAATGCTTGGAGACCATTTCTGGACCATTCTTTCCTAAACCTGTTTGTGATAGTTTACAAATTTAAACTGTTTTCACTTTACAACCTGTTAACCTCCTCTTCTTTCTAGTTTTCTGATAACACTAGACTTAAGCTGTGCTTATCGTCACAGTGGCATAGCTAGAGGAGGGTGAGAGGGGCAGTCTGCCCCAGGCGGCACTTTGAGACTGTCATATTTACTTAAAAATCTGTACTGTTTTTGAAGGGCATTCTTCTTTAAGAAGAGGGTCCCATAATATCACGTCTGTGTTGTTGGGCATGCACAGATGTCCTGTTCTTCCTGTCCGCCAGGGCTATTTGAAACTGCTTCTTCTTCCTGTCCAATTGATTCTTCAAGTAAGGGAATTTAGTTTACTCCTGCTTTTTGGTGTGTTTACTGCTTCCAATTGCAGTTTAGTTTGCTGCTGCTGTTTGGTGTGTGTGTTTACTGCTTCCGTTTACGAGTGTTCAATTGCAGTTTAGTTTCCTGATGCTTTTTGGTGTGTGGTGTGTGTGTCCTCTTAACATTTGTGGTTTTCTGGCAAATCAGTGAGAAATGAATTCTCTAAATGATGATAGCCATTTAAGTTTCAGTCTTCTTATTTTTCAGGAAACGCGTGGTAACACAAAACAGTTTATTCTAGCAACTTTTTAAGATTATACAAGAAATGTTTAAAATGTGTCCCTGATATTTGGGCCTTTGTCCCCCACCCAATACATTTTGGCTTTTTCCAGATTTCTTGTGTAGCAAAGTTGAGAGAGATGAGTGTCAAGTGGATTTTACAAGGAGCTGAGAGCTTCAGGGGAAGAGTAGTTTAGTGTTGCTTATGCCAAATCTGTTTGCATTGTTAGTAGCACAGCAGGTAGTATACTTGCTTTTGATGCAGAAGGCTGTGGGTTCTCCTTCCACAGTATGTGGATGTATTGCTGATGCTGTATTGTGTTGTACTTTAAAGGAGGTGGATGCTGCAGTTCTGAGAATGTCCTCCTTTGGAGGAGATATCTAGTAACTATGAACCTGTTATCAGTTTGCTATCCATTCCCTATTGCAATATTACTAGCTTATCATTTTTTAATGAAACATAGGCAATTTATTCTTCAATGGCAACAGGCACTTTATTTGTAGATGAGACAATGAAATATAAAGTTGTTTGCTAGCAGCAACCTCTTCATTACTTACAGATTTCTTTAATGTGGAATTATTTAGATGACTTTTACCTCTGCAGAGATTGTGCATGTTTACTGATATTGGTGGATTGTAATGAAAGAAAATTTGAGTAGACTTTTATGATGCAGATGTTCTGAATTGGGCAGTTTTGTCATTATTGGTTCATACATTTTGTTTCATTGCATACTGGAAAAATGTTCAAAACAATACATTTAAAACATGCTCTAACAAGTGTGCTGTATTATGCAAGGAATATCATTTAATACAATCAGGAAGGTGAATCAAAGGACACATGTATGTTGCATGGTCCTAAATATGTCTGCAAGGGGCCTAAGATTTGAAAACAGCTCAAAGGTAAACTTTATCCGCCACTGGCCAGATGCATTCTCTTTGAATGAGGGTTTCAATGAATGTGAGTTTCAAAGGCAGAGAAGTTTTAATAAGTGTTTTCATTGTGAGGCTGTACTGCTTTGTTTAGCAGATGTCTATCAGTGTTTGTGCTATAAAATCTAAAATAAAAGTGTTAAATAAAATCCAAGTAATCATTGTAGAAGTAATGCATAAAGCAGTATGCACATTATAATGTTTATGGTAAATGGGGAGAAATAGCCAAGTAATGGGGCACTGGAATGGCTGGGAGGAAGAGGGCTGTGTATGGGGGGCATTTTACCATGATTTTTTTAGGGGAGGTGGCAAACTCAAAAACAGCCCCGGGCAGCACAAACTCTAGCTACATCACTGTATTGTCACATCCATATTCATCCAGAGTTAAGATGTTTCTTAAGGTTTTTTGTTTCTTGATCGTATTGTCGGTTCTCTGCCTTACACTTTGGATTATAGTGTTCGCCAACTGTCTAGCTCCAATTATAGCTCATTTCCATATTTTGAAAACTAACTTATCTATGCAGAAAAACTTCCAAAACTCTTTCTTGATTCCCTTTTCAGGATTGTGTTTCTTGGATGTCAACTAGACACCTCAGTTCAGAGTGTTTCTTCCACTGGAAAAATGTCATTATTTAGATATATTTCTAAGGTTTCCCACTCAGACTTCGGTCACTGCAAAGGAATATCAGGATGTTTTTGTCTTTTGGCGTCTGTAATTCTCACAATAAGCCTGGCAAGACTCAATATAAGAAAGATACACTGGTATCTCAAATCTTTGGTCCCAGCATCAGCACCCCTTATCTTTTCAGATCTCAGTGCTGGGATTTTTCAGAAGAGAAATCTTTTGGTGGAGACAGCAGATATTCTTAAATCCAGTTTGCCTTTCTCCCTCCCTGCTCCAAAGCAGTCACTCACCATAGATGCTTTGGACTTTGCTTGGGGGGCAGTTTCAGGAGGGATGAAAGCGCAGGGGGTGTGGGACATCAAGGACAGACACAAGGACATAAATATCAAGGAGACGCTCTGATCAAAACTCTCAACTCTCTGAACCATCTTTGGTTCTAGGGAACTTTTCAAGTGGTTACAGATTACCATAGTTAGTTGTTATATCAACAAGCAAAGGGTAACCAGGTTGTACCCCTTTTGCGGGCTACCAGTGTTAGCTTGTGATATTGCTTCACAGCGCAGTCTCTCTCTACAGTCATCTTGCATTTCATCAGAGCAAAATTGTGTGGCAGACAAGCTAAGCAGGAACAGGACAGACACTCATGAATGGAAACAAATTGGGGGTGTTCCAAGATTTGATCCATCTCTGGAGAATTCCTCAAGTAGACGTCTTTGCCTCCTATTTGAACAATCAGCTGGCAAAATTCTGTTCCAGGACTCCTTGCAAGAAGTCCTGGAAGACGGATGAATTTTCTTTACTTTGGACCGGAATGTTCCAGTATGCCTTTCCACATTTTCCACTAATATGCAGGGTACTACTAAAGATTCAGAAGTCGTCTCCCAAGATCACAATGGTGACTCCCCTCTGGCCCAGGCAACCATGGTTCTCTCTTCTTTTGGAAATGGCCAGGGGCAATTATCAGAGTTCCTGACAGACTGGGTTTACACACAAGATAACAATAATCTTCAGTTGACTGCCTGGATGATAGAATCTAATTCATTTTAGACACCTGTTTTCTGATCAAGTGCAGCAGGCACTAATGGAGGCAAGAAAGCCTGCTACTAAAAATAATATATTATCAAATGGGAAAGGTTTTCTAGTTGTTGCCAACAACATAACCAACACCTATTCAGGGCTAGTTGTTATCTGGTTTTACAACATTTGTGTGAGTTACTATGCTATAGCCTGCCTTATTCCTCTGTTAAGGTTAATTTATCGGCCATTTCAGCATGTCTGCCCATAGATACCCCTCTTTCAATGCAGTATCATAGGAAGTTACTAGGCTAATGGCCCTAGGGCCCCTACAAGCCTACCCAGGTTCTACCCTTACTTCCATGATCAGCACTTGGTGCCCCTGTCCAAGAGGGATGCAGGTGGAACCCTTGGGGTGAATTTACGGTTATCCATCCTGTTGTCCAGATTACGTTTGAGGAGGGCCAATGAGGTGCTCAGTTTGATGTGAAGTGGAGTCTATTCCAAAGGTGTAGTAACCTCTGGGGACAAATCTGTCCCTCCAGCAAGTTCTATTAATGTCGCATACCAGGTTAAAGTCTTTAGAGCAAGTAACCCGTCTACCATTTGACTTGCGGATATGCAGCATTTCTAATAAAACAGGGTCAGTTATGCAAGGCAGAGATCGCCTTTGAGTAGTCTGTATGAAATAGATCAAAGTGACAGTGGTTTTAGATGATCCACATAGGACAGATGCTGAGGACCTTGAATTTTCCTTGTGAGGAACCTTTGTGGTCTCTCCAATTGCTGCAGGTACTTGGAAAGGTACATATCAAAAGGGACATTGTACTCAATTATTTGCCTAATGAGGGAAGAATACAGGGAGGTTATAACTTCTTTTTTTCTGGAGACAGAGCTCTTATGAGATGAGCAGTAGAGATTGCCCTTCTTACCACCTTGGAGACGTGGTGATCAAAGGCAAGGTTGGTGTCGACCTGTATGCCCAGGTCTGTCATTATTGAGTGCGTACTTAGGGTGTTGCTGTTGATATGGTATTTAGCAGGAACATTGCTCTTACCGAAAGGAATGATGATGCATTTTTTTCTGCATTGAGTTGTTTAAGGCTATGACTTTGGGGCCAATCATTTGTTTAAGACTCTCTTGTAAGATGTTGACATCATTTGAAGATTCTGTGACCACTCCCAGTTTGCAGTCATCAACAAACTTTGTCAGCCATCAACCTTTAGTTTTTGCTTGTACTTCAGAGAAATAGATTCCAAACAGTAGAAGTCCCAGGACTGATCCCTGTGGAGCACCACTGGTTATAGGTCTGCTGTTGGAGGTGGATTCCCCTATTTTCACTATGTGGTTCTATCAGTGAGCCAGTTAGTGACCCATCTAATGGTATAAGGGCTGATACCTAGCTTGGTGAGTTTGTCAATAATACCTTAGTGGGGGATAGTGTCAAAAGCCTTGACTAAGTATAGGCAGATTGTATGCACAGATTTCCCCTCGTCCATGGCCTTGGTGACTGTCTTTGTTGATAAGGTCCATGATGATTCGTTCCATGTTCTTGGAAGGGGTTTTGCATAAGAGGCCTCCTAGAAAACTGGTGGCCCCTCCTTTGGGAATCTTAATTTTTTGTTAGAGAAGTTAACACTTGCTCCATTTCAACCTGCTGATATGTCTGACCTGAGGTTCTTAATATAGAAAACAGTTTTACTGACTGAGCTTGCTTCTGCAAGAAAGATATCTGAGTAGCAAACTCTTATGTTGAGTCAACCCTATTTCATTTTCCACAGGGACAGGATTTTTTTGAGAACTAGTCATCCTTTATACGTAAAGAGATATCCGAGTTTACTTTAAGCCAAGTTATCCATCCCCCCATTTTCTTTCCTGAACCTAAAAATGAGGGAGAAAGGATACTCCATACCTTGAGTGTCCATAGGCAACTCTGGTACTATCCTGACACAACTAACTCTTTGAGTTCTTTGCATCAGTTGTTCATTTCATGTGAGGGTAAGAACAAGGAGCAATCTGGGTCAAAACAGACCATTTCCAAATAGTTATATAAAGCTAATGTCATCCTATTTTCATGTTGCAGAGTTCCAGACCCTTGGGTTTTCCTCTCTTGCTACCCAAACGTCTGGCCAGTATACAAAAGCTTTTGTCACTGCAAGGTGCATGGGACATCTGACATTGGCTAAGAAAACGTGGGCCATAAAAGTGATGTCTGCACTTACCAAACCTCAGAACTTCTCTGCTGCCCGTCGAACGTAAGCCGTTCCTGCTATACTGACCGTCTGATCATCTTTTTAAAGATAAGTACCCCATTGGGGATATTTTTTTCTTTTGGATCACTGCATGCCTGTTTAGGTTCATGTCATCCAGGAAGGGAAATTGTAGGTGTGGTCATCAGATCTTCAATAATGGTGCCCACAAGCTTTGCCTTTTCTATTTAGGGCATACGCATGAGCAAAAGTCCTGTTCGATCGGCCAGACTTTCGTCCCTAAATTCTTGCGCTGCTGTCTGCACACCCTGAACATTTATATAGAAAATCAGCACTTTAAGTGCTTAGCTTTAGCTATCGAGGGGCCGTCCGGTCAACCCGTTGACCCACCTAAGAAAAAGACCAATGTTGCTAGGCCTGAATCTCTACCAGATGTCCCTCCTGTGGTCAAAGGTAGGCTGAAGGTATGTTTGGTCGCCATTGTGATAAACTGAAAGGCTGCCAGCCTAGCTAGATAGAATTTTGTAAATAATTCAATGTCATTTGTAAATATTAATATAATCCATAGACTTGTTTTTACAAATTTAAGAAAACTGTGTTATATGCTGAACTTCAAAAATGTAACCACAGTGCACCCTGCTTGGAAGAAAGCTGATGAGCAAAGAATTTTATAACTGTGTTTGATCTCAAGCTCGGAGATAGGATGTCTGGGCTAAGAGTTTCTTTTTATTGTTTTAAGACAAAGAAAATTACTAGGTTTCACATGTAAAGTGTCTTTTATTGCTGTGACTTCCTGGCAGCTGTAGAAATGTTAATTTTTAAGTTCTGTGAGACTGGGAAAGCTCAGCAGGGGTGTCAAGAATGATGTAATCTGAAATGACTCAGCAGTACTGTGTATTATCAATTTAAGGGCTATCTCAGAAAGAAAGAGCATTTTTGTATCTTGCCTTGGATCTAGTAAGACCGTCCACTCACCAGCACTTGCTTGCTCTGTATGTAACTAGTATTTAGAACAGTGATTTATCTTGGAGATGGACAGAAATAGCAAGAATAGCCTAGCTAGTTTCTATATTTGTCAGACTATCCTACAATGTTGTTTGAAAGTATTTTCTTGTGATTTCTGAACTCTCTATTAGCACTGTGTTGAATTGATGAGTATTGTCTTGTGTTTTTATTAATTATTATTAAATATTTTTAAACGAAACTGTGGCTGTTTTAGAGATAATTTAAGCTCTAGAGTACTTGCATGTATTTGGTGATGCTGTGTAAGCCACTCCAATAGCTTTAAACATTCTGGTCACACTTCCTGTTTGGATAGCAGTAATATTGCAGCGTCGAATTGGACACCCTTTGGTAGGGGCCTTTATAGTAGCTGATAGTAGTGGTTGGTGGTAGTCAGTACTACCTTGTAGTCTGGGCAGAAAGGGGGCATAGCCAGAGAACCTGTGCCAGCCTTCCCCAGGAGTGTTTCTGTGTTTGTATATAAATCAGATCTCAAAGTGTGTGTGTCAGCTACTTGGGCAGGGACACGAAGCACTGGTTGAACAGCGAGGGTGCTGGAGGTTTAGGCTTGACCACTAGGCTGAGATCTGAACCCTATAGCTGTGCCACTGGGGAGTCTTATTGGGGATCTGGAGAGAAAGGGAGAAACCAGCCCCAGACTGACTGACTGATCTCTGTGTGCTCTTGAGGGAAACTTTACTGTGTGTGTGTACTTGTTATCCTCCCATTGTGGATGCCCCTCACTGGTGCTAGTAGTGAGGATTGAGGCTCCTTGATTACTGGGCCAGTGCATGGGCATCACAGCCCCCAGTATGGGTATAGCGGGTACCATTGGGGAAGCCAGAGAACCCAGAGTGGAAGGCACGTCCTCGTAGGTAACGCAGACATTGGCTACTGACGGTGAGGGGGGAACTTCTGCTTGTTCCGGCCGTCCAGATGAGTCCTTCCACTACTACAGATATTAGCGAACCTAGACTTACCTTGGCTCCTGCTAGACCTTCCCTGTAAAGAAAATGGAAAACAAAACATGTTTCTTCTCCTGTGGAGAGCCAGCCAGACTGGTAGGCTTTTTCTGAGAGCCTCTTCAATGCCTTTATGGCTCTTAGGCCTGATACACCCTTATCCTTCCCAGTGGCTCCCCTTGTAATTAGCCCTAGGCCTCAGGCTCAAGATATTTCTCAAACAGAAGCAGAAGATTCCTCTGACTCCTCTTCAGAGGACTCCCTGTCCTATGTCGCCCAGTTACCATCTCCCCTTAGTTATGCCTCCCCAGGGGAAGATTCTGCTGAGACAGCTTCTCCAGGTGAGGATCTCACCTTTAGGGAGACCATTTCCAAAATAAAGGAGTACTTTAAGTGGGAGTCCACTGATGTCAGAAGTGCAGAAAAGATATGAACTTCTGCAAGTGGACACTGCTGCTCCCTCAGCTATACCTCCAGGTTTGCCAGTATATCGGGATGCTTTTAATGCAGCCTGTGTGAATCCTGATTCACTGCCCTTTCCCCCTCTAAGGCCTGACAGATTCTACAAGGTCCCTGAGGGGGCCAAGTTTCTTATTAAATGCCCTGTAGCAGACCCTGTTAATGTCTGTTGATAAACCCTCAGAACTGCTTCCATCCACCTCAGTTCTCTCTACAGATAAAGACAGCAAGACCACGGAATGCCTTGGAAAAAGGTTTATACCTCGGCTGCCCTGGCTTTCAGGGCAGTAAGCTGTCAATCTCGTATGTCAAAGTATGCCCTAACCCTTTTAGGATAAGCCACTAAGCCTCTGACTGAGATCCCAGACTCTCCTGCCAAGGCAAAGATATCTAGCCGCGTGTCCTTGTCTTCTTAGGTCACTAGACGTTCTATTGCGTGCAGCTACAATGAGGCTGAAGCTTCTGCCACATCTGCTGCATCTGCTTCAGTCCTGAGAAGATATTCATGGCTAAGGTTAGAGCCCTTACCTCATGTCTTTGGGGTGAAATATTGGATGCACTTCTGAATCTCTCCCTGTTTGGGACAAAGGTGGCTGAGTTTTTCAAAACCATACAACAGAAGGGGAAGGAGCTACAATACCTGAAGCACCTGTTCGTTTCTCCTATCCCCAAATTCCACAGGCATTAGTGCTCAAAAACTCAATTTATAAGGAAACATGTTAAGTTGTCTATCTCGCCTTCATTCTTGCTGGATGGGTTCGGAGCCGACCTCGGCTCCGACTCGGCCACTCTAAAGCTCGAGAGTTGGTTCCACCGGCTCGAGGCTCCCCTTATATCCCACAATGCTAGGCGATAGTTACCTCAGATCTCGTTTGCCGCTACAGCTTCGAGGTTGGTTGTTCTACCGGTTCCTGGTGAGTTTAAGCTTTTTCTATTAAAAGTTACTCTGTTTCCCCCTTTTTTAGTTTAATTATTGTCAAATTAGTGTAGTTCATTAAACTTTATCCCCGACCTAATTTTTTCCCGTTTTTTTCTTAAAAGAACTTTAGTTCTTCCCATGGGCCTTGGGCCTTCCCTTCCCTAGGGAGTGTTTGTGTAGTTTAAGCTACTGTTTATTGTACTTTATTTTTTTAGTAATTTTACTAAAGTAATTTTTTCTGACAGGGTATAACTGGTGTGTTTGAGTGTGTGTTTGTGTTCACCAGTTAGGCTATGTCTAAAGAAGCAAAGGTCTCCGGATTCAAGAAGTGTGATGCGTGCTGTCAGAAAATGTCTCTGACAGACGCTCACACTTCTTGTGTCTATTGTCTGGGGCCTTTGCACCTGCAGGACTCCTGTGCTGTCTGCCATGGCTTCAGCCCCAGGGTCCTGCAGGAAAGGAAAAACAAACTCATATTGAGAGGCTTGTTGAAGCCTGAGGATTCCCTGTCTGTCTCAACAGGGAAGCCCTCCAAGGCATCGAGGTCTTCGGCTCCGGCTTCTGAGCCGAGACCTCAGGTTGTTCAACCTTTGCCTTTATCGGCTCCGGCTGGAGCCGATAAGACTCAGTCCACAGTTTCTGTGGCTTCCTCGGCTCCGGCCGGAGCCGAGGTTATCGAGGTACCCGTGTCGGCTCCGACAAGATCTTGAGCCGCAACCAGAAAGAGGTCTAGGTCACCTTCTCTTGGCTCCGTTCATTCGGCTCCAGGATCTCCCTGCTGTCTGAACGGGCCAAGGTCTCATTCCTCTAGGTCATCGAGGTTGTCCGATCATGACCTTCAGAGGGTGGTGAGTCGACTACTCAAGTCTGAGGCACTAGCCCAGATGCTTCAGAGCCCGACTCATCAGTCGGTGCCTGTCCCGTCCATCAACTCCTTCCTCCTTCGACTCTTTTGAGCTCGAGCCGGGTCGTCGGAACCGAGACTGTGGTTACCTCGGGCCGAGACAATTGTCTTTGGCTCCGTCGGCTCCGTTTTCTTCCATGGAGGAATCTCGGCGCCGGACTTCCTCGTCGGCTCGAGGGGTGAGTGGCATCGGACCCTTGTCCGACCCCCTCTCCCTCTCGGTGCTTGGCTGGTGAGTTCGGCTCCGACATCGCCTCGGAGCCATCACTGTCGGTGCCGAGGGAGGTCCTTAGCTCCTCGGGCGGGGACCTCTGGCTCTGCCTGACGGGGTGCTGAGGTCATGCGGAGTGTGTTAGAGCCTGGCTCTACTCCACAGTCGGCTCCGTCAGCCCCTCCTCTATGCTGCCTCAGGGTAAGTCGACTCACTCCCTCATCCCTGACCGCAGAGAGCCAACTCCTCAGGAGCTCCCTTTGGGATTTCATCCTCTTCGAGGCCTCTCCTGATTTGGCAGAAGAGCCCTCGGAAGAGGAAGTGCAAGAGGAAGCACATTGACTCACCTGAGTCTATCACGTCGGACACAGATCTGGATGATTCTGAGGGTTCCCCGTTCCCCTTCTGAAGATGTCTCATTTGCAGACATTCTGGAGATCCTTAAACAGAGGGGAAATTGGCCAGCCCTCAACCCTTCGGAGGACGAATCTGTGTATCTTGAGGCGTTTGGCTCTCGTCCTTCCACCTCCTGGGTGTCTCCCTTGACCCCCTCATGCAGGTGGTTGCAAAAGGCATGGACGGCTCCTGATTCAGTGGACCCCACTCCCAGGAGACCCTCCAAATTCATCACAGCTCCATCAGACAAGGAATTTTTATCAAAAGGAGTCTCTGTGGATGCTATGGTGGTTGCTGCCGCCACAAAGAAGGAACTGGCTGATCCTTCAGTGCCTGTCCATCCACCTAACAAGGAATCTAGGTCCATGGATAGGTGCGGAAGCGGATGTTCTCCTCAGCTGACATTTACTATGCGTCGCTGAATTACCTGTGCCATTTCACTCGTCTTCAAAGAGACTTGATCAAAGAAGCGAGTGAAATGCTGAAGGACCCTACAGCTGCGGGTTTCCAAGAGAAAATGAACACGCAGCTGGCTATCCTAATTTCTATTCCCATCCCCTCCATGCGCCTCCTCTCTTATGCGGCCGATGGAGCGAGCAGAGCAGCAGGAACAGGGTAGCCTTACGTGAGGCACGCCTGGATGCGGCTATGCAATTTTGGAACCTTTCAAGACGTCTTTCACGAACTCCCCTTTTGATGGATCATCTCTTTTTGGTCCACAAGTGAAAGAAACCCTGACTAGGTGCGAGACTGATGGCAAGACCCTTTCTGCCGTCGGAGTCCGTTTTTCTACTCCTTCTAGGCCTTACCCCAAAGGCCAGAAGCGGTCAAATACGTGGTTCCGTAAACAATCCCAAGGGACTTCGGCTGACGACAGAGTCGGTTCCCGCCAGAGGCAGACGGGGCAACAACAATGGTAGACGACGCCCTAGAGGCAGAGGGGGTCCGCAGAACCAGGGCAATCGAGAAACGTTCTCCGAGAAGCCCTTTCAGCATCCCTGAGGTGTTGCCCGACTGCCCATCTTCGGAGGCAGTCGGGGGAAGATTGTCACTGTACTCAGAAGCCTGGCTATCCTTGACACAAGACAAATGGGTACAGTCCATCATTTCCGAAGGTTATTCTATTCCCTTTCTCCGCTTTTCCAAATCAGTCAAAAAAATCCCTTCCAGATGTTCCACCCGCTCAAAGGGATCTTGCAGCTTTGGAAATTTCAAAACTGCTTGCAAAAAGAGCTATTCAGCCAGTGCCAGCAGACCAACTAGGATCCGAAATCTACTCAAGGTTCTTTTTAGTTCCAAAGAAAACAGGGACTGGAGACCAATTTTGGATCTCAGTATCTTGAACAGATCAGTCAAGAAAACAAGATTCGGATGGTCACGCTGCAATCCATTCTTCCCCTATTGGGAAAGGAAACTGGATGTGCTCTATAGACCTTCAGGACGCGTACTATCACATAAAATGAACAGACGCTCCAGAAGATTCCTCCGCTTCAGGCTGGGAACCAGTCATTTTCAATTCAGGGCCCTGCCCTTTGGTCTCACCACTGCCCCCCGGGTGTTTACCAAATGCATGGCAGTGGTAGCTTCTCACCTGAGACGACAAGGATTCCAGGTGTTTCCATATTTGGACGACTGGCTCCTCACAGCTCCCACCAAGCATCTCCTTCTGATGGCCAGAGATTACACTTTTCGCATCTGTCAAAGACTGGGTATCTCAATAAATTGCGAAAAGTCTGTTTTGTCACCTTGTCGTACTATTACCTACATAGGCGCAAAATTAGATACTGTAAACATGTCTGCAACACTAACGAACCAAAGGATATCAGACATTCAAAAATTGGTATCACTACTTCTCAACAACAACAGAGCCAAAGCCAGGTTAGTTCTAAAGGTGTTGGGAATCATGGCAGCGGCCATACCCCTCCTTCCATTGGCCAGATACCACATGCGGATCCTTCAGTGGATGCTCTTTTCTCAATGGTCATACCAGGAACTTCCAATGTCTCACACCATTATGATCACGCAAGCGTGCAAAAGCATGTCATGTGGTGGATGTCTTCCCCAGCTCCTGTTGGGGAGACCATTTGTTCCACCTCCTCCGGTTGCTACTCTGACAACGGATGCCTCCCTGATCGGGTGGGGGCATTATCAGGGCAGGACAGTCCAGGGCACATGGCAACCAAACGAATGCCACTTGCACATAAATGTTCTGGAGATGAGAGCAGTGCTTTTAGCGTTGCAAGCCCTTCAACACTCTCTTCCCTTGGGAACGATTGCAATCCAGACAGACAATATGTCTGTAGTGTGGTACATCAACAAACAAGGCGGAACCAGATCATACCCCTGTGTCGAGAAGCACTCAGACTGTGGCAATGGGCGATTTCTTCTCAGCGTTTTCTGATAGCAACGCACATCCCGGAAGTCCAATCACATTGCGGACAAGTTGAGCAGAGCTATTCTCATGCCTCACGAGTGGTCTCTGAAAGACTCTGTAGTGAGAGAGATTTTTCTCAAGTGGGGTCAGCCTTGCTGCGATCTTTTGCTACTCCCCAAAACAGCAAGTGCAGAGAATACTTCACTCTATTCCCTTACCAGGCCAACCCAGCAGGGACGCTAGTCCAAGTTTGGCCCGGGACTTCTGTATGCATTTCCTCCTTTCCCACTGATCTCTCAAGTAATACAGAAAGCTATCGCTCAGAAGGCCTCATTGATCCTCATTGCTCCTTACTGGCCTCGACAAGTGTGGTTCCCCTTTCTGCATCGATTTCTTGTGGAGCGACCGTGGAATCTGGACCTAGTTCCAGATCTTTTGATCCATCAGTCCGGTCAGTTTCATCGCTCCCTCCCCTCTCTGAACCTCACTGCTTGGTTCCTCCACTTCCAACCGTAGCCAGGCTTCCTCAATTATCTCACTCTGTTAGAGATATTTTGATAGCTTCCCATAAATCTTCCACTCGATAGATTTATTTGAGTAAGTGGAAGCGATTTTCATATTGGGCACAAGGAAAGGACGTAGATCCTTTCACCGCTTCCATCCAACTAGTCCTCGATTTTCTTGCTGAACTCTTCCATGCAGGTTCATCTCCATCTACTCTTAAGGTTCAATTGGCAGCTATTTCTAATTTCCATGTGGGTATTTCTGAATCTGCCCTAATGTCCCACAAACTCTGCAAAGCCTTTTTGAAAGGAGTTTTTCTTCTCAGACCTCCTGTAAGAAATCCTCCTTCTCCTTGGGACCTAAATTTAGTTCTTGCTTCTTTGATTCTTTCCCCTTTCGAACCTGCAGCTTCATGTTCCTTAAAGTTATTATCATGGAAAACTCTCTTTCTGGTGACTATCACATCAGCTAGAAGAATTTCAGAACTTCAAGCACTCAGTTGTCGCTCTCCTTACCTTGTGTTCCATAAGGACAGAGTTTCCTTACGAACTAACCCGTCCTTTTTGCCTAAGGTGGTTTCAACATCAAATCTAAACCAATGCATTGACCTCCCTGTTTTTTTCCCGGAGTATTCAAATAGGTCTGAACAAAAATTACACTGTCTGGATGTTCATCGTCAATTAAGGTACTACTTGGACAGGACAAACAATTCAGAAAATCTGATCAGCTGTTTGTCTCCTATGCGGAAAGCAGAAAGGGACTTCCAGTTTCAAAGGTATCTTTATCCAGATGGCTAACATCTCTGATTACCCTTGTTTATGAGATTAGACACCAAAACTGCCTAATAAGCCTAAAGCCCATTCCACCAGAGCGTTGGCGACTTCTCTACCCTTCCAAGACAGACTGCCTATTTACACCGTTTGTTCAGCGCTACTTGGGCTACTCCTCACACTTTTATTTCCCATTATAAGTTGGATTTAGCTTCTAGGCATAGAGCTAATTTTGGTTCCACTGTTCTCAGGAGTCTGTTCCGTTAGGCCACCCGGGACAAGGTGCTAGGGACGCGGTCCCATCCAGCAAGAATGAAGGCGAGATAGACAACTTAACATATAGAAGTTATGTTCTTACCATAACGCTCCATGTTAGTTGTCTTCTTCTCCTTCTTCTAAGGCCCCACCTCCTTCCCCTGGCCTGGACAGACCTAGAGGAGTTGTGATCATGACCTCTTTCTACCACCTCTTTCTTAACTATATGCTATTATGCATATTTCTTGTTTCAGGATGTAGGTCACCCTTCTTCTTCCTGTTGTTAGAGGTGGATTCTGTTTTTTACAGTTATACTGTTTCTGTTATAAGCTGGGGTTAGCTTACAAACGAGATCTGAGGTAACTATCGCCTAGCATTGTGGGATATAAGGGGAGCCTCGAGCCGGTGGAACCAACTCTCGAGCTTTAGAGTGGCCGAGCCGAGGTCGGCTCCGAACCCATCCAGCAAGAAGAAGGCGAGAAGAAGACAACTAACATGGAACGTTATGGTAAGAACATAACTTCTATATTTTGCTCCTCCTTCTCCTCTTTCCAGCGGCAGAAAGAGCACCAGGAAGCAACAAACTCCTCCTAGGCCTGCTCAGACTCTGGCCCAGAAAACTCAGTTTCAGGACAGGGCAGATAGTCTGTGACTACCTGCCATTACTGAACAAACCTCTCAGTACCATCCCCCTTTCCCTAAGACTCTCTCACTGTCTCCATTTTTGGGAAAACATGACCTCAGACAGGTGGGTCTTATCCATCACAGAAAATGGTTATTTCATGATGTGAATCATAACACCTTCCTTGAGGGGGCATTCCACAGCCACCCAAAGAACAGCTTCCCCTTTTTTAGCCAGTTATAGACAACCTCGTTGCCCAAGGAACAATTCAGTCTGTCTATATGACGGAAAAAGGAAAGGGTTTCTATTCCAGACTTTATTCATAGTCCCAAGAAAAGATGGTCCCTGGAGACCAATCCTAGATCTATCCCACATCATTATTTTTCTGCAAGCACCCATCTTTCGAATGCTCACTCCGCAGACCCTCTTCCCCTTGATTTTACCTCAGGGATTCCTAGCCACCTTGGACATCAAGGATGCCTACCTGCACATCCCCATAAGGCTCAATTACAGGAGATATGTGCTTCTCTGTGGGCTTCTCACATTTTCAGTTCTCTGGCTTGCCCTTTGGACTTTCTACAGCACCAAGGGTCTTCAAGTGCTTTGCACCAGTGATTGCCTTCTGCAGGACCCAAGGGATTCAGGTATTCCCTTACCTGGATGACCTATTGATCCAGGCTAACTGTTTAAAATCCCTGCGATACCATCTGCAAACAGTGATGTCAGTCATGCAAGCACTGGTTTTCAAGGTAAACTACCACAAGTCCAACCTGAACCCCTCTCAGGACCAAATATTTCTGGGGTGCAAGATAAGGACGGATGTCATGAGGGCCTTTCTGCCACCTCAAAAGGTGGAAAACCTAAGGCAGTACCTGCTCTCTGTCCTTCAAGTCACAGTCTTGATTGCCAGGCAGTACCTCAGACTCCTGGGTTATATGGCATCAACTATTCCAATGTTGCCATTGGCAAGGCTCCACATGCGAATACAATGGTACCGAAAGTCTATATGGACACAGTATTCAAACCTCTTGGAGTACAAAATCCTCTTCCTGCTTTGTCTCAGGAAAGAGATTCTCCAGAGGTTGAATCAAGTGACCTTCAACCCAGGATTGAGCTTACAGGCTCCCTTACCAGTACAAGAGATGTACACGGATGCCTCAGATCTGGAATGGGGAGCAGCCATGTGTTCTCTAAGAGTCCAGGGCACTTGGTCAGTCTGTCAAGCAGGAACATATCACTGTCAGGGAGATGAGAGCAATTTTTTCTGGCCCTGAAGTCTTTCCAACATATGCTGAAGCAGGACCCCCTAAAATTGTTTACAGAAACACGACAGTTCTGTGGTATGTGAACAAAATCCTGCTTGCTTTGCAGACTAGTTCCCCATGTCTGGGAGCTTGCCACACAGCATGGGGCCACTCTGCAGGCAGTGTATATCCCTTCAGATCAGAACACCCAGACAGATACCTTGAGTACGTCCATGTCACAGTCCCATGAATGGATGCTCTACAGGGATGTGTTCTTGGGCATAGTCCACAAATGGGGTACACCTCAGATAGATGTGTTTGCCTCCCCTCTGAACAGACAACATCCATCATTTTGCACCAGGCTGTACCCAGTCCTCTGCCAAGGGCAACTGATGCCTTCTCAATCTCTTGGAAACCCAGCAGGACAAACCAAAAAGCTTTTGTATACTGGCCGGACATTTGGGTAGCAAGAGAGGAAAACTCAAGGGTTTAGAATACTGCAACTTGGAAGAGAAGGACATCTATGGTTAAGTTAAGATTTTACGCAACTATTCTTTACCTTTATTTATCCTCAATATAACAAATCTATTCCAGGCAGGGTCAAAGCCAACTTTTCCAGGTCCTTGGCTTCATATGTGGCTTTTTGGAAAGGGTTGGATTCTAGTAGTATTCTAGGAGCTGCTATTAAGTCCTCTGTACATATTTTTACAGAGCACTATGAGCTTGATTTCTTCTGGACCCTTCTCCTTCCACCTCCCAGATACAGTTAGCTATGGTACTCTACCCATATATCCAAGGCTACTGCAACAGTGATCAGTATTAAGAACATCGTACAGTTGTGCAAGTTCAACTTACCATAATGTTCAAATGATCACTGCTTCAGTAGCTGCCCCTCCTCTTTTTTCGTGTGTTTTTTATGCCAGGGTGTGGACATAAATTTTTGTAATTCTAACATTGTCCTTACAGGGCTCAACCTTCATTTGTTTAGTGGCAGGAAAGCTGCGGAAAGGGCTTTGTGGCCAAACTTGTCTTTTAGTCATCTCAGCTTTAGCTGCTTGACAGTTTCGGCATCTGGACATTTCCCTGAAGTTTTGGAAGCTGTCTGTATGTTATATGCTTGACAGGATATAATTCCGTATAGATAAGGCTACAGCAGCAAGGATCATTTGAACATCCACTTTTATGGTAAGTTCAATTTACAAGACTGTACTTTCATGAAAATTCCATGGTTAGCTGTGGTTCCAGGTTTTATTTTTACTTTGAAGTAGACTGTTTTGAGGTCTGCCCTGACTGGAGATGACATTACAGTAAGGGGTGTGCAATGTTCTCCCATGTCAGTGAGGACCAGATACAGTATGCTTGTACCCCTGGTAGGTGTATTGACAATCTGGTTCAGGGAGTTTGTGTTTACATAGTCCAGGAATCTCTGTGCCTGCATGTTTGGTGCCATATTTGATTCCTATTTAATAGTGGGGTAATTAAAGTCACCCATGAATGTGGTATTGGGTTGGATGGGAAGTGTTTCCAGTAAGCTTAATGGGTTTCCTGAGTAATAGAGGGGGGGTCCTGTAGTTCGCAAGGAAGATTTATAGGATTTTGCCTATAGTGATTTGAATGTGGCAAATTTCAAGTGCATTGTCCTTTTTGACCTGTCTTTAGGTATGTTTATTTTCAGTATAAACTGAGACACTTCCACCTTTAGCCTCTACCTGTTTAGTAGCTGGTCTAAATGTGTTCAAGGCATTATAGCCTTGCACTGCTGGGGTGCTGTCTTTGGCTTTAAACCATGTCTTAATGACTGTACAGATGTTCGTATTCTCTAGGATGAAGAGATCTTGTAGTAAGTGGAGTTTCTTGTTTAGACTCCTAGCGTTAACAGTAACAACTTTAGATTTTCTTGTTTTTGATTTGCTTTGCTAAAAGTATTTTCAGTTTGGTATTGCCTAAAAAGGACTATGGGGGAGGATAGTGCCTTAAGTAACATTTGAAAGTCTAGGTGGGAGGGCAGTGCTTTAGGTAAGATTTGAAAGTCTAGGGTGGAGATGTGCAGACCATCCCTGGCAAAGCAGTGTGGTCTGTTGACCATCTCCTTCCATGCTGACAAAAATAGTGCATCCCTTTAGAATGACACCAGAAACTAAGTCATTCATTAAATTCAGTCATCTTCTGTTTGTATTGGGGCATCATCCTTGGGAAAGGTAAATGCTTTTCAGTGCTAAGCTCCTACCAGCATGGTACACACATTTCATGATGTCTCTGTTTATATGGTCTAGGCTGGTATGTGTCAAGTCATTTACATCTGTATGGAGTATTGACTGAAACATACTAGGACTTGTGGTCAAATGACCTGACCCTGATAAGCAACTGACTGGCATTGTAACCACATCTTACAGCTGATTATTTTTTTTCCTGGTGAAATAGTTTTTTTTTTACTTCTGATCTAACGAAAACTTAGTGAAGAAATATTTTAGGTCATTACTGTGTTCTGCATACTTAGAAGAAGCTCAGAGCAGCACTTCAAATGGAAACTAGGTATATGCAAAGTGTTAGACTGAGGCAGTGAACTCCTTTACGCACACTGATTTAGTGTCTATGTGTAAATGACCATATGTTTGCCACCCTCTGAGATTTCATAATGAAACTTTCCAGGCGTAACAACGTGATGGTCAGCTTTAAAAGCAGCATAAGGTTCCTATCTTATTCATTGCATACGTGTGCTAAATTTGACCTCAAGTATTTCATATTACTTGTATGATGCAACTGAAAAAAAATATACATATATTTTTTTCTGGTAAAATAGTCTAGATTTTTACTTCTGATGTAATTATAACCCCAAAAAAGTAAATTAGTTCATTAATGGACTGTTTATACTGTGAGATATTCAGCTCAGTACCCACAATGAGAGTCGCTTAAAATAAGAAATTCCAGACTGTTGAAATAATCATACCAAAGCCTCTGGCGCCTAAAATGAAAAGCTATACCTCAGTCCCCCTTTTAGATATCATTAAGAAACTTTAAGGTAGTAACATGAGGCTGATCAGTTGCAAAATGTGTGTAGGACTCTGTTATCATGAGGAATTTTAGTGAGGCTGAATGCTGATTTTGAGACAGTCACCTTAGATGAATGAAAACATGGTATGCCATTTGTGACATTTTACAAGTGAAAGCTATTTTTTCTTGTGAAATGCATAGAACTTTTAAGACTTGCACTTTTGCCATAATGAGAATTTAGTGCATGTTTATTCTTGACACAAGCTTTATCTGGCATTTTGTGCAGAGATCAATAACCTCTGGTTTGAAGACAAGTATAGGTCTAATGTGGTCTGTTCAGTCTTCTTCAAACCTGTGTCTCTGTTCCAACCTCAGAACCCACTCACCCATTAGCAAGCTAAGGATTCCAAGCTAAGGCTCCTCCCACCCTACCCATACTGCCTAGCTCCTCATACATACCATACAGATGTTGTTTGCCATGCATCAGTGAAGCATCTTGGTCAGGTTAGAGCACCTCCTTGAGTGTTTTTCTAACGTTTGTTTCCAACTAATCGTAAAAGGCCATTGGCCAATCTTTAATTTTCACCTACCCTTCTTTCTGTTTTACAATTAAAAAAAGTCTTTTTGTCGCATTTATTTTCTGTCTGTCTTCCTTCTTTTCCTTTTTTTCTCTCCTTACTGTGTTGGAGAAGTCTGACAAACCCGTTGGATTTAAAAAAAATACACTTCTGTGGGCACAAGATCCCTGTATCTAATGCCCACAGGGAATGCATTCATCTGGCTCACCTTGAGGTGGCTTGTTCTACCTGCAGGGCCTTTCTCCCTGGGTCCTTGCAGATAGAAACAAGTTAGTACTTAGAGACCTTAGCTGTTGCTTCTGTTTCAGAGGCTCAAGCCCCTGCCAAAAAGTCTGAGGAGGCCAGGGATCCTAAGAAACGGTCCCTGGACCCCTCTGTATTAGTTTTGCCAGAGCCTTCAAAAAAGACCCCTAGATCTTCGGAGCAGAGTTCCTCAGCTGCAATCTCTGTTTCTTCTTCCTCGCCCCATGCCCCAGCTGCCTCTTCAGGGCTGGAGCTTGTGGTACATAGTATGTCTTCTCGGCGTGCTTCCCCCAGACATCACTCCAGACCCTCCTCTGTTTCCTATTCTATCAGGTCTTCTCTGAGCCTGTCAGAAAATGAGATGGACAGATTGATGAAAAAGTTTCTCCGTATGCAGATCCAGATGGGAGTCATCCCAGCTTCTTTTCCTGTGGGATCTGCGAGCAGAGCTTCCCCCTGCAGAGTAGTTTCTCCTTCTCCGATCTGGCCTGCTGTTTCAGAGCTCACAGATCCATCGGTCCCTGGGGCCAGTTCGTCTGGTCCGATAGTCTTTACCTCTTCAAGCCCAACTACTTCCTTGATTTACTTGGTTCTGACCATGTCGGGGCTGAGCGCATCTCGGAGCCAAACCCTCTACGTCAGGTCTGAGGGAATGACTTTGACTCTGAAGTTCTTGGAGCTGCTGTTTCCCCTTGGTGCTTTGAAGTTTGACAGCTGGGTGCTGACTCCACCCTCGGAGCGGAGGGCTGCTGCTGACCAGTGATGGTTTGTTCTTGATCCTTCAGGGCAGGGGACTCTTCCTTGGGTCTCTGGGTGTCCTTCAGCCTTCAAGGTGGTGGAGAAGGGTCCTCTCCCCACTCCTAGGAGACCTCTGTTTCTTACGGTATTGGATCCACCCCTTCCCCTCCTGAAGTCTGCATTGGAGATCTCTCTTCTGCCACTGGGGCAGCTGGCTTCTCAGGGCCTTCAGACTGTTCCACTTGTGGAAGCCCAGACAACTTCTGACACTTCCGCGGAGGACCTACAGAAGAAGCTTCTCGAAAGGAGGCACATAGATTGCCAGAGGAATCCCTCATGACAGACACAGACTTCGATGAAGGGGGAAGGGTCCTGTAGATTTCCACCCAACATCTCCTTTGGATGAGTTAGTGTTCCTGGAAGCCTTTAGGACCAGCTCATCTACATCCTGGGTGTCACCCAACCACCCGCAGACCCCCCCAGTGGACCTTGTGTCTGCAAGAGCATGGAAGGAACCAGATACTGCAGAACCGATTCGTAAAAAAAGTGGACAAAATTCTTAGTGCCCGCAGGATAGGCCGCATTGGATGACTGGTGTTCAGTAGATGCCATGGTGGTTGTGGTGGCCACCAAAAAAGCTTGCCCAGGAAAGTTCTACTGTCTGTCCCTCTAACAGGGGGTCTGGGGCTATGGACAGTTTTGGGAAAAGAGTCTATGCTTCTTTCACTTTTGCCCTCAGAGCATTGAATTACCTTTCCCACTTTAAGGCTACAGAGGGACTTACATAAGGAACTCTCTAGCTCTGGCCCTCAGTTCATGACAGCAGAACAACCGAATTCCTTTTCCTCCCATATGGTTCCTCTGCATTCTATTTACAACTCGTCCATGAGGCTTGTCTCTCATGTAGTTGAGGGCACCTCTAGGGTGGCCAGTTCCAGCATTATCATTCAGCGTCATGCCTGGATGTGGCTTTGTGATTTCACAGAACCCTTCAAGGCGTCTTGTCAATGCCTCTTTGACATTTCCTCCTTCTTTGGACCGACTGGTCGAGAGACACTCTCCAGCATTGAGAAATATGGAAAGACCCTGTCTGCCATTGGAATCTGCTTCTCTATCATGCAAAGGTCCTTCTCCAGGAGTCAGTGTGGGGAAAGAAGTTGTGGTTCAGAAAATCCCAGGGCCCTTTCCAGGATGCTCAGGGAGATGTTTTTCTTCAGGGGCAGAGGAGTGAATAATTTGAGTGGTAGATGCCAACCTCATGGCAGAGGAGGTCCACTGAATCAAGAGGTCTTAGGATTCTCCTTCGGAGAAATCTTTGTACCATCCCGAAAGCATTGCCTGACTGTCCATCTCTGGAGGCAGTCAGGGGATGTTGCTCCTTGCACCTAAAAGCCTGGTTAGCTATCATGAATGAACAATGGGTGCATGGAATCCTATCCAGAGGTTACTACTTTCCCTTTTCAAATCTCCCCAAGCCAAAACAACACCTCCCTGTTGTTCCATCCAATCAGAGGGAGGTGGGAACTTTGTAAATTGCAAAGTTGCTTCAAAAAAAGAGTCCTCCAGGAGGTCTCCCTCAGACCAGTGCAGATGAAGGATTTCAAGCCCATACTGGACCTAACTTACCCGAACAATTCAGTGAAACACATGAAGTTCAGGATGGGCACGGTTCAGTCCATCCTTCCCTTTCTTCAGAAGGATGACTGGATGTGCCCATAGACCTGAAGGATGTGTGCGATCATATCAAAATGAACAGATGCTCCAGAAGGTACCTCTGTTTCAGGCAGGAAGCCAGTCATTTCATGGGCTTCCATTTGGTCTCACCACAGCCCCCTGGGTGTTCACTATATGCATGACGGTAGTTGCAGCTTGCCTCAGACTGCAGGGATTCCACGTGTTTCCTTACCTGCAGGACTGGTTCCTACTTGCACCATCCAGACATGTACTAATTCAGGCCAGGAATTTTCTCTTCAGCTGGCCCCAACCTTGGGGATTACTATAAATCTTCAGAAGTCGGCAGTTGCAATCTCTGCAAATGATAGATTTTATAGAAGCCCACTTGGATATAAAACAAAACCCTGGCCTGTTTTCCTTCCACCAGACAGGTTTCTTCACTAAGGGCGCATATCAGGCAAATGCTAGTGGTTCCAATTCCTCCAGCAAATCTTGTTCTCAGGGTCTGGTTTATATGGCTGCAACAATAACTTTACTACAGACAGCTCTCTTGCATATGAGAGTCCTGCAGTGGACATTGTCAGTCCAGTGGTCCCTTATGCATCATCCTCTCAATCAATCCTACAAGACTCTCTCGTGTGTGGAAATTCTCTTTTGTGGTGGCTTCATGATCCAGAATTGTCTCAGGGCTGACCATTAATTCTTCCCACCTCCATCGCCATGTTGACCACAGACACCTCCCAGTTGGGGTGGGGGGACATTACCTGGGATGGACAGTTCAAGGCAGGTGGACTCCCCAGTAGACCAATCTGCATATCAGCGTCCTAGAGGTGAGGGCAGTACTTTTAGCATTGCAAGCCCTTCACTCCCTTCTTCTTCTAGGGACAATTGCTGTTCACATTGACAACATGTCTGTGTGGTGCATCAACAAGCAAGGTGGAACCAGGGCTAATCCCTTTGAGAAACAATGAGAGTGTGGCAGTGGGCTCTGTCTCTACCAACTGCTTTCTAGTTGCAAAGCACATTCCAGGGAGCACAACATATTGGTGGACAAGCTCAGTGGAGTACTGCTAATGCCTCACGAGTGGTCTCTGAACTGGTCAGTGGCAAACAGAATTTTCCTCAAATGGGGTCAAGTCTACTGTGACTTTTTCACCTCTTCCTTCAACAGCAAATGCAGCAGGTTCTTTGCCCTGATCCCTCCACAGGGACAAGCCACCAAGAGATGCTCTAGTCCATGCTTGGCCCCCTGGTCTACTTTATGCATTCCCACCTGTTCCTCTGATTCCCAAATTTCTTCAGAAGGTATACAGGTTGAAGAGCAAAGTGATCCTCATTGCTCCCTTTTGGCCTTGACATGTTTGGTTCACCTTTCTGTGGTATCATCTGATTTGCTGTGGAGGCTGGAACCTCGTCCAGACCTTCTGTCTCACCCCTCAGGCAACTCCATTTTCCCAACTTGAAACTAACCATTTGATTTCTCCAATTCCAATGATGGTTAGACAATCCAAGCTTTCTTCCCAGTCCAAAAGATTCTGATTGCCTTCCATAAGTCTTCTACCAAAAACACTGTAAAAGTAAGCGGAAAAGATTTTCCATTTGGGCCCAGCAGCATTACATTGACCTCTACGGTGCTCATTTCAGCAGTCTTGGACTTCATAGCTGGTCTATTCCATTCAGAGGCCAGTTTTTCTACTGTGTTCAGTTGGCAGGCATTTCTAATGTACATATTAGAGAAAATGCTGTATCTTTAGCTTCTTCTAGGCTTTGCAAAGCTTTTCTCAGGGGTACGTTCCTTCTTCGTCCCCCTATCAAAGATCCTACTCCTCCATGGGATATTGTGTTGGTTCTCCAAGCTCTGACCTTACCTCCCTGTGAACCCATTGCCAAGGCAGATTTAAAATTTTTGTCCTGAGTAGCAATTATTTCTGCCAAAAGGGTCTCGGAGCTTCAGGCCTCATCTTCCAAATCCCCCTATCTTATTTTCCATAAAGACAGAGTTACTTTATGTTCTAATCCCTCTTTCTTACTGAAGGTTATGTCAGTGAATGCCATTAATAAATCCATTAACTTCCCTGTTTTTTTTTCAAATTTTCAGAATAAGTTGAATGTATGTTGCACCTCTTAGATGTTCATACACAATTGCGCTTCCATCTGGATAGTACAAAATCTTTCAGAAGATATGATCAACTGTTTGTGGCTTTCTCATACTCCAAAATAAGGGAAGGCTGTTGTCAGAGCTGCTATTGCTTGATGGTTAAGGGATTGTATTTCTAATGTTTATTCACTGAACAATGTTCCTTTACCTAGACCAGCCAGAGCTCATTCCATGAGATCCATAGCCATGTCCCAGGCCTTTTGGTCCAGAGTTTCCTCTGAGAATATTTGTGCAGCTGCTTCATGGGTGAGGTCTCACATCTTTATTTAGCATTACAAACTTGATATCTCCAGGAATAGGGCTGCTTTTGGCTCTGCAGTACTCTGGAATATCCTTACATGATGCCACCCAGATTTATGTAGCTGGGGACTCTTCCCACAGGTTTTATGAAGACTGAATGGATGACATGAGATAAAGAAGTTATGTACTCACCATGACATTCCATCTGTGTTGAAATAAAAAGATCCGTAACTCGATAAAACCACAGCTTTATTGTAAATGTAGAATCGCTGACTGTACTGGTTGGTGTGTGTGAGCTGTCTCAAACAAAAATTTTCAGCACTGGATCAATTGTCGTTAGACATTTTTTCATATTGCAGACCTCTCCTAATTTGGGCTTCATGCAACCATTCAAATACCATAACTGTTGGATTGTGCGGTGGAATGAACACACTAGCTCTCTTAAAACTCAAGTAGTTACAGTCATTGCCAGGCTTTGGATTGTTTACAAAAAATAACCGTAAATTGAGAATCCTAGAATGCAGCTTAGGACTCATTAATAGTCTTCCAACTTCATATCTGTGGGTAGGAACAAAAGAAAAACCTTTTTTCAACACGCTGACATAATATTCAGTAATCTTTAGATCTGAAAAATTATACGTTGTAAAATCTTTGTCACCCTCCTGTTTATAACATATTGCATTGTCCACACTTCTGTCATCACAGTGTTGTTCAGATTCAACATCAGAATTGTACAAAATAGGGATGCCAGGATCAATACTGTCATACAACTCATCATATACACTGCCAAGGTGTAATTGTTGAAGTTCGATTGGTAGTTGTGCCACTGATTGTGGCGACCTTGGAATGAACCCCCCATCTCCCCCTCTGCCGATATGTGTGCCCTCTCATTGGTGTCATGTTTGCATGATTCTGATACTGGGCACGGTTCTGTAAATGGTCTGAGCACCTCAGTGGGGGTGGATTGTCTAAAAAATGTTCGTTGTCCTCACAAGTATCAGTCTGTACCACTTTAAGCTCCTCTTCAGGAACTCTGTTTGCCTCGTTATTAAGAATGTCTCTGGGTGCTTCATCAACCCTTCTTTTAGAGGGGTAAGCCCTCTTTTCTCTGTAGTCAGTATTATCTCTCATGATCTTTCTTTGCTTTCTCTCCAGACCAACCTTAACAAACTTGTCAGTGTCTGCCAAAATTTTGTCGAAACGCGCTTTGTTTATATCATAAAATAAGTCATTCAGTATACTGTTATTTAAAGCCAACAGTTCAACTTTTAGTTTAGATAGTTTAACAGTGTTGTTGCAAATAATAATCCGCATCATGTCCATACCTGTTCTATCGAAAAGAGTTATAGGTCCTGAAATGCTTCAGTGTCTTCCAATATTCCCATTGGCAGCTTAAAAAGTCTAAACCCCTTCGGTACTTGATTAAGTTCTATGGAACGCTCTAAGAAAACATTGTCCATTTGTAAAGATTTATACTTTTTTGTTAGCTTTTCTAATAGCTGTAGCTGAGAGTTGAAATTGCCAAAATCAGTGTTCTGTTGTAACAACGGCCTCGCCTTCAAGGAAGGAGGGGCCAACAATGTCTCAAAATCAAGGGGTGTTGACATCCTACCTTCATCTACTCTGTGTTGTCCTTCCAAGCTAGCGTTGCTCGATCTACCTTCAATACTTTGAGTGATACTTCCATTGGAGACAGGTGACGTATGCCAAGTCAACAATTCTGCACAAACCAGTCAACAAAGTAACCTTGGCTATATGGCTAAAAGACTGTTCATCCTTTAGTTATGACAAAAAGAAAATTGATTTGCTTAGACCGGTAAAGACTCGCTCTACAAGATCTATGGCTGCATCAGCAGTTTTTCAATCTTGGGCTTCCATGGATGACATTTTTGCAGCAGCAACTTTGGCTTCTGCTCATACCTTTATTACTCCTTACAAATTGGACCTGGTCTCCAGGGGAAGAGCATCCTTTGGTTCAGTGGTGCTCAGGAATATCCTTCCTTGAGCCCGCCTAAGATCTAAGATAGCTGGGGACTCTGTCTCATTGGCCAAGCATAAAATGAAGATTGACCTCTTCAGATAAAGAAGTTATGTACTCGCCATAATGTTCCATCTGAGTTGTCATTCTTCATTTATCCTTGACTTCCCTCCTTCCTTCCCTCGGCCTTTCAGATGCCTTTTGGTGGAACTGATAATGCACATATAACTCCTTGTTTTGACTTGTATTACATAGTAGATATGGTTTTCATCAGGTCTCCTGTTTTTATGTCTGTTTAGCTGTAATATGCACATTTGATCTGAGTTAACTAGGAGAGATGCATTGTCAGTAGGGTGGAAGCTTGAGAGTTTTTGGCCTGCGCAAGCTGTAGAAAAGGTCAAGATGGTTCCAGTTCTTGGAACCAAACCTATTGGTCAAGGATAAGTGAAGATGGACAACTCAAATGGAACATTATGGTGAGTACATAACTTCATTTTATCCCTAAGTGGGGCATTTTGCACATGCACACAAGCGCGCGCAATCCGGACTACACTTACTTGTTGAAGTGGAACTGGAAGCAGCAAGGCAGCAATGAACAGCATGTTAAATTCTGCATGGTAGGAAGAACAGGTGATGAACGTACAGACGTATCCTGTAGGAAGGTTGCGGTTGGATAATTGACATTTCAGATGATCAACACTCTACTGCACAGTGCTTTCTAATATTCATAATTTTCATTGTTATTCAAATATTTATAATTCATTATAATAGTGTAGTATTTATTTATTGATCGCAAGTCACAACATACATAGGTTAGCATGGGGCCCCTATGCTGGTGGGGCACCCTAGCAACTGCCCAGTGTACCCATGCATTAAGATAGAACTGGTCGGGAAGCCATGATGGTTTGGCAGTGGGGGATGTCTTCTCAATGCTTTCTTGTTGAAATGCTTATCTTGAGAAGATCCAGTCTATTAGCAGAAAAGTTGAGCAGGTCCATTCTTTACCTCACAAGTGATCTCACAATCAGTTAGTGGTCTCCAAAATCTTCAGCTTCTTAGGCCAGCCTTGCTGCAACCATGTTGCTACCCTGTGCATCACCAAATGCAGCAGCTATTTTGCTCTGATCCCTTAGGAGAGAAAATTCACTGAGGGGCATCCTAGCCCACACCTGGTCTCCGGGTCTGTCGTATGCTTATCCTTTTTCAGCTCTATTACCATCCGTTTTGGATTTCATGCCAAGTTTGTTTCATGCAGGTGCTATTTACACCAGTATCCAAGTTCAGCGCTGGTATTTATTTCCAGTTTTCATGTGGTTCATGATCACATTCCTCTTGCTTCATTGAGGTTTTCTAAGGCATTCTTGTAAGGTATCTTTCTCCTGTAACCTCCTTTAATGGACCCCATTCCACCTTGGTATATTACTGATTTACACCAGGTTCTGAGCTGTCATTCGAACATGCAACTGTTTCAGAATTGAAGTTTCTTTTGTGGAAAACACTTTTTTTTTCTGATGGCATTTCCCTCAGGAAGGAGAATATTAGAACTTCAGGTTCTGTCTTGTAAGCCTGTATTTGGTGTTCCACAAACATATAGGGTGTCTCTCCAGACCAATCCTAATTTTCTCCCAAAGGTTGCTTCTGACTCTGCTCTGAATTAGCATGTTAATTTGCCAGTTTTCTTTCCTAACTTTTCAAACAAAGGAGAATATACATTTATTTTAGTGGATGTTTGTTGCCAATTATAATTCTGTTTACACCACATTGAGAATAGCAGAAAAAAACAATTAACTTTGTCTTTCTTTTTCTAAATTGGGAGATGCTGTTTCCAAAGTCACACTACCCTGGTGGTTGTCTGACTGTATCACTTTTGTTTATTAACCAAAGAATTTGCCTCTACCTCACAAGGCTAAAGCTCACTCTACAAGGGCTTTAGCTACTTCCGCATCCTTTACTAGAATTTCTATTGATGTTTATTTCCCACTACAAGGTGGACTTGCAGTCTAGGTCCCAGGATTTGTTTGGCTCCAACATTCCTTGGAATATCCTTCCATGAGTCTTTCTGGGGTTTTAGTAGCTGAGGACTCTGCCCCAACAGTTGAGGTGGACAAAAAAGACAACATTGGATACAAAAGTTATGTACTTATCATAGTGCTAAATCCGTGTTGTCTTCTTACGTTCACCTGAAATTTCCCAGTCTCCACTCCCCTACCAAATTCTCATTGTCTTTGGCAGTCAGATGACCATACTGGATCTTTCTGGAGCATTGTTTTAGTTTGTCTTTGACTGATCTGTTGTCTTTTCAGACCACTTTTTTTGTTGGGGGAGGGGGGTGACATAGGTAGGATTATTTGTATGGGCAGGCAAACTCAATCTGAGGAATTAGCAAGGCGTAGAGGGTAGGAGCCTGTGCCTTTGATTTTAAAGGTCTGAAAGTTGCTGGCTTTGGATCTGATATACCACAACAGTTGAGATGAATGGAAGAAGACAACATGGATCTATTATTATAGTAAGCATATAACTTTCGATCTGATTTTGTCATTTTCATTTGTTTGTCAAACAGTGGGTTCGGATCTAATCTTCTCATCCATTTCAGTCACTTTCTAAAGATTCTAGGATCTGAATCTTGAACTGCTTCTTTACCCATAATGCCCCTGACCACTACAAACCCTCATATCTCATTTGCCGCTCTTCAAGATGGTCGTGATTGCAATAGCTTCTCTGGGGTTTTGTGAGTGAAAGTTACCATTTCTTGTTAATTTTTTGTACAGCTCTTCCCCTTCTTATTAGATAACTTAACCCCCCTTACCTTCATTAACCTTTTCTCCCCAGTTTTTGTTATTTTTATACTACCATTGTTGGTAGTTCATTCTTCCCTTTGTTTTCTATACCCTTAGGTATTTTCCTTATACTGCCATCATTGATAGTTATTTCTTTTTCTCTCTCTCTCTCGCCTTTCTGTTTATTCAAAAGAAAAATCTTTCTTTCCTTTCTTAAACTTGTTTGTTTTTCTAGTATGGCTGATAAGCCAACTAGATTTAAAAAATGCACTTCCTGTGGACAGAAGATCCCCATCTCTGATGCTCAGAGGGAGTGTATTTATTGTTTGTGCCCAGCGCATCTGGACACGTCTTGTTCCATATGTTGTGCGGCCTTTGATGTCAGAGCAATTAGTGACAGGAGGAATAAGCTAATTTTGAAAGGTCTCCTTCACTCTTCGTCTTCTCAAACCCCCTTCCAGAAATTGAAGGATCCCAGGGAGCATTGTCAACACTCACCTGTCCAGTCTCCTCAGTCTACACCTGCTTTAGAACCTCTGAAGAAGGTTCCTAAGAACTTGGATCTGAACCCTTCAGATCCAACACTATCTACTCTCCCATCTCCTTGGTCCTGTGCTCCCAGGTTTTCTCTGGAGTTGATATGTCCGAGATTAAGGTCTCTCTTTGCAAGAGATGCTTAAGAAGTCTTCAAGGCCACCATCCACATCCTGTTCCATTAGGTTTACCCATTACCTGTCCAAAGTGAAGTTGGATAGGATAATGAGGAAATTCCTCAGAACACAGATCTGGATGGGGTTTTGCCAGCTCTATCTCCCATCATATCCATGAGCAGTCAACCTTCTTTTCAGCCTGTAATAGGTTCATAGGTGGTACTAGGCTATTGGCCCTAGGGCCTATGTAAGTCTAGCCAAATGGTACCCTGGCTTTTGCCACCCAAGAAAATTATTTTCCTGTGCCCTTGTCAAGCAGAGCCGCAGAAGTGATCCCTGGGGTAAATTTCCTATCTCCCATCCAATCAAGATTTTTCTTGAAGAGTGCTAATGAGGAGCTTTGTTGGATATAGATAGGTAGTTTGTTCCAGAGTATGGGAAGTTTCTGGGACAGGAATCTATCCCTCCACATGTTCTGTTTATTGTGGTGACAAGTTTTAGGTCCCTAGAGCGTGTAGCTCGGTGGGATTGGGATTTCTTTAAGTGGAGGATGTCCAACAGCTCTGGGTTTGACATAGTTTTGTATATTAGGCAGAGATTGCCTCTGAGTATGTGATATGCGACAGAGTAAAGCTGGGGTTTTTTGAGACTGTCTGCGTAGGGCATCTGTTTGAGGCTGGTAATACTGTTTGTGAGGTATTTCTGTGGCCTTTCCAGTTGTTATAGATGTCTTGTGAGGTACATACCAAAAGGGACATTGTACTCTATAATGGGTCTAATGAGTGCTGAGTAGAGGGGAACAATGACCTATTTTTTCCTGGATAAAAAACCTTTTGTGATGAGGTGTGCCACATAGAAGGATTTCTTGACTACTGTGGCTATGTGATTATCAAAGGAGCGACTACTGTCCACCTGTGTCCCAAGGTCTCTTATCCTTCTCCCATCCAACCAGCCTTTTCAGAGTCCTTGAATCTAAGAGCCCTGGGAATCAAACCATCTGTTATTTCATCTTTGACTCCGGCTACTTCCCTGACCCAATTGGCTCCTACACTGTTGGAACATGACAGCTCTTGGAGCCAAATCATTGGCGTTGGATCTGAGGACTTGACTTCGACTCCAAGGTTTTCGGAGCTGTCTCTTCCTCTCAGAGCTTTGGCGTGGAGAGCTCTGCTCCAACTCCTCCCTCGGAGCGATGGGTTTGGGAGCTCAGGGGAATTCTGCTTCGGGATCCTCTGCTCCTCTGGGATTGTCCTCTGATTCTCCATGTCCCTCTGCTTTTGAGGTGGTCGAGAGGGTTTTCTGTCAATCCAGAGAAGTTTCAAATCTCCCTTTTTTGGATTCATACCCTATTCCCCCTCTGGATCCTGTGTCTTAAGTCCTCACATCCTACACCTTAGGGACAATTGGCACAGATGAGCTTCTAAGTGGTTCACACCAGGAAACTCCCCATTTCTTCTGATAACTCCCCAGAACACCCCACTGAGGAGGTCCCTTGGAAGAGGACATGTAAGAGAGGCACTTGGATTCCCCACAGGAATCCTCACAGAAGACACTGATTTTGATGAGGGGGGAGGGTCCCCTAGATCTTCACCTGAAGAGGTCTCATTTAGAGCCATCTTAGAGATCCTGTGCCAAAAAGGTGGTTAGTCTTCCCAGACCACTTCAGAGGAGGAATTTGGTGTTCTTGGAAGTGTTCGAGTCTGGCCTATCTATATCTTGGTTTACCCTCCTGCAGATGAGCTTATACATCTGGTGGTCTGAGGGGTATAGAAGGAACTGGACTCTGTGGAACCTATCCGCAAACATCCAGACAAAATCTTATGTGCTCCTGCTGGTAGACAGTACTAGACTAAAGGGATTCCTGTAGATTCCATGGTTGTGTTATGGCAGCCACCAGAGAGGAGCTTGCAGAACAAATTTCCATTGTCATCTCCCTAAATGACAATCTGGGCTTTGGGCAGGTTTGGGAAGTAAGTGTATGGGTCAGTGACATTTGCCCTGCAATTGCTGAACTACCTGGCACATTTCACCAGCTTACAGAGGGACTTGATAAAGGAACTCTCTAATTCTGTCCCAAGCGTCCATGTCCACAGAGGAGCAGAAGTTCTTTTCCTCATGAGTGGCCACCCTACTGTTGATTACAAACATGTCCATAAGGTTGATCTTGCATGCCATGTAAGATACTTTGATGGTGGCTGGTTCAGGCATAACCATAAAAGAGACGCATCTGGATGTGATTGTGCAATTTTACGGAACCCTTCAAGGAGTCATTCATCAGTGCTCCCTTTAATGGATCATCCTTATTTGGCCCAACAGTGAAAGAGACTCCCACAGTGAAGAGGACGGGAAGACCTTGTCTGCCATCGAAATTTGCTTTTGTACCCCACAGAGACCTTTCTCTAGGAACCAATGCAGGGGTAACAAAATGTGGTTCAGAAAATCTCAAGGCCCTTTCCAGGAATAACACCAAGATTTTTTCCCCAGAGGCAGAGGGGGGAATAACTACAGTGGTAGTTGCCTACACAGTAGAGGGGATCTGCAGAACCAAGTATCTTGAGATTCTTTCTCAGACAAATCTTTCCAGCGTTCCTGAAAGGTTGCCCGACTGTCCCTCTCTGGAGGCAGTCAGGGGGTGCTCATCCTTATACCAAGAAGCCTGGATAGCCGTCACAAATGACTCTTGGATGCAAAGGATCATATTCAGAGGATATTGCATTCCATTTTTACAAATTCCTGTAAAAACAAGGAAAATTCTTCCCGATGTTCCACCGAGTCAGAAGGAGCTAGCAGCTCGAGAGATCACAAAATTGCTAGACAGACGAGTTATCCAAGAGGTCCTCCCAGACCAAACAGGATCTTTTTAGTGCCAAAAAGGACAGGGGACCTAAGACCTATCTTAGATCTAAGTTATCTGAACCAGTTTATAAAGAATTCCAAATTCAGGATGGTCACAGTTCAGTCCATTCTGCCTCTCTTCAGAAGAACGACTGTATGTGTTCAGTCGATCTTCATGATGTGCACTGTCACATGAAAAGGAACAAGCACTGTCAAAGTTATCTACACTTCTGGCTGAGAACCAATCATCAGTTTATAGCCCTGCCCTTTGGTCTCACCACAGCCTCCAAAGGTGTTCACCAAATGCATGGTAGTGGTGAGATTGCTTAGATTCTGAGTGTTTCCCTGTTTAGATGACTCAGTCATCTACTAGTAAAAACCAAGGATTATTTGCTTCAACTGTCACTCTTAATGGCAATCAACATGCACAAACCTTAACTTCAGCCAGTTAAAGTTGTGGACTTTGTAGGGCTCGCTTAGACAGTCATTTGTCTAGCTGTTCTACGTCAACACAGTTTTCTTACATTGAAGACCCATCAAACAGATTCTTTCCATTCCTTCTCCCCCTGCAAAACTGATCCTTAAAGCTCTAGTGTTGATGGCTGCTACAGTAAGTCTAATTTCCACTGCTCCCTTCCACAAGAGAATTTTTCAGTGGACCTTGGCAGTGCAATGGCCCTTTTATCATCATCTTTTAAATCATCCAATAAAATTGTCTCAAGTTTGCAGAAAGTCTCCCCTTTGGTGGATCTACTCTGAGGTGATCGATCAAGGTTGCCCATTTCTCCCCCAGAGCCACATTGACCACAGATGCCTCCCAGTTGGGGGGGGGGGGGCATTACTTGGGATGGACTATTTAAGACACGTGGTCCCCAGTAGAGAATAAGTTGTATATCAATATCCTAGAGATGAGAGTGGTGCTTCTAGTATTGCAGGCCTTCCAGAGCTTTCTCCCTTTAGGGGACTATTGCAATACAAATGGACAACATGTCAGTAGTCTGGTACATCAACAAATGGGGGGAACAAGATCCTATCCCCTTTGCCTAGAATCAATGAGAGTATGGCAGTGGGCAATCTCATCTAACCACTTTCTTGTAAAGATGCACATACTGGGTAAGTCCAACATTCTAGCAGACAAAATCAGCAGGAGCATCCTCATGCCTCACAAGTGGTCTCTCAACCAATCAGTGGAAAAAATGAGCTTCCACAGGTGGTGGTCAGCCTTGTTATGACTTATTTACAGCCCCCCTCAACAACAAATGCACTAGGATCTTTGCCTTTATCCCATCTCAGGGACAGTCACAGAAAGAGGCTCTGGTCCATGTTTGGCCCTCTGGCCTCCTTTATGCTTACCCTCCGCAAGTTTCTTCAGAAAGCACTTCAGTTGAATAGTACAGTAATCCCCATTGTCCTCTTCTGGCCTTGGCAAGTGTGGTTCCCCTTCCTTTGGCCTCATTTAGTGCATCCTTCTTGGACACTGGATCCCAGCCAAGACCTCCTATTTCACCCATCTGGGCAAGTTCGCCCGGACATTGCAGGCCTTAAGTTGACTGCATGGTTTCACCAATTCTGATGATGGCTAGACATTCCAGACTTTCCTCCCCAGTTTGAAAAATCCTAGGCAATTCTCGTTAACCTTTGACTTGAAAAATTTACAAGAGTAAATGGAAAAGGTTTGCCTTCTAGGCTCATCAGAGAGAGTTAGATCCCTTTACCACCCTGCTACTAGTTCTAGATTTCCTTGCTTCAATTTTTGAGACAGTGCAAGCTCTTCAACTGTTAAGGTTCAGTGGGCAACCATCTCAAACTATCACATCAGAGATAATGTTTCTGCTTTAGCATCATCCAGATTATGTAAGGCCTCTCTTAAGGGTACATTCTTACTTAGACTTCCAGTAAAGGGCCCTACTCCACCTTGGGCCTCACTATGGTTTTGCAAACCTTAGTACTTTCTCCCTTTGAAACATCAGCTAAAGTAGATGAACTTCACGCACTGTCTTCCAAACCCCATAGTATTTGATATTTCACAAGGACAGGGTTAGTTTACGCACAAATCCTTCTTTCATACCAAAAGTTGCCTCTGAATCCAGTATCAATCAAGTCATGATTTGCCAATTTTCTTCCCCAAATTTGACAGCAAAGGGAGAATATATCCTTCATCTTCTTGATGTATATAGGCAGCTTTCTTTCTGCCTTTACGTGACCAAAGAATTTAGAAAAACTGAACAGTTTTTTCTCTCTTTTACAAGTAAATGATTGGGAAGACTAATTTAAAAAATTGCACTGGCTAAATGCATAATAGATTGTATTTCTTGTGTTTATTCCTTGAAATATGTAACCTTAACAAGACAATCAAAAGCCCATTCAACCAGGTCAGTGTCTACATTGGCTGCCCTTTGGGCTAGAGCCTTTGTTGATATTTGTGCTATTGCCACTTGGTCTCATACTTTTGCCCATTACAAATTGGACATTATTTTCAGAAATAGAGCTGCCTTTGGTTCCGTGTTGCCCTGGAACATCCTTCCAGGAGGGCCACCCAAGGATACTGTAGCTGGGGACTCTGTACCATTCGTTCAGGAATTAATGAAAATGGCAACATCAGATAAATAAGTTATGTACTCACCATAACGTTCCATCTGTGTTGTCCATTTTCATTCTTCCTCAACCCCCCCCCATCCCGCTGTCCGTGGCTTTGAGAGAGATCTAACCGAAGTGTTGTTAGGAACCATGGTTACTGTTTGAGTTCATGATCCTTCAGCTATCAATTCCTGTTATAGCATTGTTATATTTTAGGATTATAATATAATAGCAGCAAACTCTATCTGAGGGTTTGTAATGGTCAGGGGCGTTATGAGTGTGGGAGGAGCTGGATATTCAGATCCTAGAATCTTTAGAAAATGGCCAAGCCGGATCCGAGGATAACATCCAAACCCATTTGTTGAGGAAGAATGAAAATGGACAACACAGATGGAACATTATGGTGAGTACATAACTTATATTTTTCCTGCCAGTAAGTAAGAAATAAATCACAAACTTGTTCGAGAAAACTGCCCTGGGTGTTGGACTTCTACATCACCTGTTAGTCTTTAGTTTTATGACTAGAGTTTGCCAGGAAAGAACTGAAATCCGTTGCTTAAGTCAAGCAATTACAGTTGCTTAAATTGCATAGAGAGAGGGCATGGGTTGGCTACTCATATCCTGTTACTATGTTTGCAGTGGTAGAGGTGAGAAGCCATTCTAATAAATAAGAACCTGGGTTAGAGTTCCTGTTGATTTTATTGAAATGCTGAAGCGTAATTATTTGGTTAGTACAGTTACTGTTCTATTCACATAATTAGCCTGCAGAGCTAGACACTGAATTAGTGAAAACCTTTTGTTGTTAACCGCTTTAAAATAATGTATAAAACGATGCACTGAAACCAAGAATACAGGACAGCTAGCACATGCAACCACTACCAGAAGTGACTGCCGAGTATGGTTGCTCAAACACTGGACTTCCTGGAATTATTGTGGTTGAGTCTCATATCATGCATGGGTTACTCCGGCTAATAGAGAGAGGTGCTTAGAAGTCTCATGCTAGATCTGGCTCTATCTGGTTATTCCTGTTTTAGAAAACCAGAAGAGATGTATAGCTGGTGGCAGGTGCGGAGAAATAGACCTACAAAAAAGATACTGTATCCCATTTGTTTGAGACTGTATTGAAGACACTTGCAAAGTTTTTTAAGCCATAAAGTTTTTTGTTTTGGGGAGAATCTGCATCTTTATTTTTTGTACAATAAACTCTCTTGTTTTTTAATGCTTATCTGTGCTTCCTTTAGTATTCTACACTGTTGTTGTAGAACATGAGAGGAAAGTGTGCTTATGCTTTTGAAGCTCTTCTTTAATATCCTGCCAGCTACCTGGAAGCAACTTCCTGTAACAGTTGTAAAGGAGCCAAAGATTAACCAGATGTCATGAAATATTGAATGTCTCCTGTTCATTGTGCTACTGTGTGTATATGTGCTGTTTTAAGTACACTTTATGACATTCATTGCATGATCTTTTTTTCTTTGTAAATCAGTGTTAATTGTTTTTTTTAACGTTTGTAACAAGTCCTCTGTCTTTTATTCAGGCAAATTTTGTATTTTCTGTTGCTGTTTTAAGAAATGCATTCATTATGCAACCAGTTCATTTCTGTGGAAACCGAATTGTCTGTTTCATTAGTAATTTTTGTTTCAATATGTACTATACTTTATGTGGTCCTTGCTTTTGGGCATGGTTCCAAAGGGTGCTGCTTACTCAAGTTAATAAGTAATAAATGAATAAACTAAAAGCTGGCCAACCCTCGGAGGCCCCACAGGGTGCAGTAGTTACATTAACTTTTAACCTCTTTATTTTGAACTGGGTGAACGGACAGTGTATCTGAAAAAATATGGAAAAGCATAAAGGAGCCTTGTTCTTCAGTGAACACAGAGGGCAGCCACAGGCTGCTCCACCCTGGCCTGTAAAAGGGAACAGTTCCTGGGAAGGGCTGTGTTCAGCTTGGTAGAAAACTGCTTGGTCTGATGTTATCCATTTCATTATTCCTAACAGTAAGGTCTTGGATCCGACATCAGATCCGAGCTGGCAACTTTAGCTTTGATGCATCCAAGGGTCAAGCTGCGCCCTCTCCCGTAATCCCCTGCTGCCCTCTAACCCTCAGATGTCATTTGCAGCATTCTGCTACGGACATGGTCTTTCACTCTCACTCAGATAAGTGCTTTCTTTTCCTGTTCTCAGCTTAAAATTGACTTAAAATTAGTTTTAACTTTCACCTCCCCTCCCTTAGACATCTAGCTTTTTGGCAGGATAGTTCCCCTTTGTAAGTTAGGCGTTTGGCACTTTTTTCCACTTAGACTGTTTTTAGTCTTCTGATGGAGCATAACACTTGGAAAAGAAGAGCGCTGTTTCTAAATAGCTTGATGCGGCATTCAGTTTGCCCTGTATGTAACACACCACAAATAAGATGGTACATTAAGTTGCTGTCTGTAAAATTCACACCACTTCCCATCAGAGGAGAGGTATTCTGATTTCTAGAGCAGTGTCTTGGGTATCATGCAGTTCCTAGGTGCCTTGGGAGTGAAAAACACTGTTTCTGGCTCCAGGAGTTTAGTATGAAAATGCTGTTGGAGCCTCTCCACATACCTTGGAATGCAGCCTTCTGACGATACATTTTTTTTATTTATTTTTATTTTACATTTGTTGACCGGGATAGTCCGACTGGATGCATGTCCATTTTCAGCGGAGGCCCGGGGAGAAAAGCTCCAAGGGTAAGCAGATACAGCATTACATAATACCAGCATTACATATTACAAACAGACTATTTACAGAGATTACATAAGTAAGCAAGTTAAACAAGTTCCACAGTTGGGAAGTAACATGTGGGGAAGTAACACATGGTGTTACATCCCCACCATACCAAAGATACATATTTAAAAGGACTAGAACTGGCATAACTAAAGAATGTATCCCATAGACAGGTCTGTGGAAAAAGTCCTGTCCAGAAAGCAGCTGCATGGATTTGAGGCACAGAAGATATTCACAAAGGCATGATTGTGTGCATTTGCTGACTGCATATTATCCACTGTAACTTCCTTAGATGGAATTATAACAGAACAGCTATAATCCCCTCGCAGAATATGAGTGTCTGCATTTGTTTAATTACCTTTGCTGGGTTATGGGTTAGAGTTCATATTGATTTTATTGGGAAGCTGAAGGGTAAGCATTGTCTGTTTCAGGCAAGACCCAAGCTATTAATTAGGAGCAATATAGCCATGATGCTTGCAACGTTCACCTAGCTTTCTCAAGCAGAAAGGGAAATGTGGTTGGCTGTGTTGCAGAGCAAACATGTTTCTGAGGAGAAGATGGCAGTGTGTGACACTGTTGTGGTTTTTGAGCTAGAAGGTCCTGGTTTACTGAAGCATGCTCTTCTGTAGTTTTGTGAGGTACCACAGCCATGCCAATGTTGTTAGTTTACTTGTAGAATGCTGCTGTTGAGAAGGTGAAAGGTAATACAAAGGTGCTTCCTGTACAGGATCCCAGAGGGCAGGAAAAGTCTTCTGTGCCTGCTTATGATCTAGAAAGTGAATTGTAATAGCATGTTGTCCCAAATACTTTCTGTTGGTTTGTGTTTGGAAGAAGTGGCATTATGACACTTGATGCCCTTCCATTCACTCTTGCAGTATTCATTACAGTAGGGATCCCCTGCTATGGGTAACCTGATGTAAACTAACCTCAAAAGGGCTATCTTCTGTGACCTACTATACAGAGGCACAGTCAACTAATCTAAAAGGGTGGCGAAAGCCAAACACACTGTCTGGCTAGGCTTATAAATGCCCTAGGGCAGATAGCCTAGTATCAACCTATAAACCTATGTCTGGCCAGTAAACCAAAGCCTTTAGTTTTCTTTAATCTACTCCATACGTCACATGTATGCTTCTCTCGTAACATAGGGCATAAAGGTGACATCTGGACGTGCTATCCTCTGAACATCTTTGCTGCTGGTTTGAATGCCATCTTTTGCTCATCTGTCTGGAACGCCTGTTCTTTTGCTGGTTCACCAAGCAATTGCAGATATGTGCCCCATTGTGGGTTTTGTTTTACTTATCTACTTTCTTTTTGTTCCTTGCGGGGTTTCATATCACTGAAGTGATCTCTCATCCATCCCCACCTGTCCACTCTTCAGTTGACACTGTGGGTGATGGTATTTTGATTCCACATAGACACCTTTTCTCTGAGGATGTGCTTAGGGTCCTGCAGGAGGCCAGAAAACCCAATACTAGGAATTCCTACTTATTCAGATGGAAGAGGTTTCTGTTGAGTGTCTTTCTTGTAACCTGAATCCACTTTGTGGCTGTTCCATAGGTTCATTCTTACCTGTGTGAATTTCTCAGTGCTGGGTTTGCTTATTCTTCTGTTAAGGCCCAACTTATTAGCTCTCTCTGCTTGTCTGCATTTATCTCCTCCTTTAGTTCCTTTAATGTGTCCTTCATATTAGGCCTCCCAGGAAGCCTGTTCCTCCTCCCTGAGATCTTAATTTTCCTTTGGAAAAATTGACTCAGGCTATTTTGAGCCTGCAGCTTCCTTGCAACATTGCTGTTGGAAGACTGTAGTTTTGTTGGCCCTTACTTCTGACAGAAAGGTATCCGAGCTGCAAGCCCTTGTGGCTTGTAATCCTTTTTTGGTATTTCATAAGGACAGGATGTTCATGCGTACTAATACCTCTTTATGCCCAAAGTGGTGAATGAGTTGCCCCTTAATCAGTCTATTCATTTGCCCTCTTTTTTCCCATATCCACAATCTGCCAGTGAAAAGGTGCTGGACACATTGGATGTGCATAGGCAGCTCAGATTTTATTTGGGTAAGACTAAGTCTACTAAAAAATCTTATCAGCTCTTTGTTTCCTTTCACCCTAGGTCTTTAGGTTTAGTTGGGTCCAAGCAGGCTATTTCTTCTTTGATTTCTAAAGCTATTTCTTTTTGTTATTTCTTTCATGGTAAGAGCCTTCTGTCTTCTAAGGCTCATTTTGCTAGAGCTGCGGCCTCTTCTAGTGCTTTTTTTTCAAGAGTTTGGACACTTAACTCTATTCTTGAGGCAGCTACCTGGACTTCAGTATGTACTTTTGCAAAGCATTACAAGTTGGATGGAATTTACAGAGCTAGAGGTGGTTTTGCTAGGGCCATCCTTCATGGCTTGCTAGAGAGCTCTGCTGGTCCTTCCCCTCCTCCCTCTTTTCTTCCTGAGCTTTGGCACTCTCCCTATTGTAATGAATGCTGCAACAGTGAGTGGAAGGACATAGTACAGTTGTGTAAAATCTTAATATAACTGTAGATGTCCTTCTCTTCACTGTTGCAGTGTTCACTAACTCCCTCTGCCCTCTGGTGCATTTCTGTTCTGGATGTACTGTTTACCTCTTTTCTCCGTGGACTGGTGTTCCTACTGGAGATCTGAGTTTTGCGGATAGTACATCTGAATGTCACCTTTATGCCCTGTGCTATGTAAGGAGCATACGTGTGACGTACGGTGTACCTTAAAGCAACCTAAAGGCTTTGGTATACTGGTCGGATGTCGGGCTAACCTTGACAGATGATCCCTTTTGTAATGAACACTGCAACAGTGAGGGGAAGACCTTTACAGACAGCATCACAGTGATGTGGTATATCAATAAGCAAGGAGGGCAGTCTTACCTTCTTTGCAGGCTTGCCCTTCAGGTGTGGGATCTAGCTGTCCAGTAATGAGTGACTCTTCAGGCTGTCTGCATTCCTTCACAGCAAAATATAGGGGCAGACCAGTACACAGGCTCATGAATGGATTCTTCAAAAAGATGTGTTTCTGGATATTGTCCATTAGTTGGTAGTCCACAGGTAGATATTTTTGCCTCACCTTGTAACAGACATCATCCTCCTTTTTGTGCCAGAGTCCCAAGTCCTCTGGCTTGAAAGGTGGACACCCTCTACTTTCCTTGAAAAGGGATGTTTCTGTACATCTTCCCTTCCTCTGATTCTGAGAGTCCTGCTCAAGATCAAGCAAGACTCCCCCAGAATCTTGCTAGTGACTCCCTTTTAGCCTAAAAAGCATTGGCTTCCCCTTCTTCACCTAGCCAGAGGCAAGCACCACAATTTACCTCACAAGGTGGAAATTCTTACACAAGACAAGTGTTTTCTGATCCATCCTCACTTGCCAACTCTTCAACTGATGCTGTGAGTGATAAGGTTTTGATCCCTTTTAGGCACCTTTTTTCTAAGAATGTGCTTAGGGTTCTGCAGGAGGCCGGGAATCCCATTACCAGGAAGTCAGATTTGTCCAAATGGAAGATATTTTCTGTTTTGTGCCTTTCTCATAGCCAGGATTCATTTCTGTGGGGATCCCTCTGCATCTCTTATTTGTGTGAATTGCTCCATGCTGGGTTAGCATATGCTTCGGATAAAGCACACCTTTTAGCTATTTCTGCTTGTCTGATATTGACTCCTCCTCCTCTTGCCTCTAGATTTGAGGTCAGACAATTTCTTGAAGGTGTCCTTCATATCATGCCTCCCAGGAAGAATATTCCACCTTCCTGGGACCTTAATTTTGTACATGAGAAATTGACAGGCACCTTGTGAGCCTGCAGCTTCATCTTCCTTGTAACTTTGTACTTGGAAGACTGTTCTTCTTTTGGCCCTTACTTCTGTTGAGAGTCTCTGGACTCTAGGCTCTTACAGCTGTTCCTCCTTCTTTGGTTTTTCATAGGGACAGGGTGTCTCTTCACACTAATCCTTCTTTTATGCCCAAACTGGTTAATGAGTTGTCTCTTAGTCTGTTAATTTGCCCTCCTTTTTTTCTTCTCCACAGACTGCTAATGAGAAGTTTCTTCACACTTTGAATTTGCATAGACAGTTCACACACTATTTGGATAAAGCGAAGGCTCTTCACAAATCTGAGCAACTTTTTGTTTCCTTTCATCCTAAGCTGCCAGGTTTGGCTGATTCTAAGCAAACTGTATCCTCCTAGATCTCTAATGCCATTTGTTTTTGTTATTCATTTAATAGTAAATGTGTTTCCTACTCTGTTAAGGCTCATTCTAGTAGACCTCTTGCTTCCTCTCGTGTTTTTTTTTCTTCTTCAAAGGACTGTACACTAATACCATCCTTGAATCTGCTACTTGGACTTCTGTCCATACCTTAACTAAGCATTACAAGTTGGATGCTTCCAGAGCAAGGGCGGGCTTTGTCAGAACTAACCTGCATGTGTTTCCTAGAGGTTTCCCCTATGTCTTCCTCCTCCCAAGTTTCTTCTTGACCTTTTGTACTCTTCCTTATGTAAAGTACACTGCAACAGTGGTATGGAAGGACATGGTACACTTGTGTAAAATCTTACTATAACAGGCTGACAATGGGAAATATTTAAGTCGCATTCACCGAGGTGGCACAGATAATATTGAAGCTTATAAAGAACAAGTCAATGTGTACTGCCTCTTTGACGTAGTTGAATTTCAGGTATTTCCTCCATTATTTCTAGTTATTTGTTGTTTTGATTGTGTGCATGGGTTATACTGACCACTGACAGGAGAGGTCTGAGCTCTGAATGAGTAAATACATAAATAAATAAGATGGCACAAATCAAACCTGTTTTCTGCACTGGGAGATTTTGTGCTGTGGACCTTGATTGTGCAGCAGCTTGTAATTTACTGTCTTGTCTTTTCAAACACACCCCCCCCAAATTCAAAGAGAGAAATGAGTTTTATAAAGTAGAATGGAAAGATTGTTTTCTGAGTATGAAGTGTCATCCGATTGTCTGAACTATTTTGGGATTTGACAACCAGATATAAATGCTTCATTTTTTTTTTTGCTTTCAGAAACTACCACAGAAAGTGCAAACACAAGTATCTGTCTGTTTTGGGTCATGATGCATAGCATTCCACAAATAGTAACAGTAAGATAAAGAATAATACAGGAGAGAACCACCAGTACACACGTATGGAACAAGTATCTTGTACATACTGCTGGCTTGTAAACATGTCACATATGAAACACGAGAAGTGTTAGCAAGTTCAAATTATACCAGCATAAAACCTTTGCAAAATAAATATCTTTATGGACTAAAAGTGGATAACTACCAGGAAGTATGTGCATGGAAAAGAACAGCATCCAAAATGACATACAACAGGAAGTTCACAGATTAAGGAACATAACTGAGGTGTTGGGGGCCTTGTGATGCATCAGTGAGTGATGTAGATGTCAACTTTCAAGGGAGATAGAACAGAGGGTAAAACAGTATATCGGGTTAAGGGCAAACAACACAAGAGTCAGGAATCCTAAGAGTGATAAGTGTCGTTCAGGAACTAGTTATAGAGTCGCATCTCCCACTGATGGATTTGTTGCACAGGCACAAGGTAAACAGCATTAGAAATGCCCATTTTAAGGAGTTAAACATAGTCTGCGACATAAAGTGGGCATGCTGGAGGGACAGCTATGTGTCTCAAATATTACCTCTTCTCTGAAACAGGCTTCTTATGCATCCAAAGCAAAGCTCATCCCTAACCCTATTCAAACGTAACTTGGACCAGTGGATTGGAAATCACATATATACCCCTGGTTTGGGTCCAGTTTGGATGGCACAGTGGTGCAGCGATTAATGTTGTTGCCTCACAGTAAGAAGTTCTACAAGCTGATTCTCAGCTAAGGTGCCTTCTGTGCAGAGTCTGCATGTCCTGCCTGTGTTCACATGGGCGTCTGGAGCTTTTCTGTCAGGGCCATCACTGAAAATGGGTTGTATCCCATTTGGACTTTCCCAGTAAACAAATGTTAAATAAATAAATCCATATTTCCCTAATTAACAGGGGCAACATGTGCACACTTGATGTATGCAAGCCTATATCATGAAATTTCTTTGCGTATTGACACGTGTCAGCAATATTTTAGTAAATATGAAGTAAGCTTACCTAAGCTAAAAATGGCTATTTTGTCGATAGCCTGATAAACATCTATGTACTTGTGAGACAGAGGGTATTTAGTTTGTAATAAAGAAACTCATTGATACAAGAATGAAGCTCTAGAAGAATGTTGCTAGACAGCAGCTGGTGCCTCTTTGAAAGATTTGCCACTTGGACAAATCTCATTCCTGCAGTCCTAAATGTCTAAAGTCAGTGGAGCTTTGAAAGTCAAGGGATACACTTAGAAGTAAATCGGATGTTCTTTCTAAGGGATGTTAGTACCTGTACGAAGGACAGTAGATATTTGTAATAGTCATTTGTTTACAACCCAGAATAATGCAATTGAATCTTCTGTAAATGAGCCATGAGAAACTTAGAGCAACATGTCAGATAGTTGGCCGTGAGAAGATGATGATGTATATCATATCCTATTTACAGATGATTAAGAAATACCAAGGAAAGACTATAGCTGCACTATCTTACTTCTTTGGGTCCTTTTTCTGACATGTCTACCTTCTTAGAATCCTAGAAATGTCCAGAAACTCTAAAAGAGTAAAGGTAGGTGTTTGATTCCATTTTTGAGCAACAGAAAGCCGGTCCCTTGCAGAAGTATACAGACACACACTAATACCTGGGGACATATATAAACCTTGTGTTTGACAGACAGTATGCACAGAAGACTAAACGCTAGACAAAAGGAGATCTGTCTTTCTGCTTCTTTCTTTTAACACAGGGAAAACTGCAACAGAATTTTCTCTGTCATGAGGAATTGATGGTGCATTCTGCACTGAATTCTACATTAAAACACAAGGAGAACAATATCCTATCCCTTTTGTCAGGAAGAAATGAGACTATGGCAGTGGGTGATCTCATCCAACCACTTTCTTGTAACGATGCACATACTGGGGAAATCCAGCATTCTAGCAGACAAACTCAGCAGGATCATCCTCATGCCTCACGAGTGGTCTCTCAACCAGTCACTGACAAAAACTATCTTCCATAGATGGTGGTCAGCCTTGCTACAGCCTATTTACAGCCACCCTCAACAACAAGTGCAGAAGATTCTTTGCCTTTATCCCACCTCGGGGACAGGCACAGAGATAGGCTGTGGCCCATGTTTTTCCCTCTGGCCTCCTTTATGCTTACCCAGCTCTACCTCTCATCCCCAAGTTTCTTCAGAAAGCACTTCAGTTGAATAGTACAGTAATCCTCATTGTCCCCTTCTGGCCTTGGCAAGTGTGGTTCCCCTTCCTTTGGTCTCATTTAGTATATCCTTCTTGGACAATGGATCCTAGCCCAGACCTCCCATCTCACCCATCTGGGTAAGTTCACCTGGACATTGCAGGCCTCAAGTTGACTGCATGGTTTCACCAGTTCTGATGATGGCTAGACATTCCAGACTTTCCTCCCCAGTTTGAAAAATCCTAGGCACTTCTTGTTGACCTTCAACTTGAAAAATTTACAAGAGTAAATGGAAAAGGTTTGCCTTCTAGGTTCATCAGAGAGAAGTTAGATCCCTTTACTGCCTCGCTTCCAGTTCTAGATTTCCTTGCCTCAATTTTTAAGACAGAGCAAGCTCTTCCACTGTTAAGGTTCATTTAGCAGCCATCTCGAACTACCACATCGGAGATGATGCTTATGCTTTAGCATCATCCAAATTATGTAAGGCCTCTCTTAAGGGTACCTTTTTACTTGGACTTCCAATAAAGGGCCCTACTCCACTTTGGCACCTCACTATGGTTTTGCAAACCTTAGTACTTTCTCCCTTTGAAACATCAGCTAAAGTAGTTGTCAAGTTTCTTTCTTGGAAAACTGTCTTTCTGGTAGCTATAACTTCTGCAAGATGAGTATCTGAACTTAAAGCACGGTCTTCCAAACCACAGTATTTGACATTTCACAAGGACAGGGTTACTTTACTCACAAATTCTCCTTTCTTACCAAAAGTTGCTCTGAATCCAATATCAATCAAGCCATCAATTTGCCAATTTTCTTCCCCAGATTTAAAAACAAAAGAGAATATACCCTTGTCTTCTTGACATAGATAGGCAACTTTTTTTCTACCCTCACATGACCAAGGAATTTAGAACAACTGATCAGTTTGTCTCTTTTACTAGTAAAAGATTGGGAAGACTAGTTTAAAAAAAATACACTGGCCAAATGGATAATAGATTGTATTTCCTATATTTATTCCTTGAAAGGTATAACCTTACCAAGAAAATCAAAAGCCCATTCAACCAAGTCAGTGTCTACATTGTCTGCCTTTTGGGCTAGAGCCTCTGTTGATGATGATTGTGCAGCTGTCACTTAGTCTGGTACTCCTACTTTTATTGCCCATTACAAATTGGACATTATTTCCAGAAATAGAGCTGCCTTTGGTTCCATGGTGCTCTGGAATTTCCTTCCATGAGGGCCACTCAAGGTTGCCATAGCTGGGAACTCTGTCCCATTTGTTCAGGAACGAATGAAAATGAAAACATCAGATAAGTAACGTATTCACCATAACATTCCATCTGTGTTGTCCATTTTCATTCTTCCCCAACACCCCCCCTCCTTCCCCATGTCCATGGCTTTGAGAGAGACCTAACGGAAATGTTGTTAGGAACCATAGTTCCTGTCTGAGCTTCTGATCCTTCAGCTGTCACTTTCCTGTCCCTAGCATTGTTATTATATTTTAAGATGATATATATAATAGCAGCAAACTTGATCTGAGAGTTTGTAATAGGGGCATTATGGGTATGGAAGGAGCTGGATATTCATATCCTAGAATCTTTAGAAAGTGGCCAAGGTGGATCCAAGGATCAGATCTGAACCCATTTGTTGAGGAAGAATGAAATTGGACAACACAGATGGAACATTATGGTGAGTACATAACTTATTTTTTTCCTGCCAGTAAGTAAGAAGTAAATCACAAACTTCTTTGAGAAAACTGCGCTAAGCATGAGAAGTCTACTTTTTCTGTTAGTCTTTAGTTATATGACTAGAGATTGCCAGGAAAGAACTGAAATCAGCTGCTTTAAAGCAAGCAATTGCAGTAGCCTAAACTGCATAGAAAGAGGGCATGGGTTGATTACCCATATCATGTTATGTTTGTAGTGGTAGAGGTGAGAAGCCATTCTAATAAATAAGATAACCTGGGGTAGAGTTCCTGTTGATTTTATGGAGAAGCTGAAGGGCAATTATTTCTATTCATATAATTAGCTTGCAGATCCAGACATTGAATTAGTGAAAACTTTTTTTTGTTAACCACTTAAAAATCTATAAAAAGATGCACTGAAATCAAGAATACTGAACAGCTGGCACATGTGCCACTACAGCAAGTGACTGCCGAGTATGGTTGCTCAAACACTGGACTTCCTGGAATTATAGTGGTTGAGTCTCGTATCATGCAATGAGCTCTCCGGCTAATAGGGAAAGGTGCCTAGGGAGTCTCATGCTAGGTCTGGCTCTGTCTGTGGTTATTCCTGTTTTAGGAAACCAGAAAAGATGTATAGTTGTGACGGGTGCAGAGAAATAGACCTACAAAAATATACTGTATCCCATTTGTTTGAGACTCTATTGAAGATACTTTCAAAGTTTTTTTTAAGCCATAAAGTTTTTGTTTTGGGGAGAATATGCATCTTTATTTTTTATACAGTAAACTCCCTTGCTTTTTTTAATGCATATCTCTGCTGGGTTTAGTATTCCACACTGTCATTGTACAACTTGAGAGGAAAGTGTGCTTATGCTTTTGAAGCACTCGGAGGCCCCACAGGGTGTAGTAGTTACATTAACTTTTAACCTCTTTATTTTGAACTGGGTGAATGGGTGAATGGACAGTGTATCAGAAAAATATAGAAAAGCATAAAGGACCCTTGTTCTTCAGTCAACACAGAGGGCAGCCACAGGCTGTTCCACCCTGGCCTGATAAAGGGAGCAGTTCCTGTGAAGGGCTGTGTTCAGCTTGGTAGAGAACCAATTGATCTGATGTTATCCATGTCATTCCTCACAGGGTCTTGGATCTGACATCGGATCCGAGCTGCCAACTTTAGCTTAGACATATCCAAGGTTCAAGCTGCTCCTCTCTCCCATAATCCCCTGCTACCCTCTAACCCTCAGATCTCGTTTGCTGCATTCTGCTACGGACATGAAGCTTGACTCTCGCTAAGATAAGTGCTATCTTTGCTTGTTTTTAGCTTAAAATTTCCTTAAAATTAGTTTAAACTTAGTTTAACTTTAGGCTTAGTCTGTAGTATTAGCAGTTTGTTCTTTACCTCCCCTCCCTTAGACATCTAGCTTTTTGGCAGGGTAGTTCCCCTTTGTAAGTTAGGCTTTTGGTGCCTTTTTTCCTCTTAGACTGTTTTTAGTCTTTCTTAGGGTAGTGTTGCTATGTTTTCTTTCAGTCATGCTGGAGAAACCATCCGGGTGTAAGAAATGCTCCTTGTGCAGTCGGAGGATGCCCAATTCCCACTCACACAAGGAGTGCTTATATTGTTTAAGGGCTCCTAACCTGGAGGTTGAATGTGATGTTTGTTCTGCATTCAATCCCAGGGCCTTAGCGGAGCACCGTAATAAGTTATTGCTTAAAGGTATGGTTCAAGGGGTCCTTATGTTACTCCCTCAAAGGCTTCCTCTTCTGATCCCAAATGGAAGGCCTCTTCCATTCCTTCTGTGTCTTCAAAAAAACCTAGGCTGTCGGATCCTACATGTCAGGATCCCACTCCAGCCCAGTCTATTTCGGATGTGAGTTCTTTGGATCCCAGAGCTTTTGACTCTTCTACCGGATCCAGGGCCTCCTCGGACTGGAGGCCCTCTGATCTGGTAAAGGCCAGACCAGCCTTGGATACGACCAGTTCATCGGATCTGATCACCTCTACCTCTTGTCCTTCAGATCCGACAAGCTTGTCGGGTCCTCCTATAGTTATAGAGGACTCTGCTTCGCATGTATCCTCAAGAGATTTGTTTCTGTTGGCTCCTAGACCTTGGTGCTGAACTCCAGACAGCAGACACAGATCTTTTGGAGCCCAAGACTGGATCCTCAGCCAAGTCTACTCACTCCTCCGCTTCCTTCAGATCATCTAGCAGCTTGTTTGTATCTGATATGGACAGGATGATGAAGAGCTTCCTCAAAGCTTAGGTAGAATTGGGGCTTCTAGCATCCCTAGACCACCCACCTAAGGGAGCTTCTCCAATCCAAGGTTACCATTCTGCTCTTCTGAGTCCAAGGGCTTTGGAATCTCGGGACCCTTATACCCACAATCAGATGCCGAAGGGACAGGTTATCCCCATTTTCTCGAATCAAGATCCCTGATTGTTCTGTCCCCCCCACCCCTTGGATCAAATTATGCCCTGGTCAGGAGTGGTCAGCACTGTATCCCTGGGGATGGAATTTGGTCTGGCCCTTTTGGACCAATCTCTCCCTTGGGGGGTTTCAGCCCTAGACAGCTCCAGTCTGGTACTGTCTGGAGGTTGTGGTGCTGTGTTGGGGTCCACTCTTCCTTTCTGGGTGGCTTTGCAGTCTGGGAATGTGGATGGGACCTCTTCCAGCCTGTTGGCCTTCAGGGTGGTGGAGAGGATCTTCTGCAGGACTGGAGCAACTTCTCCCCCTCCTCTGGGTTCCACTCCTATGCTTCTCTGCCTTGGGTGATGAGGCCTCCCATCCTGTCCATGGTCAGCCCTCCATTACTGGCCTTCAGGGGGGTTTCCTCTCCTTCTGGGGTCCCCTTGTCTTCCGAGTCCTCCCAGGATCCCACATGGAGGAGGCACCTTGGAAGAGAGTACAAGAGGAGGCACTTGGACTCAGAGGACACACACCTCGATTAATGAGCCGGGTCCTCCAGATCTCTGCCTAACGATGTCTCCTTCGGGGACATCCTTGAGATCTGAGGCAAAAGGGCAGATGGTCTCTCCAATCACCCTCTCGTCTTCAGGAGTCTGTGTTCCTGAAGGCACTCGGGATGGGTCCATCCAGTTCCTGGGTGTCCACTCCTGCTGACGAGTTGGTGGAGCTTATCACCAGCAGGGCTTGGAAGGAACCTGACACCATGGAACCAGTGCCTAAGTGAGCTGGTAAGTTCCTTAGCCCTTCCGTAGACTGACACTTCTGGAGCAAAGGAGTCCTGGTCAATGCCATTGTGGTTGCCGTTGCCACCAGAAAGGAGCTGGTGGAGCAGAGTTTCACAGTCCGTCCCCCGAACAGGGAGTCTCGGGCAAATGAGTGGCATGGGAAGCATGTGTTTCCCTGAGTGACTTTTGGACTGAGGGTAATTAATTACCTGGCACACTTCACCCACCTTCAATTTGATTTGGTCAAAGAGTTGTTGCCGAAGAAGGACCTCAAGAAGGTGTCTCCCAAGCTTTTTACACTGACGTCCCTTGCTAATTCCTTGATGAGGTTAATATCCAATGCGACGGAAGCTACCTCTTGAGCAGCAGGTACCGGCATACCTATAAGGCACCATGCTTGGTTATGACTGTGGGTTTGCGGACCCCTTCAAAACATCTTTTACCAACCCTGCCTTTGAGTCCACCCTGTTTGGACCCTCTGTGAAAGACACACTGACCCATAGTGAGCAGGAAGGGAAGACCTTGTCCACTGTCAGGATCAAGTTTTCTCCTCCTCAGAGGTGATTTTTCAAGACCCATCGAGAAGCTAAGAAGCTGTGGATGTTCATCGTGCATACAGCTGCAGTAATCACAGATGGGTTTTCAGCTCAGTCGGCGGTCCCTCGATCGTCATCGTCCGTCGTCGTCGGAGTCGTGTACTCTTCTTAAACACTCTTCGCCAGGAGGCCAGTATATACAGCCGGCCCCTGCGCCGCCATCTTTTCAGTCTTTTTGGTTGCCGGCAGAAGCAGTTTGGGTGCGCCCGACCAGCTCCTGAATTACGAAAATTAAAACAACCGAGTCTTTCTTCATTAAAGCTTACCCGTTGGGAGAACCTTTTCTTGCCTCAGACCGATGTCAGAAAAAGTTAATTGTATTTGCATAAGGATTTCCATTCCCTTTGCATACCTTGTTTGGGCCCAGACCACGACGTCTCGGGCTGTCGCTTTTGCTCTACCTTCAATAAGCACGACTATAAGCGTCGGTGAGTTAAGCCCAACACTACTTTGGTAAAGCTTTTGACTATAAAATGTCGTCGGACACTCCGACTAGCGTTTTGTCCAAAAAACACAAGGAAAAGGACTGACCCACGAGGCCCTCGGTCCCCGCCGACACCACGCCAAAACAGGCTACCTTTGCAGTCCCTGACTACCGACGACACTCCTTTGGCGGTGTCCTCTGTACCCGAGACCGCTGGGTCCTCAGCCCTTTCCCAGACTACAACCGAAGCCCCTGCTAATGTCGAGCCTACTAATGTGGACAGGTCCACTTCCACACATGGTGTATTTAGGCCCTCATCTGCTTTTTCAATTAAGGCCTTTACCAAATCCAAAGCAGCCAGGCATCCCACGAGGCCTGTTCCACAGGGCCCATCTCCTGGACACATGCCTAAGAAACAGATGCTTAAAATGGCTGAGGATCTAATTACTCTTATCAGAGGTTCTCAACCCCCTCCTGACAAGAGACCCAGAGTGGAGGAAGAATCTCACTCATCTGATCAGGGGTCCATTTTATCAGAACATTCTGATGCAGAGGAACAATCTTACTCCCCTTTTGAGGATTCTGATGCAGAACAGTCCATCCCTTCTGTATCCCCTCCTGAGGATTTTTCTTTTGGGGAAACCTTGCACACCTTGAGGGAACACTTCCATTGGGAAGGCCAAGACTTTTCAGATTCCAAGAAAAGGCTTAGGGAATTTCTTTGGCTTGCCTTAACCCTGATTCTCTGCCTCCTGCACCAGTAAAACCTGATTTCTCTACAAAGGCCATAATGCTGACCCTGAAACCATTTCACAAGGCCCCAAGGGATTAAAGGCCTCCACTGCCAAGAATCCACTTCCTGCAGAAAGAATCCAGATATCTAGAAAGGTGGGGTAAAAAGGTATATACCTCGGCCACCCTAGCCATGAGGGCCTTAAACTGTCAGTTTCATATGATTAAATATCAACAGTACCTGTTATCACAATTAAGGAACAAAATGTCTCAACCTGAACAACCAGATTTAAAAGAGTTACAGGATATGATGCATAGGAGCAAGTGGGTAAACACACTTTACAATGTGGTTATGATGCCCTAGAGGCTTCCAGTAGAGCGGCTGCTACAGGATCAGTCATTCGCAGACATGCCTGGCTTAGGGAACAAAATTTGCCTGATCATGTGAAAGCTAAACTTCTTGATGCTCCTTTACAAAAGGATGTATTATTTGGTACTAATGCTGAGGAGATACTACGGAAAATGGAAGAAAAAGCCAAATCTATGCAAACTGTCAAAGCTTTATTACAGGTCCAACCACCACGTTTTAGCAGAAATTGGCCTTCAAAAAACTGGTCCTTTCCAGCCACCGACAAGCCCCAAAGAGGTAGATACAGCAGAGGGCAATCACAAGGATCATATAGAGGCAGACAATGGCAATCTACAGCACCAAGAGGTGGTGAAGACAGTGCACAACAATACAGGAAGAAAACCCAATGACTCCCTCATTTCCATGCCAAGCAAGTCTCAGCTGGCAGCACCTTTGGGAGGGAAACTAGCATTATTTGCAAGCAATTGGCCTATTGTCACAACAGACAAATGGATACTAGACATTATAAACAGAGGCTACAAATTTCAATTTCACACTCTTCCAAAAATGAGAGGCATGCCAAACCTGCCACAAAATCAAAGGGCAGAGGCAAAATTACAAATTTTCAAAGCTCCTAAACATGAGAGCTATACAAAAGTACCTCTACAGCACCAACAAGGTCAGGTTTTTATTCAAGACTTTTCTGGTACCAAGAAAAGGAACCGACTGGAGACCCATTCTGGACTTATCCATTCTAAACACATTTCTACTCGTACCAAAATTCAAGATGCTCACATTACAGCAACTTCTTCCCATGCTGGGCAAGGAGTTTTGGCTGGTAACATTGGACCTCAAGGAGGCATACCTGCATGTCCCAATCAGACAAAGCTGCAGAAGATACCTCAGATTTCTTGCAGGTTCAATCCACTATCAATTCTCTGCATTGCCCTTTGGCTTATCTACTGCAGAGTATTCACAAAGTGCCTGGCCTCAGTGATTGCCTCCTGCAGGCTTCAAGGGATACAAATTTACCCTTATCTGGACTGCCTGATCCAAGCGGACAGCAAACGCATACTACTGGAACATCTGGCATATGTGACATGGTTACTGCTTTCTCTGGGATATACCATCAACAAGGAGAAATCAAGGCTAACACCATCTCAGAAAATAACCTTCCTGGGTGCCAGCTTGGACACAAACACCCAGATGGCATATCTTAAGCCAGAAAAACAAGGGCAACTATCTCAGTACTTCAAAACACTAGCAAAAAGTACCAGGTTTACTGCAAGGAAAATCCTGCAGGCTCTGGGATTCATGGCATCTTGCATTCTTCTAATCCCATGTGCAAAGCTGCATATGAGGAAACTTCAATGGTACCTAAAAAATCTATGGTCTCAACACAGTCACAGTTTGGAAGCAATTATACCAATAATTCCATGCTTACAAAAAGAATTTCTATGGTGGGCCCAAGCATGTGAAGTAAACACAGGCCTTCCATTCTGCAAGCCTCAAGCAAAACAAGTCAAAAGCCACAGAGCCGCCTCAGACTACGCCTGGGGCACATGAAGGACAAGTGCATTCAGGGCAGATGGTCCCAAAAGGAAAAGCACCTGCACATCAATCAAAAAGAAATGCTGGCAGTAATAAATGCAATCACAGCTTTCAAGGACTTCCTGCATCCAGGTCAATTGCTGATAAGAACAGACAACACCACAGTAATGTGGTACATAAACAAACAAGGAGGAACACATTCATACCCCTTGTGCAGACTAGCCATGACTCTTTGGAACTTGGCTCTGGAAAGACAAATCGAACTTTAAGCACAGTACGTGCCAGGCCTGGAAAACACACTGGCAGACACTCTAAGCAGAAATTTGACAGATCATGGAAGTTACATCCTCTGGTGTTTACAGAGATAATCCAAGCGTGGGGAGGCCAGACATAGATCTTTTGCCTCCCACAGGAACCATCAAATGAAAGTTTTGTTCAAGGACCTTCCATCCAAAGGCCTGGAAAGTGTTTCATTCTGTTGGACAGCATGGACAGTTTATGCATTCCCACCTCTGCCTCTTCTGCCCAAGGTACTTTTGAAAGCAAGAACAGACAAACCGAGGATGATACTGATTGCTCCAGATTGGCCAAGGCAACACTGGTATCCACTCCTGAGGAATACCCTCCTGGTCCCTGCCTCTAATACCTCTTCTGCTGACTCAGAACAACTACAAAACTCTTCACAGTCAGCTGAAAACACTCAACCTCGCTGCATGGAAAATTCCTTAACACCACAACAGACCCTACTGTCCAAGGAGGTGCAGGATGTCATTTTGGAGGCCAGAAGACCATCTACTAGAAAAGCTTACTCTGCAAAATGGAAGCGGTTTTGCTGTTGGAATGAGAAGAGGCCAAGGACCCTAGAAAATTGAACTTGCCTCAGGTTTTACAGTACCTAGCTGAACTACTGAACAGTGGGCTCTCATTTTCTTCCATAAAAATTCATGCCTCAGCCATTTCTGCAGACTTCAACACGGATCCTCCTTTATTCTCTCACCCACTATTACGACAGTTCCTCAGAGGGGCTAAGAATATAAGACCTCCAAGGAAGCAACCAATGCCAGCCTGGGACCTTAATTACATGCTAGAAAAATTAACATTGCCTCCTTTTGAACCTGCTGCCTCAACAGATTTGCAATATTTGTCCTGGAAAACTGCTTTCCTTCTGGCCATCACTGGTTTCTGAACTACAGGCCCTCATGGCGGTGCAGCCCTTCCTCATCTTCCATCAGGACAGGGTTTCCCTTCGTACCAACCCATCTTTTATGCCAAAAGTGGTATCCCGGGTAGCCTTAAATCATACACCTGCCTACCTTTTATCCTAACCCTCAAAACAAAGGGGAAAGGCTGCTACACTCTTTAGGCATCCATAGGCAGCTACATTATTATTTGGACAGAACAAAGTCCTTCAGGAAATCAGAACAACTTTTTGTGTCCTATGCCGTAGGGGCTCAAGGGAAACTAGTGACAAAACAGACCATTTCCAAGTGGATTGGCCACTGCATACGTTTTTGTTATTCCTATCATGGGAAATCTGTCCCTACTGGTATCAGATCTCACTCCACCAGGGCCACAGCCACCTCTACAGCCTTCCTTAGAGGTGTTCCTACTAAAGATATTTTGGAGGCAGCCACTTGGAGTTCTGTACATACCTTCACAAAACACTACCACCTGCCCCTATATTCCAGAACAAGAGCAGGCTTTGCCACTGCTGTTTTGCAGGGCATTCTGGCTCAACCCAGTTCCTCATAGTACCTACCATCCTATGCATAGCTTTGGGACTCTACCCATCTGTGATTACTGCAGCTGTATGCACGATGAACATAGTACAGTTTTGTACCTACCATAAATGTAGATGCTCCCTCCTTCCCCACTTGGTAAAGGCATGGGGCCTAACAACCTCTTCATACCACTTGACTGGGTTATCCTGCTATGTTTTATTTGCTTACTTACACTGTTTTTGCATTACATTGCATTGCATGCATATGTAGATAAGCCTTATTTATGTATTGCCTTCCTTTTGGGGGCACCTGACATCTGGGGCAAGAAAGACTGAAGAATCTGTGTCTTATATACTCTGGCCTTCCTCAGAAGAGTGGATAACAAACGGCGGACCAGGACTTTGAGATTGAGGGACCTGAAAACCCATCTGTGATTACTGCAGCTGTATTAGCACTCGAACATCTACATTTATGGTAGGTACGAAACTGTACTTTCTGGAGGTCACAGTCTTCCTTCTAGGATGCTCCTGATGATTCCTCTTCCAGAGGCAGGGGGAGATATTTTAATGGCAGGCACCATCCTAGAGGCAGGGTGGGTCCACAAAATGAGGGCTCCAGGGAGCCTTTATCTGAGCAGCACTTTCAGTGCTCCTGAAGCATTTCCCGACTGTCCTACCTTGGTGGCAGTCGGGGTTGTCTTTCCCTTCAGGCACTAGTCTCAACAAGCATCACCTCCGATCAGTGGAGGTTAACCATTGTTTGAAGGGGTTATTTCATTCCCTTTTTTTTTCAACCACCACCTATAAGAAGACATCTCCCTGATGTACCACCCCACCAGAGGGGAGTTGGCCTTCAAGGAACTTGTACAACTTCTTCAAAAATGAGCCATCCAAGAGGTTTCAGTAGGACAAAGATGATCTGGAACTTACTCTTGCTGGCACCAGAAAAGACCTGGGACCTGCTTCCTGTTCTGCACCACAGTGAGTTGAATATATTGGTAAAAATCCAAGTTCTGGATGGTCACTGTTCAGTCCATTCTGCCTGTCTTACACAAGGGTGACTGGATGTGCTCAGTGGATCTCCAGGACACCCAATATCATATCAAGACAGACAGGTGCTCAAGGAGACACCTTCTGTTACGATTAGGGGCCAGTCATTACCAGTTTAGAGCCCTGCTCTTTGGACTCACCACAGCCCCCCCCCCAGGTGTTTACCAAATGTATGGCAGTGGTAACAGCTCACCTGAGGGTGCAGGGATTCCAGGTGTTTCCATACTTCGACGATTGGCTCCTCAGGGTATCCACAAAGCATCGAATGTCACAAGACATCCAATATGTCCTCCTCCTGTTCAGCCATTTGGGGATTACAGTGAACCTCTCGAAGTCCAGTCTGGTTCCCATGCAAAACTTAGAGTTTATAGGAGTCTAGCTAGACTCTTGTCTCAGTGACTGCAACATTACTTCTTCACAGAGTGCAGCTGATCTATTGGCAGCAGGTTATGCAAGTCTTAAATCTTTCAAATCCTCCAGTCCACTTGGTTCTTTGGATCCTAGGATCCATGTCCGTGGTCATACAAGCTGTGCCACTAACAAGGTATCATATGTGAGTTTTACAGTGGACCCTGATGGTTCAGTGGTCCGTTCTGTCTCAACCTATGTCCATGTCCATAAAATTAATGCTAGTGTGCAGATAGCATCTTCTTTGGTGGCTTCAGTCTTAGGATCTCATTTTAGGCCGGCCCTTTTCACTTCCTCTGCCCAGGGCCACAGTGACCATGGACGCTTCCCTGTTAGGGTGGGGGCATTTCCAGGGGAGAATAGTTCAAGGCACATGGTCCCTTGTAGAGACCAAATTGCACATAAACATCCTAGAGGTGAGAGCAGTCCACCTAACATTGCAAGCCTGTCAGGATTGTCTCCCTCGGGGAACGACTGCAATTCAGACAGACAACATGCCAGTGGTCTGGTATGTTAACAAATGGGGGAATATGATCTTAACCTTTGTGCAGAGAGGCCATGAGAGTGTAGAAATGGATGATGTCCTCCATGTACTTTCTTGCAACACATATACCTGCGGACTCCAACGTGTTGACTGACAAACTCAGCAGAACCATACTGAGTCCTCACTAGTCCCTCAATCCGATGGTGGCAAAGCAGATTTTCGATCATTGGGTCAACCATGCTGCGACCTGTTTGCCTTCCCAACCAACAACAAGTGCAGGACATACTTCGCCCTGATCCTCCCACCTGGGGAGTCACTAATGGATGCTGTAGTCCATGATTGGCCTTCGGGTCTACTCTACGCTTAACCTCCAAGCCCTCTTTACCCCCCGTGTTTTGCAGAAAGTGCAACAGCTGTGGCCACCTCTGATTCTCATTACCCTCTTCTGGCCTCCTCAGTCATAGTTTCTTTTCCTGAGGTTTCATCTGAAGTATCCCCCTTGGATACTGGATCCCCTTCAGGATCTGATCTCCCATCCCTTGGCACTTCCTCTTCCCAGTCTTTGGACTCTTAATCTAACTGCATGGTTCTCAAATTCCAGTTATTTTGAAACAGTCCAGCTTCCCCCATCAAGAATATTATCCTAGCCTCCCAAAAACCTTCAATCAGAAAGGCTTATAGTAGCAAATGGAAAAAGGTTTTCTATCTGGGCTAAGAACAGGAATTTAAACCCCATTTTTGCTTCTGTGCTCGATATTCTCTTGTTTTCGTCCTTACTTTTTGAGGAAAGTACAAGTTTTTCAACCATTGAGCTTCAGTTGGCTGCAATTTCCAATTTTCATGAGAATAGTGAACCTACGTTCTCATCCAGACTTTGTAAATCCTTCATGAAAGGCATTTTCCTTCGAAGACCACCAGTTAAGGATCTCTCACCTCCTTCAGATCTAACCTTCATGCAGCAATCTCTGACTCTGAGCCCATTTGAGCCTGCAAAAATGTTTGTCAAGGAAAACGACCTTCCTAGTAGCCATAACTTCGGCTAAGAGGATGTCCGAGCTGCAAGTCCTTTCAATTGCTCCCTTACATATGGTCTTTCACAGAGATAGAGTGTATCTTAGAACAAATATGTCCTTTTTGCCCAGGGTTTCCACTGAATCCGATCTAAATCAGTGTATTCAGTTACCAGTTTTCTTTCCCAATTATTCCAGTAAAGGAGAGCTCATCTTGCATACTTTGGATGTGCACAGACGATTGCAATTTTACTTGCATAGGACTAAGGAGTTTCACAAAATCAGACCAGCTCTTTGCGGCTGTTTCCCCAAATAGACACGGTCTCCCCATTTGTAAAGTGACTATCTCTAAATGGATTTCCAGCTGTATCTCTACAGTCTACACCAACAGGCATCTTGAGGTTCTGGGAAAGGTTAGAGCCCATCCTACTAGGTCTGTGGCTACCTCTTCAGCCTTTATGGCCAGATTCTCCATTGATGATATTTGTGCTGCTGCCACTTTGTCTAATCGTCACACCTTTATATCACTTTACAATCTGGATTTGGTTTCCAGGAACAGGGCTTACTTTGGTTCGACAGTGCTTCGACAAGTCCTTCCTTGAGGCCTCCCAGGGTAGATTGTAGCTGGGGACTCTGACCCTTTTGTGAGGAATAATGGCATGGATAACATCAGATAGAGTTATGTGCATCTGCATTATCCTATGTCATTATTCCTCATATTCCCCTCCTGCCACCCCCCTTCCCTGTTGGATCATCTGAGGAAGTTGGAGCATTATGGGTTCAGGACTAATTTCCTTTCTACCTTTTGGGTTGTAGCGATACTATGTTAGCAAACTGGCTCTGATGGTTAGGGGGGCAGCAGGTGATTATAGTAGAGGAAGGAGCTTGAGCATTGGAGTTGCCAGCATGGATCTGATGTCTGATCCAAGACCCTGCTGTGAGGAGTACATAACTCTTTATTCTTGAAATCATGACTTCCTTTGGACTATGAGTCTTCGTATGGAGCATAACTTTTAGAAAAGAAGAGCGCTCTTTCTAAATAGCTTGATACAATGTTATCTTCCCTGAATGTAACACATCACCAATAAGATGGTACATTAAGTTGCTGTCTGTAAAATTCACATCACTTCCCATCAGATGAGAGGTATTCTATCAGCATTTGATAGTCTGATTTCTAGAGCAGGGTCTTTGGTGTCATGCAGTTCCTAGGTGCCTTGGGAGTGAAAAACAGTTTTTGGCTCTAGGAATTTAGTATGAAAATGCTGTTAGAGCCTCTCCACATACATTGGAATAAAGCCTTCTAGAGATACGTTCCCACCATACCAAAGATACATATTTAAAAGGACCAGAACTGGCATAACTAAAGAATGTATCCCATAGACAGGTCTGTGGAAAAAGTCCTGTCCAGAAAGCAGCTGCATGGATCAGAGGCACAGAAGATATTCACAAAGGCATGATTGTGTGCATTTGCTGACTGCATATTATCCACTGTAACTTCCTTAGACGGAATTACAGCAGAACAGCTATGATCCCCTAGAAGGATATGAGTGTCTGCATTTGTTTGTTTACTTTTGCTAGTTGGGTTATGGGTTAGAGTTCATATTGATTTTATTGGGAAGCTGAAGGGTAAGCATTGTCTCTTTCAAGCAAGACCCAAGTGATTAATTAGGAGAAATACAGCCACGATGCTTCAGTGTTCACCTTGTCTTCTCAAGCAGGAAGGGGAATTTGGTTGGCTGTGTCGCAGAGCAAGCATGTTTCTGAGGCGAAGATGGCAGTGTGTGACACTGTAGTGTTTATTGAGCTAGAAGGCCCTGGTTTACTGAAGTATGCTCTGCTGCAGTTTTACGATGTATCACGGCCATCCCAGTGCTGTTTGTTTACTTGTAGAATGCTACTGTTGAGAAGGTGAAAGCTATTACGAAGGTGCTTCCTGTACAGGATCCCAGAGGGCAGGAAAAGCCAGCTTTGCCTGCTTATGATCTAGAAAATATTGCAGTATTCATTACAGTAGGGATCCCCTGCCATGGGTTGCCTGACATCCGGCCAGTAATCCAAAGCCTTTAGCTTGCTTTAATGTATGCTGTATGTCACATGTATGCCCCTCACATAATGTAGGGGATAAAGGTGTCATCCGGACATTCTATCCTCGGAACTTCTTTGCTGCCAGTTTGAACGCCATCTTTTGTCAGTCTGCACACCTGTTCCATTGCTGGTTCACCAAGCAATTGCAGATAAGTGCCCCGTTGCTGGTTTTGTTTTACATATCTTTTTTCTTTCTTTTTGTTGCTTATGGGGTTTCATGTTGTCAGTGAAGGGGTCTCTCATCCATCCCTACCTGTCCACTCTTCAGTTGATACTGTGGCTGATATGATTTTGATTCTGCTTAAACACCTTTTTTCTGAGGATGTGCTTAGAGTCCTGCAGGAAGCCAGAAAACCCAGTACTAGGAAATGTAAGACATTTCTGTGTGGTGTCTTTCTCATAACTTGGATCCACTTTCTGTGGCTGTTCCTTTGGTTCTCTCTCACCTGTGTGAATTGCTCAATGCTAGGTTTGCTTAGCCTTCTGTTAAGGCTCCTTTCTCTCTGCTTGTCTGCCTTTATCACATCCTTTAGCTTCTAGATTGGAAGCTGAACAATTCCTTAAAGGTGTCCTTCATGTTAGGCCTCCTAGTTAGCCTGTTCCTCCTCCCTGAGATCTTAATTTTGTTTTGTTAAAATTGACTCAGGCTCTTTTTGAAGCTGCATCTTCAGCTTCCTTGCAACATTGCTCTTGGAAGACTGTACTTTTATTAGCCCTTACTTTTGACAGACTGGTATCTGAGCTTCAAGCCATTATGGCTTGTAATCCTTTTTTGGTATTTCATAAGGATAAGATGTCCATGCGTACTAATCCCTCTTTAATGCCCAAAGTAGTGAATGAGTTGTACCTTAATCAGTCTGTTCATTTGCCCACTTTTTTCCCTTCTCTGCAGTCTGCCAATGAGAAGGTGCTGCACACGTTGGATGTGCAGACAAAACTCAGATTTTATTTGGATAAGTCTAAGTCATTTCATTTACAACCTGTCCCAACTACTTACATCCAAACCCTCGTACAAAAACTAAAACCATGCTGTCCCTCTGCAGATCAACTACCTGCCGATTTTCTATAGCTATCAGCCAAATCCATAGCTTACCCTGTTTCCATTCTGATCAATAGGACGATTACCGAAGGTCACATACCTACCCTGTGGAAAATCTCTCATATTATCCCTCTCCATAAAGGCGGAAACTCTAATGAGCTCTCCAACTACTGTCCTATTGCCCTTCTCTCCCCTCTAGCAAAGATCATGGAGAAATGTATCCATAGGCAATTACTTGACCACTTAACACAAAATAACTTACTTTCCAACTGTCAACATGGTTTCAGACCTTCACACAGTACTACCACTGCCCTCCTTTCCTTTACAGATTATATTAACAAAAATCGTAACCTTAATAACCTATCTTTGGCACTATTCATTGACTTGTCTAAAGCATTCGACATGGTCAATCATCAGATTCTCCTCAACATACTAGAATCACTATCATTTGATGCACCTTCTATAAAATGGTTCCAGTCCTACCTAGATAAAAGACAACAGGCAGTTATTTGGCATAAGACTTTTTCTACCCTCCAACCAGTTTGACTGGGTGTCCCTCAAGGGTCTATACTTGGGCTTCTCTTCTCAATATTTATTAATGACCTTCATCTAGCCATCCCCCAAACCACATGCATACAATATGCTGATGACTCGACACTTATGCTCAGCCAAATCCACATCTCAACTTCTCTCTCTTACCCAGAAAGTATTTAACACAGTTGAACAATGGTTTACACAACGTTGTCTTCTTTTGAACCCCCAAAAAAACTAAACTCCTACTCTTTAATCCAACCCACAAGTCCTCTCCACTTGATTTCTCAGTTATATCCACTAATGGCACCATCATATCACCTGACACATCTACCAAACTACTGGGAATCACCACTGATAACAACTTGAACTTTGACATCCATATCAACAGTACAATAAAAACTGTCAACAAAAAACTTGGCTACCTCTATAGAATTAAATCATACCTTTCTCCCACAGCTAGAACAACTATAGCCCTTACTCATCTAATCTCTACCCTCCTTTATGCCTCACCTATTTTTACTAACCTTTCAAAAAATAACCTCAGCAAACTGGAAACTTCCTACAATAATATTGCTAGATTTGCAACAGGTAACCCTTGCAGAACCCACCACTGCTTAAATATAAAACAGCTGGGATGGCTTGAACTACAAAACTTGATTAAATTCCATCAACTAACCATCGCCCATAAAACTCTTTATAAACCTTCCTGCACTCCTAGTCAATCTACCCTCATCACTCCATACACAAATCTGAAATCACTGCATTCTTCTCACAAAAATCTTATACATTTCTAAACCTAACAACAAAGCTGACGAATCTCTCTTCTCCAATGCTGTTGGAAAACCTGGAATCTTCTCCCCAGTGACCTCTCCCTCTGTTCCCTCTCTATCACTCTTCAAAAATAGACTAAAACCCTTCTTTAGAACACACTGGTGTTATGCCCCTGTACTAAACCCGACTAGGCAACTATCTATCTAACTGAACTAAACTCTGCCTAGCCCTTACTACTCAGAAATTAGTACATATTTTATCTCTATAAATTCTATTTTCCTCCCAAACTTCACTATGAAGAATCTCCCTTTACATTTCCTACTGAGACATATACTTGTTTTTCTTCCTTTTACATTATGTATATACTTATTCTGCCTCCCCTCTAGACCTTAGTCTTTCTATTTATAAATGACTTATAACTGCATACTGTATAGTAGAAGCATTCTGGCACTACAAGATTTTTTGTTTATCCTCACAGAACAATACGTTTAACCTGCAATATTGTTTTTCTTTTTATATATAATTAATTCTGCTATTTAGTTATCTTTCCTATTATTTTTTTGTGTTTATGTACCTCAAATCTGCTAGTTTAATATGAAAATTTTCATTTAGTCTTATTTTGTATATTGATTACTAAGCTTTTCATTTATCTGTATTGGAGCTTATCTCCTCGGGCCTCTACTGAAAATGGACATGTATCCAGTTAGATTAGCCCGGTCAACAAATGTAAAATAAAATAAATAAAAAGTCTGTTAGAAAATCTTATCAGCTCTGTTTCCTTTTACCCTAGGTCTTTGGGTTTAGCTGTGTCCAAGCAGACTGTTTCTTGTTGAAACTCTAAACCTATCCCTTTTTGTTATTTCTTTCATGGTAAGAGCCTTCCTTTTTCTAAGGCTCATTCTACTAGAGCTGTGGCCTCTGCTTTTTTCAAGAGTTTGGACACTAACTCTATTCTTGAGGCAGCTATCTGGACTTTTGTGCATACTTTTGTGAAGCACTACAAGTTGGATGGAATTTCCAGTGCTAGAGCTGGTTTTGCTAGGGCCATCCTTCATGGCTTGCTAGAGAGCTCTGCTGGTCCTTCCTCCTACCTTTTCTTCCTGATCTTTGGCACTATCCCTGTTGTAATGAATACTGCAACAGTGAATAGAAGGACATAATACAGTTGTGTAAAATTTTACCATAATGGTAGATGTCCTTCTTTTCACTGTTGCAGGGTTCACTCCCTTCATCTGCCCCCGATCCTTTTCTCTTCTGGATGTACTGTTTACCTCTTTTCTGCTTGGACTGATATTCCTACTGGTGCTCTCAGTTCTGCAGATGGTACGTCTGGATGTCATCTTTATGCCTTGTGTTATGCAAGGAACATACGTGTGATGTACGGCATACCTTAAAGCAACCTAAAGGCTTTGGTATACTGGCCGGATGTCTGGATAACCTTGGCAGATTATCCCTATTGTAATGACTACTGCAACAGTGAGGAGAAGACCTTTACAGACAGCATCACAGTGATGTGGTATATCAGTAAGCAAGGGGGGACATGGTCTTACCTTCTTTGCAGGCTTCCCCTTCAGGTGTGGGATCTAGCTGTCCACTACTGTGTGACTCTTCAGGCTGTCTACATTCCTTCACAGCAAAATATAGGGGCAGACTCTTTGAGCAGATCCAGTACACAATCTCACAAATGGATGCTTCAAAGAGATGTGTTTCTGGATATGGTCTGTTTTTGGGGTAATTCACAGGTAGATCTTTTTGCCTCACCTTTCAACAGACAACTTCCTCCTTTTTGTGCCAGAGTCTCAAGTCCTCTGGCTTGGAAGGTGAACACCGTCTCCTTTCCATGAAAGGGGATGTTTCTGTACACCTTCCCTTCCGTTCTGATTCCGAGAGTCCTGCTCAAGATCAAGCAAGACTTGCACAGAATCTTGCTAGTGATTCCCTTTTGGGCCAGACAGCATTGGCTCCCCCTTCTTCTTCACCTAGCCAGAGGCAATCACCACAATTTACCTCACAAGGTGGACATACTCGCACAAGACAAGTGGTCTGTGATCCATCCTCACTTGTAGACTCTTCAACTGATACTGTGAGTGATGAGATTTTGATCCCTTTTAAGCATCTTTTTTTGGGAATGTGCTTAGGTTTCTGCAGGATAATGGGAAACCCATTTCCAGGAAGTCAGATTTGTCCAAATGGAAGATATTTTCTGTTTGGTGCCTTTCTTGTAACTAGGATCCATTTTCTATGGGGGTCCCTCTGGATCTCTCTTATTTGTGTGAATTGCTCCATGCTGGGTTAGCATATGCTTTATGTAAGGCTCACCTTTCAGCTACTTCTGCTTGTCTGACATTGACTCCTCCTCCTGTTGCCTCTAGATTTGAGGTCAAGAATTCCTTGAACGTATCATTCATATCAAGCCTCCCAGGAGGACTATTCCATCTTCCTAAGACCTTAATTTTGTACTTGAGAAATTGACATAGGCACCTTTTGAGCCTGTAGCTTCATCTTCCTTGTAGCATTGTGTTTGGAAGACTGTTCTTCTTTTGGCCCTTACTTCAGTTAAGAGAGTCTCTGATCTCCAGGCTCTTATGGCTTTTCCTCATATCTTGTTTTTTCATGGGGAAAGGGTGTCTCTTCACACTAATCCTTTTATTCCTAAGGTGGTTAATGAATTGTCTCTTAATCAATCTCTTAAGTTGCCTCCCTTTTTTCCTTCTGCACAGACTGCTAATGAGAAGGTTCTTCACACTTTGAATTTACATAGACAGTTCACACACTGTTTGGATAAAGCTAATGCTCTTTACAAATGTGAACAACGCTTTGGTTTCCTTTCATCCCAGGCTACCAGGATTGGCTGTTTCTAAGCAAACTATATCCTCCTGGAGCTCTAATGCCATTTGTTTTTGTTGTTCATTTAATGGTAAATGTGTTTCTTACTTAGTTAAGTTATTCTAGTAGAGCTCTTGCTTTCTCTGGTGCTTTTTTTTTTAAAGGAATGGACACGAATTCCATCCTTGAGGCTGCTACTTGGACTTCAGTAAGCATTACAAGTTGGATGTTGTTTCCAGAGCAAGAGCTGGCTTTGTCAGAACTGCCCTGCATGGGTTTCCTAGAGGGTTCCTCTATGCCTTCCTCCTCCTAAGTTTCTTCTTGACCTTTTGTACTCTCCCTTATGTAAAGTACACTGCAACAGTGGTATGGAAGGACATAGTACACTTGTGTAAAATTATACCATAGCAGCAGATGTCATTCTGTTCATATTTGCTGTCTCCCTCCTCCCAGTTATGTTCTGCCTTATTCTGTCTTCCTGGACTAGAATTATTTTCTTTTTTCTCCTTCTGGATGCACATGCTTCTACTAGCTCCTAGTAATATCTGCTCCTTCTGGTGCTTTTCAGTTCTGAGGTATGTACATCCATACGTCTCCTTTATGCCCTACTCATGAGTGGGGAGCATGTGTGTGACATACGGTGTCTATATTTTCCTAAGGCTTTGGTGTACTAGCCGGGCGTTGGGTTGCCTTTGGCTGGGAATCCCTTATGTTATGAATACTCAAACAGTGAAGAGAAGGACATCAACATTTATGGTAAGATTTTACACAACTGTACTTTCTTCCTGATAGTCCAGCTGAGTTAGGAGGATCTGTCACATTTTTCACAGATTTGCGCTTTCCTTATCCAGACAAAATATCATTAGCATAACCTCACTCAACCTCAGACTTGCAGCATGGATGCTTTCATCTTGATTTCTTTAGGGTGCAGCACTTAAAACAGATTTGCAAGTTATGCCAGGAAATGTAAGATGAGAAGATTGTACGAGTCCAAATGGAAAGAGTTCTGGTATGATTGAGTTCTAGAGATACTCTACACCTAAGGATTAGAAGTCAACAGTTTTTGAGAATCTAACAGATCTTTTCTTCAGTTGATTACCCAGTGCTTCGCTCATAGTTTATGACCCTGGTTTAATTGTTGTAAGGGCTAGTCAGTGTTACAGCGACCTTTTTTAAAGGAGATAACTACAGAAGCAGCCGGCTTCCTTTGAAAATATTGAAGGTAGTAATTTAGAATGCCCATAATTATAAAAAAAATCTTGGATGGGAAATGCACTTTAAATTGTCTAGTTTCAAAACCTTTACTATTCAGAATTCTCATCTTCCAACTTAAGATGGAATCCTTGTGTGGTAGACCCCCACTTTGAAGCACAATGCTCGGCCTAGTTATATAGCCATTCAGTGCTGAAATGAGTGCATTTAATCTGAACCAAGTAGTTGCTACAAAGAAATTGTGTTCGCTGTTATGAATGAAGTGTTGTAGGTGTTTGCAGTTCAGGAGCAGCAGTGATGAATTTTTTGCAGATAAGGATGGGAAAGAGCATTTCTGTTCAGGAGGAGATGAGAAAGATAGCTAACTATTTTGTTGTGGCCAGAATACTATATATCAGTTTGAGAAGTCTATTGTAATTGATTTTGCTTTTTCAGTCACATTTTCACCTTCGTTATTTAATATAAACCGAAAATTGAAGGACACAGAAAACATGCAATGTCAGAACTAATACTGAGTGGTACAAGGTTTTCAACAAAGTCAGATCTCATTGAGTGACTCTAAGGATGTTGAACACAAGCTCACTGGGGTGAGGAAACTTGAGAGGAGTAATAACGTGTATTTGATGTGTACAAACTGAAGGCTTTTTTAAACAAGGTGTGCACCGAGTTTCTTTCAATAATATGAAGCTTTCAAGTGAAATAGCAGTAAATGGGACATATGAATTAATTGTTCTGAAAAGAAAAAAAAACTCATTTATTGGTCACTATATTTTACAGTCTTATTATTTTACAACTATTAGATATGTTTTCTATTAAGTAATTATTACGTTGGTAAAGGATTATTATTAGGACCTTATATTTTTCTTTTGCTGTTTGTGTAAGGTGTAACTTCTGTTTGTTTCTTACAGAATGAAATGATTCCAAAGGGGATTATTGCACTGAAAGCAGACAATGGACACTTCTGGAGTGTTGTTGATTGTTTTGGCAGAAAAAATATTGAAGCAGCGATGTCCAGCCCTGACTCCAACTGCCAGTTTTTGGTGCTACCAGCATCAAATGGAAAGGTTTATATTAAGACTCCTCAGAACAAGTACCTTAGCCGTATTCACTGTGGTGGCATTGACTACATACAGCCAGCTAAAGATAAACCAGATGTTTTCTGCGAGTTCCTGCTGCATAGCCAGGATGGTAAGATGGTTTTCATGGCCGACAATGGCAAATATTTAAGTCGCATTCACCGAGGTGGCACAGATAATATTGAAGCTGCGAAAGGACAAATCGATGTGTTCTGCCTGTTTGACGTAGTTGAATTTCAGGTATTTCCTCCATTATTTCTAGTTATTTGTTGTTTTAATTGATTGTGTGCATGGATTATACTAACCACTGACAGGAGAGGTATGAGCTTTGTAAGAATAAATGAATGCATAAACAAATAAATTAATGAATGAATAAATTAAGATGACACAAATCAAGCCTCTTTTCTACATATTTAGATTTTGTGCTGTGGACCTTGACTGTGTGCAGCAGCGCTTGTAATTTACTCTCTTGTTGTCTTGTCAAATGTGCCCCCAAATTAAAAAGGAGAAATGGATTTTATAAAGTAGAATGGAAAGATTGATCTGAAGTAGTTAACTTCATTTGTCCATCAATCTATGGGTTATCGGATCCATATCGTATCCGAGCCGGCAGCTTCCAACAGCTAAGATCCGAGCTCCAAGCTTCTCCTCCTTACCCATAATCCCTTGCTATCCTTTCCTGACCTCAGATCTAGTTTGCCGTGGTTCTCTCAGCAGCTTGATCAAGCTTCCAGGCGTGGTGGTTGTCGAATTTGTGAGAAAAAAATCTCCTTTTCTTAGCTTTAAACAGATTTTTGTGTGTGTGAGATTTAGCATAGTTCCCCAGTAGCATTAACGTTTTCTCTACCTGGTGTTTAGTTATCTTTTTAGTGTTATTCCCTCCCCCTCGTGTGCGCGTTAGGGTGTGTGGTTTTGGGGCCTAGCTGGTGTGTTGTTTTTTTGTAGATATGGCAGAGACACCCAAAACATTCTTTTCAAAGTGTACCGAGTGTGGCCATAAGCTGTCACAAGCGGATGGCCGCACTCGGTGCGTTTTATGCCTTGGGGTTGAACATCTTGCCACCAGCTGCACTATTTGTGCAGCGTTCAACCCCAGGGCCCTCAAGGACCGGAGGTCGAAGCTGATTCTGGCGGGACTTCTGCCTCCGGACCCGGCTTCGTCCTCCAGTTCCTCAGCGGCACCTGCCGTGGCTGCGGCAGCACCACCTGCTATTCCCCTTCCCCTGGCCGGGACTCAACCTCCCACCTTGGGCCAGGAGGAGAGGAAAACTAGAAAGGAGAAACACCGAGAAAAGCACCACAAGCGGCGGGCCAAAGCATCTGCATCGGCCCCGCCAGCCAAACGGGTTTCTCCTCCCACGGCCTCCGAGTCTTCTCCTTCCCGGCTCCGTTCACCCCGCTTTTCGTCGGGGCTGGAGGAGGAGGAGACCTGGTCGCTTTCGAGGTCATCGAGGCGGCACTCCCGGCCCGCCTCGGTGGCCTCATCAAGGTCTACCCGGAGTTTGTCCGATGCAGACTTGGACCGGATGATGCATAGGTTCCTCCAGGCCCAGCTGCAGATGGGATTGCTCCTGCCCCCCCCTCCTGGGGGGAGCTCGACCCCATTTTTCTCCCCGATTGCTCCTTCTCCGACCCATTATCGGGGTTCGGAGCCTTCGGAGCTGGGTAGTGTTGGAGCCGGGGGACTGTTGGCAGTATCGGGTACTTCGGCGCCTATGGCACCTTCGAACCTGTCGGGTCCCTTTTCTTGGAATCTGTGCTCTATGAGCCGAGAGCTGAGCTTCAGATCTGGAGGTGTCAGTATGGCTTCGGCTCTGTCTCGGTCGGATCATACTGGCCCTTCGGATCTGACCGCGTCGGCGCCGGCTCCGAACCGCACGTCGGATCCGAGGGAGGGTCTGCACTCGGATCCTAGGGAGAGCAGCTCTCCTTCGGCGTTCGATGTAGTGGAGAGGGTTTTGTCGAGGGATTCCTGGCCCCCGGCTTCAGCTACGGCTCCACCCTGCACTCCCTCTCAGACGGGTCTGCATTCCATCACCCGGCCCCAGGGACAGCCTGCACAGACGTCCCAGATAGTTCCCTTGCTGGAACAGGATGTGGTTGGTGAGGCCTCTTCAGACAGCCCCCCCTGAGGAGATCCCTCACAAATGCAAGTGCAAGAGGAGGCACTTGGACTTCCCTGAGTCCTTGACAGAGGACACAGACTTGGAGGAAGGGGAAGGTTCCCCAAGGTCACCTCCCGAAGAAGTCTCCTTCGGAAACATCATGGAGATGCTTCGGATCAGAGGGGAGTGGTCTGCCCCAAAACCTTCCTCTGACGAGTCTGTGTTTCTGGAGCCATTTGAAGCCGGCCCGTCTACCTCTTGGGTGTTCTGTCCCGCCGATCCCCTGGTAGACCTGATTACTACCAGGGCATGGAAGGAACCGGACACTGTGGAGCCCATTCCAAAGAGGCCAGACAAAATTCTCAGCCCCCCTTTGGACAAGTTATGTTGGAGCAAGGGAGACCCGGTAGATGCCATGTTGGTGGCAGCTGCCACCAAAAGGGAACTGGCCCAGGAGAGTTCCTCGGTCCATCCTGCAGACAAGGAGTCTCGGACGATGGACTGTCTGGGGAAGCGTGTGTTCGCTTCAGCCATCTTTTCAGTGAGGTCGCTGAATTATATGGCACACGTGATACGGCTCCAGCAGGATCTTATCAAAGAATACGCTGGGTCGCCCACAGAGTCCATGTCGGCGGAGGACAAGAAAGTGTACCCGAATGACTACTCTCAAATGTATCTCCAATACATCTATGCGGTTACTATCCCATGCCACGGAAGGAGCCGCTAGAGCTAGCGGAGCGGGCGTCGTTCTACGGCGACAGGCGTGGCTCCGTCATTGCAATTTTGCGGAACCCTTTAAGGCGTCGTTCGCAAATGCCCCATTTGATGGTTCTGCCCTTTTTGGCAAGACCGTACGTGACACACTGGTCCAGAGCGAGAAAGACGGGAAGATGTCTGCAGTCGGAGTCCGCTTCTCTGCTCCCCAGAGGTCCTTCTCCAGGAACCAGAAGGGAGAGAAGAAGTGGTTCCGGAAGTCTCAACAGTCCTGTTTCGCTCCGGATCCCTCGTCCTACAGAGGCAGAGGAGGACATGGTGGATGCCGCCCTAGAGGTAGAGGGGGCCCGAAGAAATTTGGGTCCAGAGAACCTTTCTCTGATCGGCCCACGCAGCAACCCTGAAGGGTACCCGACTGCTCCACTCTGGAGACAGTCGGGGGGCGTTTCTCGAGGCACCTGGCAGCTTGGGAGTCCATTACAACAGATTGCTGGGTGCTTCAGATCATATCCAGAGGCCACAAGATCCCACAGTCCGGATCAGGCTTTTACTCCAGGTTCTTCTTGGTGCCAGAAAAGAATGGGGACCCAAGATCAATCCTCAACCTGTCCTTCCTAAATCTGTCAGTAGCCAAAGAAAAGTTCTGGATGGTCACCCTTCAATCCTTTCTTCCCTTTCTGCAGGAGAATGACTGGATGTGCTCCATAGACCTCAAGGATGCGTACTACCACATTTTGATGGACAGACGATCCAGGAAGTTTCTCCGCTTCTGGCTGGGAGCCGGTCATTACCAATTCAGGGTCCTTCCCTTTGGTCACACCACAGCCCCCAGGGTGTTCACCAAAGTGTTAACTGTTGTAGCGGCCCACATGAGACTCCAGGGAATTCAGGTCTTTCCGTAACTGGATGACTAGCTCCTGACCGCCCCCACCAGGCATCTACTATGCACTGCCAGGGATTACTTTCTCCATCTACCTCCCCCGCTGGGGATCATGATCAACATCGGGAAATCTTCCCTTCTTCCACCTCAAATCCTAGATTTCATCGGAGCCAGATTGAACACAAACCAGCTTCTAGCCTTCTTGACTCCGGACCGGCTATGAACTCTGAAACTCCATGTACTGGCCCTTCTACAATCCCCAGTTCTCCCTGCGGAATTGGTCCTGAGGGCTCTAGACTCTATGGTGGTAACCATCAACCTACTACCCATCGCGTGCTTAAACATGAGAGTTCTTCAATGGACTTTGCAAGTCCAGTGGTCCTTCCTGCGACATCCCCTGAGCTTCCCCGTTCCTCTCAGCAGGGTGTGCAGGAAAGCCCTCTTATGGTGGCTCCAGTCCCCGAACCTCCAGAAGGGGCGCCCCTTCTCTGTGTCCCCTCCTCTAGCCACGGTGACCATGGATGCCTCTCGCCTCGGGTGGGTTGGGGGGGCACTGCTTGGGCAGGACCGTCCAAGGCACGTGGAACCATTCGGAGACCTCATTGCATATCAATGTCCTAGAGATGAGAGCAGTGCTTTTGGCTTTGCAAGCACTTCAGAGCTTCTTCCCTTGGGGACAATTGCGATCCAGACAGACAACATGTCGGTCGTCTGGTATATCAACAAACAAGGGGGAACCAGGTCCTATCCACTTTGTCAGGAGGCCATGAGAGTGTGGGAATGGGCGATGTCCACCAACCGCTTTCTCATAGCAACGCACATTCCGGGACGGTCCAACATCTTGGCAGACAGACTGAGTCAAACCATCCTCTCAGCGTACGAATGGTCTCTGAACCCCAAAGTAGCGAAGCAAATCTTCTCCAAATGGGGTCAACCTCGTTGCGATCTTTTCGCCTCTCCTTCAAACGCAAAGTGCAGCGACTACTTTGCTCTAATTCCCCCACCCGGGGAATCTCCCAGAGACGCTCTGGTGCATGTTTGGCCACCCAATCTACTTTATGCTTACCCTCTTCTGCCTCTGATGCTAAAGTTTTTACAGAAAGCCAGACTGTTGGGGAGCAGAATAATCCTCATTGCCCCATTCTGGCCTCATCAAGCTTGGTTCCCATATCTATGGTCTCATCTAGTGAATCCCCCATGGATTCTATATTCCATCCCGGATCTGATCTCACCCATCAGGCCTGTCAACCCCGATTCTGGACAACCTCAAGCTCACAGCTTGGTTGATCCAGTTCCAGTGATAGCTAGGACACCCTGTATCTCGTCCCCTGTCAAGGCTATTCTAGTAGGTGCTCACAAGCCATCTACTAGAAGAATTTCTAATAGCAAATGGAAGCGTTTTTCTATTTGGGCGGAGCATCAGAACTTCGATCCCTTTATAGCTTGCCAGCAGTACTAGATTTTCTGTCAGGATTATTCGACCAAGGTGCTAGTTCTTCTATGGTCAAAGTCCAGTTGGCTGCAATCTCTCATCATGTTGGCAGTGATCTCGGCCCTTTGACTTCGTCCAAATTATGTAAGACCTTCCTAAAAGGCACTTTCCTACTAAGACCTCCGGTTAAAGATGCAGTCCCTCCTTGGGCTTTAACTCTTGTACTTCAGTCTCTAACAGCTCCTCCCTTTGAGCCTGCAACTTTGGTCGATCTGAAATACTTTTCTTGGAAGACAGTTTTTCTTGTTGCCATAACTTCGGCCAGAAGGGTCTCGGAGCTTCAAGCCCTTTGCACCAAGCCACCGTATTTGATTTTTCACAAAGATAGAGTCTCACTCAGGACCAACCCCTCTTTTCTGCCCAGAATTGCTTCGGAGTCTAATATCAACCAATCTATTAATTTACCAGTCTTCTTTTCAAATTATCAGAACAAAGGTGAATACAAGTTGCACTCTCTAGACGTACATAGGCAACTAAGATTCTATTTGCACAGGACAGCTGATCACAGGAAATCAGACCAGCTTTTTGTATCCTTTGCTAAATCCTCTTTGGGAAAACCTGTATCAAAAGTCACATTGTCCAGATGGATTTCCCTATGTATTCTTTTGGCATATGAGAGTTCTGGCCGGCCTGCACCTCAAGAAGTTCATGCCCATTTTACTCGGTCGATTTCTACCTCTACTGCTTTTCGATCTAGGGTGTCATTGGATGACATTTGTTCAGCAGCCACTTGGGCTTCATCTCATACATTTATAAACCATTACAAGTTGGATATGGTTTCCAGAGGGAGAGCATCCTTTGGCTCTGCAGTGCTCCAGAACATCCTTCCATGAGGACCTCCCAAGAATCAGGTAGCTGGGGACTCTGTCCCATAGGTTGATGGACAAATGAAATTAACTACTTCAGATTAAGAAGTTATGTACTCACCATAACGTTCTATCTGAGTAGGTAAAATTCATTTGTCAGCAACCGTCCCTCCCTCCATCCCCCTAACCTATGTGGATGTTCAAAGGACTCCTGCTTTCATGGCAGATTGTCTCTAGGTTAGAGTATGGAGGTGGTTCTTAGTATCGTATGGTTTATGGATAAGCAAACTCGATCTGAGGTCAGGAAGGGATAGCAGGGGATTATGGGTAAGGGGAGGAGCTTGGAGCTCGGATCTTAGCTGTTGGAAGCTGCCGGCTCGGATCCGATAACCCATAGGTTGCTGACAAATGAAGTTTACCTACTCAGATGGAACATTATGGTGAGTACATAACAACTTATTTTCTGAGTATGAAGTGTCATCAGATCGTCTGAACTATTTTTGGTTTTGACATCAAGATAGCAGTACATACTGTTTGCTTTCAGAAACTACCACAGAAAGTGCAAACACAAGGATCTGCTGTTCTTCGTGTTTCACTGTTGCAGTCATCACACTTGGGTTATCTGGCTGTAGGTAGCCCTCAGTCGGCCCAAATACCAGAGTCTTGGGATTTCTGCATCGGATGCTGTTGCCTCTTCCATGACATCCGGTCCTTAGGGGTATAAAACATGCAGCTGACGCCCTTACATCAGTCTTTCTTGCCGTGGAGGAGCCTGAAGCAGAAGCAGTTCACAAGTGCCGGTCGGCCACTACCTGAAATTTTTGTTTTTTTGAGTTTCAAACCTGAAGTCTTCTAAAGCTAAGTACCACATTGGGGATCCTTTTTCATGCACTAAACGATGTCAGAAAAAGTTTACAATTGTCTTGCCTGTGGAAAGCAAATTCCTCACAGAGATTGTCATTCTTATGCATCACTTGTTTAGGCTCAGACCACGACGTCCCTCGCTGTCTGTTTTGTGCCTTGTTTAACACCCGAACCATTCGTCGGGCTATCTTTGTCGCTAAATTCTTTTGCTCTCATTCTCTGTATTCCGAAATGGCTTTGATAAGCCATCCGACTAACGATCTTCCGAAAAAATGTAAGGATAAAGATAGACCGCATAGGTCCAAAACTGCCGACATCACTTCCGTTAAGCTTGTCGCCAGTCTGCCGGTACTCAGTGAGGTGCCTTCGCAGCCCCTGATACCTGCTTCTACAGATTTGCAGGCCTCTACTGAGACCCATTCAGAGTCCGGTATGCCGCGAGATGCTTCCTCGACTATGGAACTTGCGGATGTCTCCACCTTGGATGGGTCCGGAACCCCTGTGCAGGCACCAACTTCTGAGGGTGTATTCTGACCTACCGATGTTAGTATTAAACCGACAACTTCATTTTTAGCTAAAACTACTGAGTTTCTCAGACCCAGCGTTCGAATTATGACCAAAACGCTTGCTCAGGCTCCCATGCCACAAAAACAAATGCTTAGAATGGCTGAAGACCTTATTACTAAGTAGGGGAAGCCAGCCTTCCCCTGCTAAAAGACAAAGAATTGAATTTCCTTCTGATTCTACAGACCAGTAGTTGAATGACTCTGACCCTTCTGATTACCAGGACATACCCTTATCTACTTATGAGGATTCAGATGCAGAAGACTCTGTTCCCTCTTCCTTCCCTCCAGAGGATTTTTCTTTTGGTGAAACCTGGCATACTTTAAGAGAACATTTCCGCTGGGAATGCCAGGACTGTCCTCAGTCCAAAAAGAGACTCAGAGAAGTTTTAGATTTGCCTCAGCACAGACCTTTAGTTATACCCCCTGTCCTGGATATTGTAGATGATGTCTTCATGGAATCCAGTCTTACTCCTGACACTTTACCACCAGCCCTTAGAAAACCTGACTGGTACTACAGAGTACCTGACCCTCATAAATTTCTCTTTAAGAATCCCAATGCGGATCCAGAGTCCATTTCCCAGGGACCTAAAAGCATTAAGGCTAGTACAGCCAAAAACCCTACCCCTTCAGATAGGGATTCTAGAGCTTTAGACAGATGGGGTAAGAAGGTATATACCTCTGCAACTCTTGCCATCAAGGCTTTGAATTGTCAATTTCACATGTTGAAGTGCCAGCAACATATTATGGAACTAATTAAACAGAAAATGGTGTTACTTCCAGATTGTGCAGAAAATAAAACTTTACAAAAATTAATGCATTCTGCAAACCAAGTTGGTAAACATACTTTGCAGTGTGGGTTTGATGCCTTAGAAGCCTCTTGCAGGGCTGCTGTCACTGGGTCTGTACTGAGAAGGCATGATTGGCTGAAGGAACAAATCTATCCAGACGATGTCAAAGCAAAATTACTAGATGCTCCATTAAATCAGGATTGTTTGTTTGGCACAAAAGCAGAAGTTCTTAAAAAGATGGAGGAAAAAGCTAAATCTATGCAAACTGTGAAAGATTTCTTACAGGTGCAGCCACCTAGATTCAGTAGGCATTGGCCTTCTAAAAACTGGTCCTTCCCAGTCCCTCCCAGGCCTTCTCAGTTCAAACCCCTGGGAAACAGACCACCAAGACTACAGTCTCAGGGTATGCAGAGATCTAAACAATGGAGTGCTCCCCAACTCAAAAACAGGGAGTTCATAGGTTCATAGGTTTATACTAGGCTATCTGCCCTAAGGCATTTATAAGCCTAGCCCAAATTTTTGTGGCTTACGCCACCCCTTATATGAAAAAATACTGTGCCCATTAGTTTGTTGTGCCTCTGTCCAGCAGTGACACAGAGATGATTCCTGGGGTAAACCTACGATCTCCCATCCACAGGTCTAGATTTCTCTTGAACCGAGTCAGCGAGGTGCTCTGCCTCACATGGACCGGGATTTTATTCCACAGCATAGGGAGTCTCTGAGTGATAAATCTATCCCTCCAGCACGTCCTATTTATATCCGTGCTAAGGTTTAAGTCGCTTGCTCTAGTGGTTTTGGTGGATTTGGATTTTTGAGGTGGAGCATGTCCATTAATTCCGGGTTGGACATGGCCTTGTATGTCAGGCACATGTCACCTCTGAGCAGACGGTATGTGACTGAATAGAGCTGGAGTTTCTTCAATCTGGCAGCATATGACAGATTTTGGAGTCCTTTATCCTTTTGGTGAGGAACTTTTGGGGTCTCTCAATTGCTGCAGATGTCGGGTGAGATACATCCTAATGGGGCATTGTACTCGATCATTGGTCTGATAAGTGAAGAGTACAGGGAACAATAACCTCACTAGATCTGGATGTGAATCCCTTCATGATCAGGTGGGCAATGTAGAAGGTCTTTCTAACCACTTTAGCAATGTGAGTGTCAAAGAAAGGCCACTGTCAACCTGGGTCCCCAGGTCCCTGATAACCTCTTCTGTGCTTAGTGGATTGCCACCTATATGGTAGCTTGGGGTTACCTTGTTTTTCCCGAAGGGTATGACTATACATTTTTGGCGTCTAACTTCAGGCCATGGCTCTGGCACCAGGAAGCTGTTTCCGTGAGGTCCTTCTGAAGTATATCCGTGTCTGATGCACTTTCCACTATGGCCCAGTTTGCAGTCGCCTGCAAACTTTGTCAGCCAAAGTCCTCCTATGTTGGCCTGTACTTCTGAGAAGTAGATGCCAAACAATAGGGGCCAAGGACCGAGCCCTGTGGGACACCACTTGTGACCGACTTGGAGTCTGACACAGCGCCAGCAACTCTAACCCTGTGGGTTCTGTCCTTAAGCCAGTTTGCAACCCATCTTGTGACATATGGGTTTACATTTAAGCTGGTAAGTTTTTCTACAATACCCGAGTGGGGTATTGTGTCGAAAGCTTTGCAAGGTCAAGGTAGGCTGTATGGACTGCCTTTCCCTCATCAATGGCCTTGGTGACTGTTTCAAGAAGTCAAGTTCAAAAGGCATGATCTTCCCTTGACAAAGCCAAACTGGGTCGGGTCCAATGTCTGCAAGTCCCCTATATCTTTGTTTATGAGCTCCATTATGATCCTCTCCATAGCTTTGCAGACTAGACTTGTTAAGCTTATGGGGTAATTACCAGGGTCCGTGGGCGCCGCCTTTGTGGAGTGGGACAACAGTTGCCGTCGCCACTCCTTGGGCACGATCCTGTGGTAAGGCTGAGATTAAACAGCTGCCTTATGTGCAGGTTTAATTCCTCATTTAGCTTGTGTAGCACACAGGGGGACACCATCCGGTCCCATTGATGCTTTGTTTTAGCTTTAGAGAGCAGCTTTCACCTGCGCATTTGAGATGTCCGGGAGGCTACACTCGGCTGGGATAGTTATCTCTCCTTTAGGGGAGAGGGGTGAAGTTTGCACTGAACCTGTCTGCCAGTATGTTGGCAATGTCTGTGGGTTCAGTGATTTTTGTATCATTTTGGACTAATTCTGAGCATATCTGGGAGTTTCCACCCAGTGGTAAGCCACCCCCTTATGGAAAAAGTTCACAATGACTTTTCAATCATCCTTCCCAGCCATGCTCAAGCACTTGCATCCCTAGGAGGAAAACTTGCCCTTCATGCAAAAAACTGGATGCCCATTACTCAGGACCGATGGGTTTGAAACATTGTATCCCAGGGATACAGATTCTACTTCCACTCACTGCCAACCCCTAGCAAGTTGCCAGATCTTCCTCCAAACCAGTGGGCAGAGGCTCAAAAGCAAGTACTTTCCCTTCTCAATATCAGGGCTATTCAACCTGTTCCAGTAGAACAAAGGGGAGAGGGTTTCTACTCCAGACTGTTCCTGGTGCCCAGAAAACAGAGCTCATGGTGCCCTATCCTGGATCTGTCAGTTCTTAACACCTTCCTGGTGGTCCCAAAATTCAAAATGCTTACACTACAACAGCTTCTTCCTATGCTAGCCAAGGATGCCTGGCTATCACCCTAGACTTAAGCTTATCTGCACATCCCCATAAGGGAGTCTTGCAGGAAATATCTACATTTCAGGGCAGACTCTATGCACTGTCAGTTCTCTGCACTTCCCTTTGGCTTATCTACTGCACCCAGAGTACTCACAAAGTCCCTGGCTCCAGCAATTGCATACTTCAGGCAGAGAAATATTCAAATTTACCCATACTTGGAGGATTGCCTGTTTCAGGTGAATAGTCAGGAATTGTGGCTTCAGCACCTGGCATTTGTAAAAAGACTTCTAACCTCACTGGGGTACACCATCAACGAAAAGAAATCACAACTGGTGCCCAGTCAAAAAATTGTATTGCTGGGAGCAAGCTTGAACACAACTTCCCAGATGACATTCCTCACGCCAGAAAAGCAGGTCTGTTTGACAAACTACTTCAAACTAATGGCCACCAAAACCCAGCTATCTGCAAGGAAAATACTACAAGCCCTAGGGTTCATGGCCTCATGCATTCTGCTAATTCCATATGCAAGACTTCATATGAGGAATCTTCAGTGGTACTTAAAAAGTCTCTGTTGTCAACATTCTCAGGACCTGGAAACAATGATTCCTATCATACCTTGTCTAAGGGCAGAGGCATGCAACCACAACAAGGAACTTCCTTTCACTCAATCCCTCGCCGCCCAAACCCTGACTACAGACGCATCAGACTATGCATGGGGAGCTCACATAGCTGGCAGATGCATTCAAGGCAAATGGAGCCCGGAGAAATTCCCCTGCATATCATTAAAACAGAGATGTTAGCTGTACAAAATGCTCTGACAGCTTTCAAATACCTTATCCTTCCAGGACATCTCCTGATAAAGACAGACAACACCACAGTTATATGGTACATAAACAAGCAGGCTGTAACTCATTCCTACCCACTCTGCAGGTTAGCCATGGCCCTGTGGAACACAGCCTTGAGGAACCAAGTGCACTTACAAACTCAATTCCTGCCAGGCAAGCAAAATTCACTGGCAGATGACTTAAGTAGAAATCTACTGGACCCACATGAGTGGAAACTGGAACCCAATTCATTCAAACTTCTAATCCAGAGGTGGGGGACACTGGAGGTGGACCTCTTTGCCTCCCCCCAAAACCACCAATTGAGCAAATTTAGCACCAAGAACCCTCGCAGCAGAGCCTTGAAGATGGATGCCCTATCCTTTACATGGGAACACCTCTCAATTTATGCCTTTCCTCCTCTCAAAAGAACTACTTAAGATCAAACAGGACAGAGCAAGGACAATCCTTATTGCCCCATATTGGCCACGCCATCACTGGTACCCACTCCTATGCAGTCTGACAGCAATGCCACCCTGGCACCTACATCAGGCACCTTCCCCAGCAGGAGGGACAGCTTTTGCATCCACAGCTGCAAACCCTAAACCTTGCATCCTGGCTTATCTCCTGAATACACCACCAGCAACCCTCAGCAAACAGGTGCTGGACGTCATCCTTGAGGCCAGAAGGCCTAGTACTAGGAAATCCTATGCCAAAAAGTGGAAAAGATAATTGGTCTTGTAGTCAGTCTCAAGGAAAAGACACAGCCGTGTGCACCTTACCTCAAATCCTTGATTACCTAGCAGAGCTGCTCCACAGAGGCCTATCACAGCTCATTATACTATTGAGCCACCTCTCTTTTCTCACCCTCTAATCAAACAGTTCCTGAGAGGAGATAATAATTTAAGGCCCCCCTAGGAGAGCTCCCACACCAGCTTGGGACCTTAACATTGTACTGGAGAAGTTCACGCTGCCCCCTTTTGAACCTGCTGCTTCAGCAGAGTTAAAATTCATCTCTTGGAAAACAGCCTTACTTCTAGCCATTACTTCAGCAAGAAGTGTGTCTGAGTAACAGGCATTAATGGCTGTGGAACCCTTTATTAATTTCCATGCTGACAGGATTTCTGTCCGGACTAACCCATCATTTATGCCCAAGGTGGTATCCATTGTGGCTTTAAACCAATCCATCCATTTTCCAACCTTTTTCCCTAACCCTCCGAATAAAGGGAAAAGGATCCTGCACTCCTTGTATGTGCCCAGACAGCTCAGGTTCTACGTTGACAGGACTAAACTTTTCAGAAATTATGACCAGCTGCTAGTCAGCTTTGCTACAGGGGCAGAGGGCAAGGACATTTCAAAGCAAACCATTTCCAAATGGATAGCACACTGCAGGCATTTCTGCTACAAGCACCATGGAAAACCTACCACACAGGGGATCAGAACTCATTCCACTAGAGCTACCTCAACCTCTACAGCATTTCTCAGGGGATTCCCTACCAGGGACATCCTGGAAGCTGCAACCTGGAGTTCTGTACACACCTTCACTAAGCATTATCACTTACCTGTTTTTTTCTAAATCCAGAGCTGGATTTGCTACAGCAGTCTTACAAGGCCTGCTAGCCAGTCCTAACATTTCTTGACTGCCTCCACCCTTCCTCAGCTTTGGGAATCAACCCAAGTGTGATGACTGCAACAGTGAAGCACGAAGAACATAGTACAGTTGTGTACACTTACCATAAATGTAGATGTTCGAGTGTATTCACTGTTGCAGTCCTGGTTTCCCTCCCTCCAGCCCCCTGGCCTTCTCTATCCTTTCTACCAATCCTCTTTATGGCCATCTTTTATGGTAGGGTATTTACTTTTTACTGGAGGTGTTCCACACCACTTAATAGCTTCCTATTTTGGGGGCACCTGACATTTGGAGCAAGAAAAACTGATGTAATGGCGTCGGCTGCATGTTTTATACCCCTGACGACCTGACGTCATGGAAGAGGCGAAAGCATCCGATGCAGAAATCCCAAGACTCTGGTATTTGGGCCAACTGAAGGCTACCTGCATGCAGATAACCCAAGTGTGATGACTGCAACAGTGAATAAACTCAAACATCTACATTATGGTAAGTGTATGCAACTGTACATTTTGGATCGCAACACACAGCATTCCAAAAATATTAACAGTAAGATAAATAGTAATACAAGAGAGCAGCACCGGTGCATACATATAGAAGTATGCTGTACATACTGCAGACTGTAAACATGTCAGATATGAGTCAGGAAAAGTGTTAGCAAGTTCTAATTATACCACATGAAAACTTGTGCAAAATAAATATCTTTATGGACTAGTAAAGTGGATAACTACCAGGAAGTATGTGCAAGGAAAAGACCAGTATCCAGAATGACACATCAAGAAGTCCATGGATTAAGGAACATAACTGAGGTGTTGGGGGCCTTGTGGTACATCAGTAACTGATGGAGATGTCAACTGTCAAGGTAGATAGAACAAAGATTAAAACATTGTATCCGGTTAAGGGCTAACAGCACAAGAATCAGAAATCCTAAGTGTGATAGTAGTCTTTCAGGAACTAGTTAGAGTTGCATCTTACACTGATGCATTTGTCACACAGGCACAAGACAAATAGTGTTAGACATACCCATTTTAAGGAGTTAAACATTGCGACATCAAGAGGGCATGCTGGAAGGACAGGTATGCGTCTCAAAATTATGTCTTCTCTGAAACAGACTTCTAATCCATGCAAATGAAAGCTCATCCCTAACCCTATTCAAACGTAACTTGGAAAAGTGGATGGGAAATTACAAATTTACCCTTGGTTTGGCTCCTTTTTGGGTGGCACACTGGTGTAGCGGTTAACGTTGTCGCTTCACAGCAAGAGGTTCTCCAGTTTGAGTCTCGGCTAGGGTGTCACCTGTATGGAGTGTGCATGTCCTCCCTGTGTTCACATGTGCATCTGGAGCATTTATTCCTGAGCCTTTGCTGAAAATGGGCCCTGTCCCAGGCAGACTTTCGTGGTAAACAAATGTTAAATAAACAAATATTTCCCCAATGGACAGGGGTAACAAATGAACACCTGATGTGTACAAGCCTATATCATGAAATTTCTTTGGGTATTGACATGTGTCAGCAATATTTTAGTAAATTTTAAGTAAGCTTGGCTAAAGCTTAAAATGGCTCTTGTGCCGATAGCCTAATAGAGACACATGAGCCTATGAGACAGAGGATATTTAGTCTGTAATAAAGAAACTCATTGATAAAAGAATGAAATTCTAGATAGATGTTGCTAGACAGGAGCTGGTGCCTCTGTGAAAGATTAGCCGCTTGGGTGAGTCTTGTTTCTGCAGTCCTAAGTGTCTAAAGTCAGTGGAGCTTTGAAAGTCAAGGGGTACACTTAGAAATAAATTAGATGTTCTTTCTACAGGATGTTAGTACCTTTAGGAAGGACAGTGGATATTTGTGATAGTCATGTGTTTACAACCCAGAATGATGCAGCTGAATCTTCTGTAAATGAGCCGTGAGAATCTTAGATCAACATGTCAGATAGTTGGCCATGAGAAGATGTTGTATATCATATCCTATTTACAAATGATTAAGAAATACCAAGGAAAGAATATAGCTGCACTCTTACTTGGGTCCTTTTTCTGATGTCTACCTTTTTAGAATCCTAGAAATGTCTGGAAACTCTAAAAGAGTAAAGATAGGAGCTTGAGTCCATTTATGAGCAACAGAAAGACAATCCCTTGCAGAAGTATGCAGACATTTTATAATACTAGGGAACATACATAAACCTTGTGTTTAACAGACAGTATGCAATGAAGACTGAACTGGTCATGGCACAGATTATCAGCAAGGGTATTTTCTTGCATCCAGTACTTTGAAGCATCTTTGCTAGGTGAAAGACCCTTAGCATTTGTTAATGGCTGCTGAACAGATAGCAAAAGTTAATTACTGGGGAGAAAATCTAGACAGGATATTTTTGACAAATGTACCACTTTCACACTTAGACAAAGTGAGATTTGTCTTCCTGCTTCTTTCTTTGAACAGAGGGAAAACTGCAACAGAAATTCCTCTGTCATGAGAACTTGATGGTCCATTCTCCACTGAATTCTACCCTGTGAAGAAATCCAAGAAACAGGAAATTGTGACAGATTCTGGGCGATACTGGTACCAATCAAGTAGGTACCAAGAACAGTCCTCATGGAGATTTACTGGAGAAATACAAGTGCAGATGGAACAGAAGGCAGGTGGTTAGAAGTGAACCCTAGGGAGTGAGTCCCACAGAAGGCTTCATCACAGGAGACTGATAATGTAGAAACCTGTCTTCTAAGGATGACTGAAAGATGAAACTTTCTTGTGCTTTGCAGTAGATCATGACGTATTAAGATGGCAAAACCATGCACAATTTTTGTGAAAATTTTAAGGCCATTACAGATGTATGCACTTGAAGGAAACTATTTCAACCTCTTAGGTCATTCTGTTTGAAGGGAGTTTATATTTTTCCCCAAAATGGAGAACAACTGCATTAGTTTGTCTATTGACCTGTTTTCTGTTCCTCCCTGTCCTGTAGTATGGGGTCCAGTGGAGCCTCTGATGTTAATTGGGGATGCCAGACTCTAAAAGAAGAACTACATTCCTGCTCCAAGGCAGAAGTATCTGTATAAACTGAGGTAGACAGTAGACATAAATTCCAACCCATACTAAAGAATGTTCCTTTCTCTGACAGACCAGCAGGAGTACCACTGTTTGTCACATAAAACTTTAGGTTTCTATGAGCTTTCCTGAATTTCAAGCTTCTGGATATGAATTGTTTTCCTTTTATTCATAAATTGACGTTAAAATCCTTTAAATACCATCTTTGTACACAATAAGGGATTGTACACATGGGTTTGAACCCCTCATTCAGACTTGTAGGTGAGAAATCCTTCTGTAAAGTTTCTACAACTGCTTAGAAGTAGCTTCCTCTTTAAGTTGCAAAAGAGCAAAACTTAGCTAGATTCTATAAAAAATTAACAGAACTTATATTTACGAATATAAATGATACATGGATATTCAGTAACTTAGATCAGTTCATAATTATTGTGAGGAATGAGTCATAATTTTACAGCTTGTTAATATTTATCTCCCCTGTTTAAGTGTACTTTATGGCATTTATTGTCCAGTGATTTTTTTCTGTGTAAATGTTTCTCGTTCTTTG